>NC_064628.1:519272171-519580866 GCF_023864275.1 Schistocerca cancellata | reverse complement strand
GCCGGCCTCTGTAGCCGAGTGGTTCTAGGCGCTTCAGTCCGGAACCGCGCTGCTGCTACGGTCGCAGGTTCGAATCCTGCCTCGGGCATGGATGTGTTTGATGTCCTTAGGTTAGTTAGGTTTAAGTATTTCTAAGTCTAGTGGACTGATGAACTCAGATGTTAAGTCCCGTAGTGCCTAGAGCCATTTGAACCATTTGTTTCGGAACGCTGACTTCGTGCCAGGCCTCACCGTCCAACATAGATACCTCTCTTCCGTGTAGCAATCCGTGAAGAATCGGCCGCAATTCCCCAAGAAACTAGCACCTGACTGAACGTATGCCTGCGAGAGTGGAAGCTGTCATCAAGGCTAAGGGTGAGCCAACACCATATTGAATTTGATCGTTACCGATGGAGGGCGCTTAAAACTTGTAAGTCATTTTCAGCCAAGTGTCCGGATACTTTTGATCACGCATTTTATGTACCGGATGATTGCAACTAAAGTGCAGCTACTCACAGAAGTCGAGTGTGCGCTGTAATTATCTTAATTATCGTAGGGGAGTGAGAAAGGCGTAATGTTGATTTTATTATTAACCTTCGCTTACACAATTTGTTCAGTATGAGAACCTGAGACGTTGCTGAGATGCTGTACAGCGCCATATTTGCACTTGGTGGCGAAAACTGAAACTAAGGCTATTCCAGCGTAAATCGATTCCACGCTAAAGCATTAGCATATCTACCAGTTCCGCTGCCATACACTAATTACCGCCCACTCTCGACCTCCTTGAGTAGCTGCACACATAAAGAAAGCTGCTCTTCATCCCACCAAGGGGATATTTTTTCCAACTCTTCAAGCAGTTCTTTACGATTGTGCAACGAAAATACTTTCCTGTGCTCAACAGCATCATCAGCTAACAACTTGTTAGTACTGATGATCATATCTTCTAATTAGCAACGTATATTGAGACGATTACGCGAGCTATTAGGCTACCTTGGGACACATCCGAACTCAGCTTCGTGTCTCTGTAACATTCGCCCTCCACTATAACATACTGTGTCCTGTTAGTCAAATATTCCTGGAATGGCTAGAAGACGTTTCAGCAACGTATGTGCAACGTTGCGGGACACCGATGCGAGTATATAAGCACCAACATGTAAGCAAGGGATTATTGTGGCGTCCGTGCTTTTCCGACGCTCGCGGTAGATTCAGATTAACTATGACGACGTTATTAGCAAATGCGTCCAAACAGGACCAACTTGCTGTCAATCTGGGAGGCCAGCCACATCTAGTACGTAAAAATGGGAGACACTCGAGCACCCGCCCTACAGTCCTGGTTGGCTCTGAGCACTATGGGACTTAACTTCTAAGGTCATCAGTCCCCTAGAACTTAGAACTACTTAAACCTAACGGGGGCAACAGTCTGGATGTGTGTGATGTCCTTAGGTTAGTTAGGTTTAATTAGTTCTAAGTTCTAGGCGACTGATGACCTCAGAAGTTAAGTCGCATAGTGCTCAGAGCCATTTGAACCATTTGAAAAAGCAATCCTGTAATATTAAAATCTAGTGTTAGTGGTGTGCTACTTGACACATTCACGTCTGTTAAATATGTAAGACCTCCCCCCATGAACCATAGACCTTGCCGTTGGTGGGGAGGCTTGCGTGCCTCAGCGATACAGATAGCCGTAGCGTAGGTGCAACCACAACGGAGGGGTATCTGTTGAGAGGCCAGACAAACGTATGGTTCCTGAAGAGGGGCAGCAGACTTTTCAGTAGTTGCAGGGGCAACAGTCTGGATGATTGACTGATCTGGCCTTGTAACACTACCCAAAACGGCCTTGCTGTGATGGTACTGCGAACGGCTGAAAGCAAGGGGAAACTACGGCCGTAATTTTTCCCGAGGGCATGCAGCTCTACTGTGTGGATAAATGATGGCGTCCTCTTGGGTAAAATATTCCGGAGGTAAAATAGTCCCCCATTCGGATCTCCTGGCGGGGACTACTCAGGAGGACGTCGTTATCAGGAAAAAAAAAACTGGCGTTCTACGGATCGGAGCGTGGAATGTCAGATCCCTTAATTGGGCAGGTAGGTTAGAAAATTTAAAAAGGGAAATGGATAGGTTAAATTTAGATATAGTAGGAGTTACTGAAGTTCGGTGGCAGGAGGAACAAGACTTCTGGTCAGGTGAATACAGGGTTATAAACACAAAATCAAATAGGGGTAATGCAGGAGTAGCTTTAATAATGAATAAAACAATAGGAATGCGGGTAAGCTACTACAAACAGCACAGCGAACGCATTGTTGTGGCCAAGATAGACACGAAGCCCACGCCTACGACCGTAGTACAAGTTTATATGCCAACTAGCTCTGCAGATGATGAAGAAATAGATGAAATGTATGACGAGATAAAAGAAATTATTCAGGTAGTGAAGGGAGACGAAAATTTAATAGTGATGGGTGACTGGAATTCGTCAGTAGGAAAAGGGAGAGAAGGAAACATAGTAGGTGAATATGGATTGGGGGGAAGGAATGAAAGAGGAAGCCGCCTTGTAGAATTTTGCACAGAGCATAACTTAATCATAGCTAACACTTGGTTCAAGAATCATGAAAGGAGGCTGTATACATGGAAGAAGCCTGGAGATACTGACAGGTTTCAGATAGATTATATAATGGTAAGACAGAGATTTAGGAACCAGGTTTTAAATTGTAAGACATTTCCTGGGGCAGATGTAGATTCTGACCACAATCTATTGGTTATGAACTGCAGATTGAAACTGAAGAAACTGCAAAAAGGTGGGAATTTAAGGAGATGGGACCTGGATAAACTGACTAAACCAGAGGTTGTACAGAGTTTCAGGGAGAGCACAAGGGAACAACTGACAAGAATGGGGGAAAGAAATACAGTAGAATAAGAATGGGTAGCTCTGAGGGATGTAGTAGTGAAGGCAGCAGAGGATCAAGTAGGTAAAAAGACGAGGGCTAGTAGAAATCCTTGGGTGACAGAAGAAATATTGAATTTAATTGACGAAAGGAGAAAATATAAAAATGCAGTAAATGAAGCAGGCAAAAAGGAATACAAACGTCTCAAAAATGAAATCAAAAGGAAGTGCAAAATTGCTAAGCAGGCATGGCTAGAGGACAAATGTAAGGATGTAGAGGCGTATCTCACTAGGGGTAAGACAGATACTGCCTACAGAAAAATTAAAGAGAACTTTGGAGAAAAGAGAACGACTTGTATGAATATCAAGAGCTCAGATGGAAACCCAGTTCTAAGCAAAGAAAGGAAAGCAGAAAGGTGGAAGGAGTATATAGAGGGTCTATACAAGGGCGATGTACTTGAGGGCAATGTTATAGAAATGGAAGAGGTTGTAGATGAAGATGAAATGGGAGATATGATACTGCGTGAAGAGTTTGATAGAGCACTGAAAGACCTAAGTCGAAACAAGTCCCCAGGAGAAGACAACATTCCATCAGAACTACTGACAGCCTCGGGAGAGCCAGTCCTGACAAAATTCTACCATCTGACGAGCAAAATGTATGAGACAGGCGAAATAACCTCAGACTTCAACAAGAATATAATAATTCTAATCCCAAGGAAAGTAGGTGTTGACAGATGTGAAAATTACCGAAATATCGGTTTAATAAGTCACGGCTGCAAAATACTAACGCGAATTCTTTACAGACGAATGGAAAAACTGGTAGAAGCCGACCTTGGGGAAGATCAGTCTGGATTCCGTAGGAATATGGGAACACGTGAGGCAATACTGACCCTACGACTTATTTTAGAAGCTAGATTAAGAAAAGGCAAACCTACGTTTCTAGCATTTGTAGACTTAGAGAAAGCTTTTGACAATGTTGACTGGAATACTCTGTTTCAAATTCTGAAGGTGGCAGGGGTAAAATACAGGGAGCGAAAGGCTATTTACAATTTGTACAGAAACCAGATGGCAGTTATAAGAGTCGAGGGACATGAAAGGGAAGCAGTGGTTGGGAAGGGATTGAGACAGGGTTGTAGCCTCTCCCCGATGTTGTTCAATCTGTATATTGAGCAAGCATTAAAGGAAACAAAAGAAAAATTCGGAGTAGGTATTAAAATCCAAAGAGAAGAAATGAAAACTTTGAGGTTCGCCGATGACATTGTAATTCTGTCAGAGACAGCAAATGACTTGGAAGAGCAGTTGAACGGAATGGACAGTGTCTTGAAAGGAGGATATAAGATGAACACCAACAAAAGCAAAACGAAGGTAATGGAATGTAGTCGAATTAAGTCGGGTGATGCTGAGGGAATTAGATTAGAAAATGAGACACTTAAAGTAGTAAAGGAGTTTTGCTATTTGGGGAGCAAAATAACTGATGATGGTCGAAGTAGAGCGGATATAAAATGTAGACTGGCAATGGCTAGGAAAGCGTTTCTGAAGAAGAGAAATTTGTTAACATCGAGTATAGATTTAAGTGTCAGGAAGTCGTTTCTGAAAGTATATGTATGGAGTGTAGCCATGTATGGAAGTGAAACATGGACGATAACTAGTTTGGACAAGAAGAGAATAGAAGCTTTCGAAATGTGGTGCTACAGAAGAATGCTGAAGATTAGATGGGTAGATCACGTAACTAATGAGGAGGGACTGAATAGGATTGGGGAGAAGAGGAGTTTGTTTCAGAACTTGACTAGAAGAAGGGATCGGTTGGTAGGACATGTTCTGAGGCATCAAGGGATCACCAATTTAGTATTGGAGGGCAGCGTGGAGGATACAAATCGTAGAGGGAGACCGAGGGATGAATACACTAAGCAGATTCAGAGGGATGTAGGCTTCAGTACGTACTGGGAGATAAAGAAGCTTGCACAGGATAGAGTAGCGTGGAGAGCTGCATCAAACCAGTCTCAGGACTGAAGACAACAACAACAACAACAAATATGTAGGCGTAACGTTGCAAAGCGACAATAAATGGAATGAGCTCGTAAGGCAGATTGTAGTCAAAGCGAATGGTCAAGTTTCGTTCACTTGAGGAGTTCTAAGAAAGTGTTTCTATAAAGAGGACCGTATATAGAACACTGCCGCGCCCCTTTCTTGAATACTGGTTCATAACCACGTCGGATTAAAGGACGGCATCGAAGCAAGTCAGAGACGTCCTGCTAGGTTTGTTACCGGTAGGTTCTATCAACAGGCGAGTATTACAGGGATGATTTGTTAACTCAAAAGGCATTCCTTGAGAGGAAGAAGATGTTCTTTTCATGAAACACTATTGATCAAGTTTAGAGACCCGGCATTTGCGGCAGTCTTCAGAACACCCATATATTGTCACATAAATATCGCTATGATAAAATAATACAAATCAGGGATTGTATGGAAGCATATAGAGTATAGATAGACTTTTTCCCTCTCTCTATTTGTGAGTGGAACAGGAAAGGAATGACGAACTGTCATGCAGGGTACACTCCGCAATGCACCGAATGATGGCCTGTGGGGTATATGTGTAGATATATATGAATAAAAGCTCATTTATCCTTACTGTATACCAAAGTGAATGGAAGTTCCTCGAACAACAACAATGAAAAACATATATTCGATTAAACGACACACACACACTATTATCTGGCACACCACCTGCCACACTGCCCGAGTGTCTTGCGATGACGGGGTATTGCCTGCGAGGGATACGGTTGCCAAGTAACATTGGAGACGTCTTTCCACAAGGTCACGTCCTGATGGGTCCCTTCGTAACGACTCTAGAGACTGCTTTGTAAATAGTACGTTAAACTCAATCGATGCTTTTTCCAATCAAAAAGTACAAGAGAAGAGTATTACAGAAAAGACAGAACTGTACAATTACATGGGAGCAATATGAATGTCACACTCACGCTATGTGTTGTAAGAAAGGAAACCTCACTAGAGATACAGAGCGAAGTGGCACATTGGGTAAGACACGGGACCCATATTCAGGACAGCGATCCAAATCCACGTCACGGTCATCCATATTTACAATATGTGATCAAATGTATCCGGACACCTGGCTGAAAATGACTTACAAGTTCGTAGCGCCCTCCATCGCTAATGCTGGAATTCAATGTAGTGTTGGCCCACCCTTAGCCTTGATGACAGCTTCCACTCTTGCAGGCATACGTTCAGTCAGGTGCTGGAAGGTTTCTTGGGGAATGGCAGCCGGTTCTTCACGGAGTGCTGCACTAAAGAGAGGTATCGATATTGGTCGTTTAGGCCTGGCGTGAAGTCGGCGTTCCAGAACATATCAAAGGTGTTCTAATTGATAAAGGTCAGGACTCGGTACAGGCCAGTCCATTACAGTGATGTTACTGTCGTGTAACCAATCCGTCACAGGCCGTGCATTATGAACAAGTGCTCGATCGTGTTGAAAGATGCAGTCGCCATCCCCGTATTGCCCTTCAACAGTGGGAAGCAAGAAGGTGCTTAAAACATCAACGTAGGCCTGTGATGTGATATTGCCACGCAAAGCAAGGGGTGCAAGGCACCTCCATGAAAAACACGACTACATCATAACACCACCGCCTCCGAATTTTATTCTTGGCATTACACACGCTGGCAGATGACGTTCACCGGGCATTCGTCATACCCACACCCTGCCATCGGATCGCCACATTGTGTACCTTGATTCGTCACTACGCACAACGTTTTTCCACTGTTCAATCGTCCAATGTTTACGCTCCTTACATCAAGCGATGCGTCGTTTGGCATTTACCGGCGTGATGTGTTGCTTATGAGCAGCCGCTCGACCATGAACTCCAAGTTTTATCATCTCCCGCCTAACTGTCATAGTACTTGCAGTGGATCCTGATGCAGTTTGGAATTCCTGTGTGATGGTCTGGATAGATGTCTGCCTATTACACATTACGACCCTCTTCAACTCTCGGCGGTCTCTGTCAGTCAACAGACGAGGTCGGCCTGTACGCTTTTGTGCTGTACGTGTCCCTTCACTTTTCCACTTCACTATGATATCGGAAACAGGGGACTTAGGGATGTTTAGGGATGTGGAAATCTCGAGTACAGACGTATGACACAAGTGACACCCAATCACCTGACCACGTTCGATGTCCGTGAGTTTAGCGGAGCGCCCCATTCTGTCCTCTCAGGATGTCTAATGACTACTAAGCTCGCTGACATGGAGTACCTGGCAGTAGGTGGCAGCACAATGCACCTAACGTGAAAAAAGTATGTTTTGGGGGGTTTCCGGATACTTTTGATCACATAGTGTATGTTTTCTGTGGTTTCCCTACGTAGCTCATGACGAATGCTGGGTTGTAGCGGTGAAAAGGACATGCCTGTCTATTTCTCCATCCTTCCCCTATCAAAATTTGTGGTCTGCCTCTAAAATTAAGAATAAAGAACTGTCGGCCCCTGATAGGAGAGCTGTATTTCGAAACGTGACTCATAGCAACTTGTTCCATTTCCCACTTTACACGTGGTGCAGCAATAATGTCAACAGCAGCAGAAAATGTTATAAAGGCAATAGAATTCTTGTGCACCAGGCCGCCAAAGGGAATGCTGTCAGCAGTAGACTACATTTGTTCCGCCTTCTGCTAGCGGAGATGGAAACCCGTCCGCCACCAGCACAAAGCACAGTGTGCCGCAGACTCACTCACATTTCCTGCAGCCAGCTCGGTACAGCTCCTGCAGCTACGGAATGGAGTATACTTCTAAGAGTTCCGTCGTGAAGACAACATTCCAACTTAGCAGTCACTATTTACGGAGACATAGGGCAGTGTCTAGTGTTTGTACAATTACATGTGCTCATAGTGAAAATATCACAGACTACCATGAGAGTTAAAGTTATATAGATATCACTGTATTAGACTTTGTATATCAGGTGCCAAGCATCGGACTGTATGGCGCTGAAGTACTATTTTGTAACATATTCTAAATAAATGCCATTGGTTATTTCTTATTATGTTGCCATATTTCTTTTCTAGTGCCACCCTCTCACGCAAGTGTGTGACTTGATATTTCAAGCGTGTACCTGCTACTCATCTTATTGAACAATAGTAGTAAATATCTTTTCTGCTACTGTGGATGTTTGAGCCGAATTAATGGTAGCATTCTGTTACAACAGGAAGGGAGAGCAAAGAGTTACTGTGAACAGTTCAGTTGTAGGGTTGGCAAAAAGTATGGTTCTGGTATATCTGCCAGTGTCACAGGCAGAACGTAAGGGAATAGAGAAAGTATATGACGATACTAAACGAGTAATTCAGCACATAAAGCGAGATGAAAATTTGATTATCATGGACGATTGTAACTCAGCTGCAGGGAAGGAACAGAAGAAAGACTGACTGGAGAACATGAACGCGTTTGTAGAAATGAGAGAGGAAGAAGGCTGATTGAGTTCTGCAGTCAAATTCAGCTGATAACAGCCAATACACTGTTGAATAACCGAAAACGAAGGAGGTAGATTTGGAAAAGTCTCCTAGAGGAAGGAGGAGATCCCAGGTGCATACATAATGCTTGGACAGAGTTTCCGAAATCAGATACTGGGTTGTAAGGCGTACCCATATATACTGGGATCATACTTAAGTAGTGATCAAGACTAGACTAAAGTTTAAGGCTGTCGTCCGGAAGAATCCATATGCTGAGAAATGGGATGTGTAGTACTGAGAAATGTTAATGTATGTTTGAAGTTGGTGGTAGTGGTGGTTAGTGTTTAACGTCCCGTCGACAACGAAGTCATTAGAGACGGAGCGCAAGCTCAGGTTAGGGAAGGATTGGGAAGGAAATCGGCCGTGCCCTTTCAAAGGAACCATCCCGGCATTTGCCTGAAACGATTTAGGGAATATGTTTGAAGCTCTCTAAGGATGTAGATACGGGGATAATGAACACCCCATTAGGCAGTTCTGTTGAAGACGAATGGATATCTCTAAAACGATGAATCACAGATGTTGGACGGACAAATATAGGTACAACGTAGGTAACTGAGAAGAATGTTTGGGTAGCAGAAGAATGAGTTCAAGTCATCGACAAAAGAAGGAAGTAGAAAAAGTTCTCAGCAAAACAGGAATACAGTAATATCGATCACTTAGAAATGAAATAAATAGGATTTTGATGGAAGCCAAGGCAAAATGGCTGCAGGGAAAATGTGATGGAATCGAAAAATAAATGGTCATAGGAAGGACTGACTCAGTATATAGAAAATTCAAAACAACTTTCGGTGAAATCAAAAGCAATGGTGTCAAAATTAAGAGTGCAATGGTAAATCCACTGTTATCGAACAGGAGAGAGCTGATAGGTGGAAAGCGTACACAGGCCTCTGAAGACGAAGAATTGCCTGATTAAATGACAGCAGAAGAAATGGGAGGCGATTTGGAAGACGTAAGGCATTGTTATTGAGTCCTAAGTTTAACTGACCTCTGTCAGATTTGTGATCAATTAAGGGAGAAGCGATAGATAAGGTACACACAATCAGCTTAACACCTCATGCATCTAATTTTCTGACAAGAATAACATGCCGAAGAATGGAAAACAAAATTGAGGATGTGTTAGATGATGGTCAGTTTGCGCTTAAGTAAGCCAAAGGTACCAGAGAGGCAGACCTGACGTTGCACTTGATAGTGGAAGCAAAGCTTAAGAATAATCAAGACTCGTTCGCAAAATTTTTCGACTTATAAAAGCGTCTGATCATGTAAAATGGCCCAAAATGTTCAAAAATTTGAGAAAAACAGGTGTAAGCTGTAGGGACAGACGAGTAATACATAATACGTACCAGAATAAAGATGAAATACAAGAAGGAAAAATTAAGAGGAGGAACGAAGTGTTAGGATTAAAAAGGGTGTGAGACACCGATTCAGTCTTTCTCTCCTTCTGCTCTAACTGTACATCGAAGAAGCAATGACGGAAATAAAAGAGAGGTTAAAGAATGGAGATACGATACAGGGTGAAAGAATATCAATGATAAGATTCGCTGATGACATTCCTGTTCTCAGTGAAACTGAAAAGGAACCACACAATGCTTTGAAAAATATAACAGAAGATGCATTGAGAGTTAACGAAAGGAAAACGAAAGTAACGAGAAGTATCAGAATTGAGATTATGCGATAAGCGTAATACCAAATTGCTGACCACAAGGAGGAGAAGTGGGTAAAAACTGTAGGGAAAGGCTGAGATTGAAATACATCGAATAAATAATTGAGGACCGGCTCTGCATCACACCTGTCAGAAACCGATGAACAAAGTAAGAAATAAATAAAAAAACCCTTCTGCATCCAGCACTTCTTTATCGTCCGAGGTCTCCATCATTGTCAAAATATTTGATAGGGCGCTAGGGCATGACGTATGAGAACAGTACCACCCTTTAGAGGGAAAACACGCATACTGTAACTCTGGCTGCATGATACAGCGCATATTATACCACATTTCTTTCTTTCTTTCTTTCGCTACTGCCTGTATCCCGCACTGTGCGCAGGGTCGGCAGGTTTAAATACGGAGTTGGCATGGTTAATTGGGAAGGGTGGCCGGATGCCCTTCCTGCCGCCACCCCAGCATATTAGACCACATTCTCTGTAACACAGTAGGATTGAATAAATGGTTTTCAACATGGAAACCATGAGTTTCCGGACATACGTTTATTAGACCTTCTTTTGTTCCGTATCCTCTCATCGATCAATCGCTAGAGTTTGTACGCGGTGGAAAAATCAGCCTGTTTAAGAAATTTTAAGTGTTTTCCAAAATTTATTCAGCAATTTCTCTGACACGTGATGTAATTTATCTGTAAATTGACAAGGAATATGAAGACCGTCAAGATTTGTCCTAGCATTTCCCTCAGGACCATTTCCTTGTTTACATAGGTCTCCACAAATCTCCCTCCCCTACTCCCTGTGACGATGGTGGGGTACAGTACTCGCTGAAAAGAGACCTGCACTCACCGTCTGCAGACGGAGCACATTTCCTGTGAAGCCCTGTCACTGGAAGATATCCCACTGGACGTAAGCAATCCTTGTGGTACCAACGTGACGGTTATCCCACCCCCATTTCACATAGATAATTAGTCTTAATAGCACATTTGGAAATGATTGGATCGGTCCCTCGGAAAATACAGAGCAGCACGAACACTAACCATACTTAACACATCTCGACTTTTACTTGCGGGGAAAATTAAAACAAGAAGTCTATAAGGAAACAGCGATGACCTCCGAAAATATGAAATGCTTCAGAACATGGGCCTGTACTGCGATAAGGCCAAATAAAATTGAAAGTACAGTACTGCCTGTCCACAATCGTTTTATAGCTTGTGCTCATGTGAATGGCGATATTTTGAGCACTTGATATGACGACAGTCAAAATAATAAGCACACGAAGCATCTCAAAATTATGTGGTTCCTTACATGTGGTACAGTAGACTTCTGTGATAATTCCTGTGTCGAGACTGAGGTTTGCGGAGCTATTTCCTTGTTACCGTTTCACCAAGCTCCACACATGTTATGTATCTGAAATTCTCTTCGAAGGCACTTTCCAGTGTTACAGGAAAAGTACGTAGTTCCATTACAAAGGTCGGTGTCATATTTCTCTCATTGTCCACTATAATTTAGCAAAAGACACCTCGATGTAAAAGGTATCACATAAAAAACGCAACTTTTGAAGTGCATACCATTTATCTTCTAGTATACTGCCAGCACTCAACGTTACGTGATTTTAATGATTTCTTTGTGAGCCGGCCGCGGTGGCCGAGCGGCTGTAGGCGCTTCAGTCTTGAACCGCGCGACTGCTACGGTCGCAGGTTCGAATCCTGGCTCTGGCATGGATGTATGTGATGTCCTAGGTTAGTTAGGTTTAAGTAGTAGTAGTTCTAAGTTCTAGGGTACTGATGACCCCAGATGTTATGTCCCATAGTGCTCAGAGCCATTTGAACCATTTTGTTTTGTTTGTAGTTAATAATGGAGCGCTTCGCGACGGAACAAAGTATTGTCGTAGTGAAAACTTGTTACAAAAGTGGTGAATGTAGTGCAGAGACTGTTCACAGAGCTCGCGGAATGTCTTGTCAACGCAGTGCGCCGAATAAGTCGACTGTGATGAAAGTGACTGCTAAATTTGAGAGAACTGGTTAGGTTGTGTATGGTAAACCATAGGCAAGTCCTCGTGTTAGTCGTTGTGCGGAAAACAGTACCATCGCGAGTGATAATGTTACTGCTAATTCCGGTGAAATCTGTTCGCTGATATTCACAACAATTGTATTTTCCCAGAACCTGTTGCACTTGGTCGGGCAGAACAAACCGTTAACGCTGTTTGTGGATGACGCTGAAGATGTCGTCCGATGACGTCCACACATGTGCTTAATTTGAGGCAGATCAGGGGATCGAGCAGGCCAAGGAAACATGTCGACACTTTGTAGAGCACGCTGGGTTAAAACGGCGGTATGTGGGTGAGAGTTATCCTGTTGGAAAACATCCCATGGGATGCTGTTCATGAACGGCAGCACACGAATTCTGAAACAAAATGTGCACCTTTGGGCCTATAAAACCGATCTAACATTAGAACTGCAGTCAAACGATCAAAAAAGCGCCAAGTTTTTGTCCATTGGGTGCTTGCGAAACTGAGAGCGGACAACTAGTTCTTCTGTGTATCGTATCGCCACTTCGCTCTGACGTAAGTAATCTTCCACCAGCAGTGGCATACGGAACTTCCTCAAGAAGTGTCTTCATTGACGTCTTTTTTGTGGCTGCGTTTGGTAGCGAATGTCTTTAGCTTCTGGTGCCATCGTGAGGTGCAACTGTAACCCGGACTTCACTCTACCAACGATACTACAATTTCGTCAGGAAAACAATCAAAACTGCAGGATTTAGTACACAGAAAAAATTCTCAATTAATTATGGAGAAGCCATCACATCCGTGGCTGAGATGTGGCATCTGAGCTGATGGCGTCAATGGACCGTACTTCCCGGAAATTGGCGCCGAAAACATTATTAACAGCTGTCGGCGAGCGTTACTGCAGTTTGTTAAGAGAGGAGTTGCGGACTGAGCTCGATAGTGGGACTTCTGAGGCAATCTGGTTTCAACAAGGTCGCGAAACACGTCACACATCGATTGCGGCAACGGCATTGCTACGAGAGAGATTTTCTGGCCGGATGACTTCTAACAATGGTAACGTGAACTAGCCACAAAGATCTTTGATTTGACACCATGCTTCTATATGTGGGAGTATTTGTAATCTTGTGTATATGCCGACGAACCACGATCGCTTCCAGACCTCAAGACCAAGATTCAGCGTGTAACTTCAGAACTAAAGATGCAAGTATGCCGAGAAGTTATCGATAATTTTATCGAAAGAACTATGATATGTTTGCAAAGTACTGAAGGGCATTTGAGTATATTATATTTCGTACATAACCGCAGGAAGCTTACACTGCAATAATATGTAATTAATTTCCATCAAAAAAGTTGTATCCTATTATGAGACTGCAAAGCTGCGTTCTTTGCTGGACACCCTTATTGATACAATGTAGTCTTTCACAGCTGGATATAAAATCTACATGGCAATGGCGAGGAAAGCATTTCTGAAGAAGAGAAATTTGTTAACATCGACTATAGATTTAATTGTCAGGAAGTCTTTTCTGAAAGTATTTGTATGGAGTACAGCCAAGTATGGAAGTGAAAAATGGACGACAAATAGTTTAGACAATAAGAGAATAGAAGCTTTCGAAATGTAGTGCTACAGAAGAATACTGAAGATTAGATGGTTAGATCACGTAGCTAATGAGGAGGTACTGAACAGAATTGGGGCGAAGACGAATTTGTAGCACAACTTTACTAGAAGAAGGGATCGCTTGGTAAGACATGTTCTGAGGCATCAACGGATCACCAATTTAGTATTGGAGGTCAGCGTGGAGGGTAAAAATCGTAGAGGGAGACCAAGAGATGAATACACTAAGCAGATTCAGAGGGATGTTGTTTGCAGTAGTTACTTGGAGATGAAGAGGTTTGCACAGGATAGAGTAGAATAGAGAGCTGCATCAAACCGGTCTCTGGACTGAAGACCACAACAACAACAACAACAACAACAACAACAATAATTAATAAGGCTAGGGTGTACAAAGGGGCCATAGAAATTCAAAAGCGCAAAAACAGTTTCAAAAGAAAAAAGGAGGATTGAAATTAGACAAGTTGTGGGTCCTAGTGTTAAATAAAACAAACAGTGCCAACTCTTCCCCATTACAATCCTCATACATCCGTTGGCGCGACTCTGCGATCGTAGGCAACGGTCTGATGCCGTTACTAAACGGCCGTTGCGTGGATACATATGTGCAGCTCGGCTTGCTGAATTTGTGTTAAGTCAGTAACAGCGTTATGAGTCCTTAAAGTCTCTGATGAAGTCTCCAGCAGCCGAAGACGAAATCTTAGCACAAAATTATGGCCATAAATCAGACACCACTCTTTCTGATTTGGGACGGACTCTGTTAGCTGCGTTACCCTGTATCATAACCGAACGAATCGAGCGGACATCGCAGGATGTTCCCCGCAGTTGCTTCAGTTTCCTTCCTCGCCCTGTGTCCTAGTTCCGAAGACCACAACTGCCGGCGTTGTCGCTCTGGCTCACCGCTGGCAGAGATTTATTGGCAGATTTGAAGAGGGCCGCTCCGGTGAGGTTTAAACGATACAGGCCGGCCGTGGCCGCGCGTATTGACCGCCGCGGCAGTGTAAACAAGTGGACGGCCCGGCAGACACTGCACGTCCGTCACTCCCACGAGGCTAGCCGTAGATAAAACAAAACTAATGTAAAAAAAAAGAAAATCAGTCCTTCACAAAACCGTTTCATGTCGGTGCTCTGTTTTTTCTCGCCGAAAATGATTATAATACACGCATCACAGACTGCGGGACACAAAAACGACCGGAATCGCATTGGCGCGCTTACAACCGCGTCCGGTGTGTATTTCGCTCCCCCTCCCCTCCCCTCGCCACTGGCACCGCGGTCCGGATTATTGGAAACGCAACGCCCCGCCGGCTCCGCTGGGAGGGATAAGGGTCCTTGTGACCGCGCCGGGCCTTGTCCGCAGCGACCGTCTGCTCTGCTGGCTCGCGGCATAACACCCTATCTGCTCCCTACCGCGGGGATTACGATTAACAGGTCCACTACACACGACAACATAATGCCGGAGACGTGTCTTTCCGCTAGACATGCACCGTTCGGACGGATGGGCGCTGCGGCTGCCTCTATGCAGTGGTATCGCCACGCTGCAGGCGGATCAGCCCTTCCATACCCCTGAAAAGATCAGATGCGACGTTGTCAGCTCTGTGGCCGCTGAGCACCGCGGTCTTCCAATACGAAATCAGTGTCACCATACCGACAACACCGGCCAATTGCAACGTTGTAAGCTTCATGAGGGTATTATCAGCACTTTCTGGCATAAAATTGTCCTCGATCCAGTATCGAAATGTGATCGAGTCGAACTGCCGGAAACGCTTTCTGCAAGCTGAGACAATAAAGACAAGCAATCCAAGCTACCGGGTGATGCAGATAAGACGGGCAACCCAAAATTCAGGGTCATCCATGGGACTGGAACGTGTTAACTGAAGTCTTCGCTGCCAATTCGCAACCAAACTGTCACCTTCCAATACAACCTGAGACTTTGGCTGTGCTACAGGTCACTCTGCCATCACATGTTATGTGACAGATTTTCTTTAAACAGTCCAGCCGGCCGCTGTGGCCGAGCAGTTCTAGGCGCTTCAGTCCGGAACCGCGCTGCCGCTGCGGTCGCAGGTTCGAATCCTGCCTCGGGCATGGATGTGTGTGATGTCCTTAGGTTAGTTAGGTTTAAGTAGTTCTAAGTTCTAGGGGACTGATGACCACAGATGTTAAGTCCCATAGTGCTCAGAGCCATTTGAACCATTTTGCCATTAAAATTGCTACACCAAGAAGAACTGCAGATGATATTCATTGGACAAATATATTGTACTAGAACTGACATGTGGTTACATTTTCACGCAATTTGGGTGTATAGATCCTGAGAAAACAGTACCCAGAACAACCAACTCACGTCGTAATAACGGCCTTGATACGCCTGGGCATTGTGTCAAACAGAGCTTGGATGGCTTGTGCAGGTACAACTGCCCATGCAGCTTCAACACGATACCACAGTTAATCAAGAGTAGTGACTGGCGTATTGTGACGAGCCAGTTGCTCGGCCGCCATTGACCAGACGTTTTCAGTTGGTGAGAGATCTGGACAATGTGCTGGGCAGGGCAGCAGTCGAACGTTTTCTGTATCCAGAAAGGCCCGTACAGGACCTGCAACATGCGGTCGTGCATTATCCTGCTGAAATGTAGGGTTTCACAGGGATCGAATGAAGGGTAGAGCCACAGGTCGTAACACTTCTGAAATGTAACGTCCACTGTTCAAAGTGCCTTCAATTCGAACAAGAGGTGACGGAGACGTGTAACCAATGGCACCCCATACCATCACGCCCGGTGATACTCCAGTATGGCGATGACGAATACACGCTTCCAATGTACGTTCACCGCGATGTCGCCAAACACGGATGCGACCATCATGATGCTGTAAACAGGAGATGGATTCATCCGAAAAACTGACGTTTTGCCATTCGTGCACCCAGGTTCGTCGTTGAGTATACCATCGCAGGCGCTCCTGTCTGTGATGCAGCGTCAAGGATAACAGCAGCCATGGTCTCCGAGCTGATAGTCAATACTGCTGCAAACGACGTCGAACTGTTCGTGCAGATGGTTGTTGTCTTGCAAACGTCCCCATCTGTTGACTCCGGGATCGAGACGTGGCTGCACGATCCGTCACAGTCATGCGGATAAGATGCCTGTCATCTCCACTGCTAGTGATACGAGGCCGTTGGGATCCAGCACGACGTTCTGTGTTACCCTCCTGAACCCACCGATTCCATATTCTGCTAACAGTCATTGGATCTCTACCAACGCGAGCAGCAATGTCGCGATACGATAAACCGCAATCGCGATAGGCTACAATCCGACCTTTATCAAAGTCGTAAACGTGATGGTACGCATTTCTCCTCCTTACACGAGGCATCACGACAACGTTTCACCAGGCGACACCGGTCAACTGCTGTTTGTGTATGAGAAATCGGTTGGAAACTTTCCTCGTGTCAGCACGTTGTAGGTGTCGCCACCGGCGCTAACCTTGTGTGAATGCTCTGAAAAGCTAATCATTTGCATATCACAGCATCTTCTTCCTGTCGGTTAAATTTCGCGCCTATAGCGCGTCATCTTCGTCGTGTAGCAATTTTAATGGCCAGTAGTGTATAAACTTACTTTTCATTTACGCTTTATTCGTATTTGCTTGTCTTATGTAAATGAAAGGGCATTGAAAGTAGATTTGGGACGGTGCAGAAGCAGCCACGCTGCCAGGGGACTAAAGCGGGGCAACATCCTTGGAGCCATTTCGCAGAAGGATGCACCGGGGGAGGCGCAGGTCAATAGCCCACACGAGTCTCTGGACAGCATTTTGAAAACGCTGCATTGGAGCACCCGGGGCATCGTGAACATATTCACACTTCCGGAAGAAAAGTTAGTACTCCCTTTGCGACTTATTATTGCTACGATGCATATGGGATAGATGAAATGATTACATTTACAAGGGGTTCTGTGGTACCATACTGAAACTGTCATATTGGTACGAGGTGTTGCCTCCACTGGCAGCAATGCAAGTGCTGACTCTGGCTTCCAGTCGATTGTGCAGATGGCGAGTACTGTCCTGCGATACATTATTACACGCCTGTCGGTTGTTCACGTAGTTCTGCAGGAGCTGTTTGTCGCCGAGTCACACAAGTCACTTCTCGTCCCATCATATCCCACACGTGTCTGACTCTAGGCAGGTCAGGAGATGGGGCTGACCAGAGAAGTAGCTGCACGTCTTGCAGAGCACGTTGGGCTTCACGGACGAAGTGAGGGTAAGCATTACCTGTTAGAACAACACATCACCTTTCTGTTGCAGCACCATCAAAAGAACAGGCCTAATATTCTGCACGTACCAGCGCTGGTTAGTATGCCATTCAAAAACGAACGAGAGTTATAGCTTATCGCCCTCCCCCATCCCCTCTCCTCCCGACCAGTAGGGTGGCCGATACGTCTTGGACGAATGAACTCTGCGAGATAGTGTTCACTAGGTCTACTTTGCACACGCAAATGACCATCACTTGGGTGCAGACAAAATTCGCTTTCATCGCTGAAGATCACGTCGCGCCATCGTTCAAATGGTTCTGAGCACTATGGGACTTACCAACTGAGGTCATCAGTCCCCTAGAACTTAGAACTACTTAAACCTAATTAACCTAAGGACATCACACACATCCATGCCCGAGGCAGGTTTCGAACCTGCGACCGTAGCGGTCGAGCGGTTCCAGACTGAAGCGCCTAGAACCGCTCGGCCACAGCGGCCGGCCCGTCACGCCATGCCATATTTCAAGTGATCCTCTACATTCACATCTAATCTACATCTACATGGATACTCTGGAAATCACATTTAAGAGCCTGGCATAGGGTTCATCAAACCGGTTTCACAATAATTCTTTATTTTTCCAGTCTCGTACAGAGCGCGGAGAAAACGAACGCCTGTATCTTTCTGTGCGAGCTCTGATTTTCCCATTTTTTATTAGGATTTTCGTTTCTCACTGTACAGATCGTCGTCAACAAAATATTTTCGCATTTAAAGGAGAAAGTTGGTGATTGAAATTTCGTGAGAAGATTGCACCGCAAAGAAAAACGCCTTTGTTCTAATAATATCCCTTTCAAATCCTGTATTATGTCACTGACACTCTCTCCACTATTTCGCGATAACACAAAACGTGCTGCCCTTCTTTGAACTTTCATGTTAAACGCCATCAATCCTCTCTGGCAAGGATCCCACACTGCGCAGCAGTATCCTAAAAGAGGACAGGCAAGCATAGTGAAGGCACTCTCCTTAGTAGATCTGTAACATTTTCTGAGTGTCCTACCACCAAAATGCAGTGTTTGGTTAGGAATACATTTTCTATGTATTCCTTTCAATTTCAATAGTTCCTTTAAATTTCAGTTGTTTGAAATTGTAATTCGTACGTATTTAGTTGAATTTACGGCGTTTAGATTTGATTTTTCGTGTAACCTAAGTTTAACAGATTCCTTTTAGCACTCATGTGGATGAGCTCACACTTTTCGTTATTGAGGGTAAACTACCAATTTTTTCACCATACAGATACCTTTTCTAAATCATTTTGCAATTTGTTTTAATCTTCTGATAACTTTACTAGTCGATAAACGACAGTATCATCTGCAAACAACCTAAGACGGCTGCTCAGATTGTCTGCTAAATCGTTTATATAGATAAGGAACAGCAAAGGCTCATAACATTACCTTGCGAAACGCCAGAAATAACTCCTATTTTACTCGATGACTATTCATCAATTGCTACCAACTGTGACCTCTCTGACAGGAAGTCAAGAATCCAGTCACATAACTGAGACTATATTCCACAGGCACGCAATTTCTCTACAAACCGCTCGTATGGTACAGTGTCAAAAGGCTTCTGGAAATCTAGAAAAAAGGAATCAATTTTAAATCCCTTATCAATAGCACTCAGCATTTACAGTGAGTAATGAGCTAGTTGTTTTTCACAAGAACGATGTTTTCTGAATCCGTGTTGATTGTATTTCAATCAATTTCGAGGTAATTCGTAATGTTCGAAGACAATATATGTTCCAAAATCCTGCTGCATATCGACGTTAATGATATGGGTCAGCAATTTACTGGATTACTCCTACTACCTTACTTGAACATTGGTGTGACCTTTGCAACTTTCATATCATTGGGTGAGGATCTTTCGTCGAGCGAACGATTGTGTATGATTGTTAAGTATAGAGCTATTGTATCAGCATACTCTGAAATGGACTTAACTGGAATAAATTCTGGACCGGAAGTCTTGCTTTTATTAAATGATTTACGTTGCGTTACTACTCTGAGGATATCTACTTCCAAGTTACTCATCTTGCCAGCTGTTCTTGATTCGAATTCTGGAATATTTACTTCGTCTTCTTTGATGAAAGAATTGCGGAAGGCTGTGTTCAGTAAATTTGTTTTGGCAGCACTGTCGTCGATAATAGTTCCATTGCTACCGTGCAGAGAAGGCATTGATTGTGTCTTGCCGCTAGCATACTTCACATACCACCAGAATCTCTTTTGATTTTCTGCCAGGTTTCGAGACAAAGTTTCGTTGTGCAAACTATTATAACCATCTCGCACTGAACCCCGCGCTAAATTTCGAGCTTCTGTAAAAGACTGTCCATTTCAGAGATTTTGCGTTCCTTTAAATTTGGCATGCTTTTTCGTTGCTTCTGGAACAATGTTCAGACACTTTATGTGTACCACGGAGGATCAGCTCCGTCGTTTGTTAATTTATTTGGTATACATCTCTCAATTGCTGCCGATATTATTTCTTTGAATTCAAGGCGCATCTGGTCTACACTTACATTGTTAATTTGGAAGGAGTGGAGAGTGTCACTCAGGAAGGCGTCAAGTGAATTTGTACCTGCTTTTTTAAATAGGTATATTTTTCGTTTATTTTTGCAGGAGTTGGGGGTTACAATATTCAATCTCGAGACGAAAAGCCTGTGTTCACTAATCCATGTATCCGACTTGATGCTAGTTATTAACTCAGGATTATTTGTTTCTAAGAGGTCAAGAGTATTTTCACAACCGTTTACTATTCGCGTGAATTCGTGAACGAACTGCTCGAAATAATTTTCAGAGAATGCATTTAGCACGATTTCGGACGATGTTGTATGCGTACCTCCGGATCTGAACACGTATTTTCGCCAACATATAGAGGATAAATTAAAATCGCCACCAATGATAATTATTAGAGTCGGGTACCTGTTTGAAATTAAACTCAAGATTTCTTTGAACCTTTCAGCAACTGTGTCTTCTCAACTGGGAGATGGGTAAAAGGACCCAATTATTATTGTATTCCGGATGCCAAGAATGACCTCTGTCCATACTAACTCATAGGAACTGTCTATTGCAATTTCTTCTGGCGGCACATGTCGAGCCGTGCACGTCGATGCTGTGGCGAGAGTGGAAGACGGGCTAGAGGTGTTCCTGCAGTCTCACTGCTAACAACCGGTCCGCAACAGGTCGTGTTCACACCTCTGCCCTAACAAGTCCTCTTAACCGTGCTGTAGTAGCTGTAAGATCTTCCACTGCTGCCCTTAAAATACGACTATTCTGGCGGGGTTCTGCGCTGCGTGGACGTCCAGAACCTTGTATACGGGTGTAAGAACGTTCACGTGACTACTGATACCAGTATCGTTGCGCAGCTGACCCAGTACATCCAAGTAGTGTTGCAGTTCTCCGAAAGGACCAACCCGCCACTCGGAAGTCCACAATTTGACCCCTTTCAAAATCACCCAGTCTGTTGTAGGAAACAACGTCCCCGTGGCATGGTTGCCTGCTTGCTTCACTTGTTTGCACCACACGGAGCCTTCTGGCCCTATTAAAAGATAGGTACAGATGACACTCTGATAGCTACGCCACTGCGCTGTCTTTTGGCGGACGACGTTGAATCATTGTCAGTATGTCTACAAGCCCCCAGGTGGCTTATGACGTCAGCGAATCAAAGTCGACGTCGTCTTTCCAGGTGCATTATCTTTCTTTTTTTTCGGCAGTGTAAATAGGGCTTCATGTGGCGCAAGTCCTCTATTGCGAATGTTTAAACCAGTAGTCAAAGGAGGAGGAACGTTTTTAGCAGAAGGCAGCATTGTGCACAAACGCAGAAAGCTGAGTTTTTCTGTGCAAAGAACAGGATGCGACAGATAAACGTCTCGAAAATGAAAAGGGGAGCACCGTTTTTGGCCTTTGAAGGTGTGAGACGCCACTGAACGTTTGACTACACAAAAACCAAATGCTTATGTGACATATGAGTTGCAAAAATTGGCTAACATGAACAAACTAGAGGCCAGATAGAGAAGCTCAGTGGTCATAGAGAGAGACTGAAAGGGAGTGAGAAGAATTCTTTACGTGCAATACTGTAGAAAGCACGCTACTGATTTACCGAGTGACGGATAGTCTTGGGAAGGGGACCAGTACGTTCTAAGAAGCATTTTTATTGTTCAGCATTTGAAAGATCAGAATACCAGCCAATCTAAATACAGTAAGAGACAGAAAACGCTGAATATACGGTTTCGTTTTAGTAAACTTTTGATCAGACTTCACTTCATTCTTGATAGAAAGCCATCTTTGAGAAACTTGATCTTCAGGTGCCTCCACCGCCTGACTGCACAACCACCGGCCTGCCACCAACGGAGCTGATGTAACGATGGGCTTAAATAAATTTGGTCTGATTTGGGCTTCGCTGTTGGTGAGGGTCGCTGGCGCCGCCAGTGACTGATTTTACAGCCACTTCAGCCTCCACCTTCAATTTACTATGGTGGGATCGAACAGCAGCTGCAAGTTGATGTGTAGGGGAATTAAAGTAATTTTATAATATTCCGATCACTTCAAGTTTCACTTCGAGGACTTGCATTTAGATTCAATCAAGTCTGCTTTCAGCTCGGACCACAGGTTCAGTACTATCTACCTCTCAGTGAACACCATGGCGATCATGATGCAACTTCGATACTGCAATTATTCCACTTGCATGGTTATTATAATCTCCTCTTCCCCCCCCCTTCCCCACTACCCCTTTGTCAGATATGCCGAGGTTTTATGTTGGTACTGTTACCATGGTTTTTGAATTGTTGTGTGAATAATTTTATCGGAATAAACCGAAGTGATGGTGATGCTTGTCTCGTTTAGTAGTCATTTGATTTTCTATTCATTATTTTGCAGAATGACGTAGGCTATGTCAGATATAGGGCCCACTCACATTATAACAAAGAATGTCACGGAGCACATAACAAAGATTTAATATTCACCTTTCACCCTAAACTACACATTGGGCTGCCTCAGAGAACAGTATTGCAGCACAACGAAGACTTCGTATTCACATCATTATCTTCACCAACTCACAACCATACTTTCACCTATCTACCTACCGGCCGCGGTGGCCGAGCGGTTCTAGGCGCTTCAGTCCGGAACCATGCGACTGCTACGGTCGCAGGTTCGAATCCTGCCTCGGGCATGGATGTGTGTGACGTCCTTAGATTAGTTATGTTTAAGTAGTTCTAAGTCTAGGGGACTGATGACCACAGATGTTAAGTCCATAGTGCTTGGAGCCATTTGATTTGAACCTTTCTTCCTTATTCCTCAGGCTACGGTACAGATCAGCATGTCACGAAAATAACAATATCGAATTCAATGGCGAAACAATATGATAGGAGATGCTCTTGTGAGTGCTGGTGCTAAATGATTGGGAATTAATCAACTTTTGGAGTCTAATGGAAACAAGAGTCAATGTCCTTCATAACCAGCGTCCTAGCGTCCTGCTTATTCCCTCGTCTGTGTTGCTACAGACTACACTCTCCTGTCCAAATTTCTGCTTCGAATGCAGAGCGTGCGAGGGGCCATAGCTGAATTCTGCCGCATCGAGGTAAAACACAAAAAGTTCCAATTAATGACCAATCTTGCGTCTTCTGACGATGACTTTGCATGGTATGTGGAGTTCGGTTCTCTCGATGTGAGGCCGAAACGAACTTAGTATCGAGTGGGCTAAGGCTGTCAGTGCTGCTAATTGAGAAATTCTGAGTTAGAATCTAACACATTTCCTTGAGACAGACAAGCTTCTGTCGAAAAGCCATCAAAAATACAGAAAGCATCGCTAGTGCGAAAGTCAGTTTACCTTTTGCTCATATGATATCCTACAAACCACGGATGGAGGGCAGCAGGTAAATTCCATATTTCTGGATTTCCGGAAAGCGTTTGATCCTGCAGACTGTTCACGAAGGTCCGAGCACACGGTTTAGGTCTCCAGATATTGAGTGGCTCGAAGGCTGTTTCAGTAATAGAACCCAGTTGATGATTCTTGATGGCGAGTGTTCATCAGAGGCAAGGGTATCGTCAGAGGTGCCCCAAGAAAGTATGACAGCACTGATTTTATTCTCAATATGAATAAATGACTTGACAGACAGAGTCGGTGGCAACTTACAGAAGTTTGCTGACGACACTGTGACGTACGTGAAGGTGTCATCAATGAGTGGGTGTAGGAAAATATAAGATGACTTTGATAAAATTTCTAGTTGATGTGATGAATGGCAGCTTGCTCTAAATGTAGAAAAATGCAAGATAAGTAGGGAAAACAGTCCTGTAACTTTGTAATACAGTGTTAGTAGGGTGCAGCTTGACACACTCACTTGGATTTAACGTTAAAAAACAATATTAAATGGAACGAACGCGCCATGTTAGTAGTAGGGATGTCGAATGCTCGGCTTCGCTGTAGTGGCATAACTTTGGGAAAGTGTAGGTCACCCATAAATCAGACGGCGTATAGAACGTTAGTGTCGTTCATTCTTGAGCGCTGTTAGAGTGTTGGATTAAAGGAAGACATCGAATCAGTGAAGAATTGTGGTGCTATATTTGTTACCGGTAGGTTCGATCAGCACACGAGTATTGCAGAGATACTTGATGAATTCTAATAACGATCACTGAAGGAAAGACTATTCCCTTTCCGCGAGGCAGTACAGCGCAAATTTAGAGAAACGGCGTTTGAGGCCGACTATAGAACGACTCTACTGCTGTCAATGTGCATTTCGCGTAAGGCTCATGAAGGTAAAATGCGAGAAATTAGGACTCGTGCGGAGTCTTTAAGAAAGCCGTTTTCCTCTCGCTCCATAATATCAGTGGAAGAGGAAAGGAAATGACCAGCAGTGGTACGAGGCACCCTACGCCATGCGGCGTACGTTGATTTGCGGAGTACGCAAACGGATTGCAGATGCACAGGAAGAAGTGTGTGATGCTCGTACGTTGACGCTGTACTGTAGGAAAGTGATCCTTCTGTTGGGCGTAAAGATGGTCCCTAGGCGAAGGGCTATTCGAAACGCTTGACCATACCTTCCTATCAACAGCAGAACCCGAGGTATGAGCCCAGTAAGAATCCAGTTCTTATGCTCGGAGTTTTTCAGCATATACGCTGAAAGCTATTGGATACCTGTTAACATAGTGTCGGACCTCGATGCCCAACGTAGTGCAGCAACTCGACGCGGTGTGGACCTAACAAGTCGTTGGAAGGTCTTTGCAGGAAATACTGTACCATGCTGCCTCTACAGCCGTCCATAACTGTAGGCGCAGGATTTTGTGCACGAATTGACCTCTTGACTATGTCCCATAAATGTACGGTGGGATACATGTTGGCCGATCTGGTTGGCCAAATGATTCGCTCAAGTTGTCCAGTATGTTCTTCAAACCAGTCGCGAACAACTGTAGCCGGTGACAAGGCAAATCGTCATCCATAAAAAATCCATTGTTGTTTTGGAACATGAATTTCGTTAATGGCTGCAAATGGTGTATTGCAGTCATAGAATCCTACCATCAGCCCTTACCAACTGAAATAAGGACTCATCTGATCAGGCCACGATCTTTCAGTTGTCTAAAGTCAACCGATATGGTGACGAGCCCAGGAGAGGCGCTGCAGGCGACGTCATTCTGTTAACAAAGGCACTCGTGTCGGTCGTCTGTTGCCATAGCCTATTAACGTCAAAGTTGACCGCATTGTCCTAACTGATACGTTCGTATTACGTCCCACGTTGATTTCTGAGGTTATTTCACTCAGTGTTGCTTGTCTGTTAGCACTGACAACTACGATGAATGCCGCTGCTCTCTGTCTTTAAGTGAAGGTCGTCAGCAACTACGTTGTCCGTGATGCGAAGTACTGGCTGAAATTTGGTATTCTCGGCACACGCTCGAGCATAGAATTCACTAACGATTTCCGAAATGGAATGTCTCATGCATCTAGCTCCAACTATCATTCCGCATTCAGAGTCTGTTAATTCCCGTCGTAGGGCCATAATCACATCGTAAACCTTTTCGTATGAATCGCCTGAGTAAAAATAACAGCTCTTCCAATGTACCGCCCTTTCATATCTCGTGTACGCGATACAACCGCCATCTGTGTATTTGCTTATCGCTATCCCGTGGCTTTTGTGCCCTCAGTGGAAGGTAGCAAACGCTGTCGCATGCGTACCGATGGGCTGCGCCATTGTGACTTGTCGCCTCCTTTGGCCTGTTACGCTACGGTGGTGCTTCTATCTCGGTGTGTACGAGGACTCGCAAACAAGCAAAAAAAAAAATCTAACTTTGTTTTTCCGAGGTGATAATAGAAACTTTATGATTATTTCTGCCTCGTTCTGTATAATTTGCAAAGTAACTGCCTGGGGAAGACAGTTTTAGTGATGATGACGTCACATTTTCCATCAAATCAAGAGAGGCAGGCCTGGAAAGGTTTCGCCGGCCGCAGTGGTCGAGCGGTTCTAGGCGCTACAGTCTGGAACCGCGCGACCGCTACGGTCGCAGGTTCGAATCCTGCCTCGGGCATGGATGTGTGTGATGTCCTTATGTTAGTTAGGTTTAACTATTTCTGAGTTCTAGAGGACTGACGAATGCACTAATATTAAAAAAAAAAGTGGAGCCCCACCCTGCCAGTCGCTGGTCATCTTCGTCTTTAATCTTTCTCATTTGCGAAAGGCACTCAGATACTGACGGCAGAGGAAGTTGTGCATTACCATATTCAAATGCGGCCAGACGCCAGCCCTAAGCCGGTTGGGAACGCTTCCGTCCTATCCTGCGATCTCGTAGCCGAGGCTCTAGCATACAGCTAGACGCGTCGCATTAGCTATGCGGACCCGCAAAGTGTGTCGCTCACACGGTTTAATTACAACGAGTGGACGTGCCGCAAGAACGGTCGTGAAAGCCGCGTCTAGCGGGACGTATTCCCACAGAATATTTACGTACTCGACAGTGATGAGGGCAGAGTTTCGAGGTGGATCGCGATTCGCTTTATTGCTCGTCGAAAGACAGAAAGACTTAGTCTGCCTGTAGTTTCGAACTCCGGTAACGAAGTTACAGCGTACGACTACCGCTATAACTAGCTTCTCTGTGTTGGTCCGTGGTTTCGGTGTTCAATGCTAGCATTGGTTTAATGTATTCGTCAACTGCATTTGGTTGTCCGACTAGAGATGGTCTTACGTCGTCGGAGCATCGGTTCCATCAGACTGAGCTATTCTCAGCGCTGGTGGTAAAAAGCAAACGCAGGCCTAGACACCTCCAAGCAGCGTCATCTAAAAGATATCAGTAAAAAAAAAAGCATGTTTATGAACTGTAGAGACCAGCATGTCTGATTCAGTGATTCAGCTGCCACTAACATGTGGAACAGACGTTGTCTAGATACCGCCACTAACACGTGGAACCGTCGTGTCCTCTTGTCCGTTTTAGCCTTGGACAACAGGCTGCTTCTTTCGACAACTCCGTCGTACCGAAGTCCATCTTCACCGCCGTTGAGGTTTATTTTATTTTCTTTTATTTATTTACGCGTCAAGTTCCGTAGGACCAAATCGAGGAGCAAATCTCCAAGGTCATGTAACGTGTCAGCACATGAAATTACTACATAAAAGTAATAACAGATAAAAATAAAATGTTTATGAACCCGAAAAAAAGTCAATCCATAAGTTTAACTACAGGCAATCAGCTAAAATTTTCAAGGAACTCCTCGACAGAATAGAAGGACTGACCCATCAGGAAACTCTTCAGTTTCGATTTGAAAGCGAGTGGATTACTGCAAAGGTTTTTGAATTCGAGTGGTAGCATATTGAAAATGGATGCACACTTTTCTGCACAAGAGTTAAGGAAGTCCGATCCAAATGCAGGTTTGATTTCTGCCAGCTGAGTAGAAGCTGCTTATATTTGAGAATAAGCTACTATCGTTAACAAGAAATGACAGTAAGGAATACATATATTGAGAGGTATTTCTGTTTATGCAGTTCATTGGTAATCTACAACACATTTATACAAAGCATTTAAGCTAATATTTAAAACAACACAAAAATACTCAACGTCTAACAAATCATCATTACTATCTCCCTCATTAGTATCGTAAGTCCTGCCGCTGCATCAATAAATTAAGACGACGAAACTACCGTGGCGACAACTAAGACCTGGCACACAAAGCTGTGTCCCCAAATGGTCATATCTATTTCTCTTGATTGTGGTTATGATCGTCATGAGAAATTACATATTGTTTGAGCTACAAAAGATCGTTTCTACGAGTACAAGACTTATAACACACTATTAAAAGTTCACAAATACAAAACAAGAAAAAATGACAACGGTCCAGAGAGACTGTATGAAGCCCCATCTGGATAATTAGAGGAAGAACGAACCTGGGGGTAGGAGAAAGATTCGCTCGAATCATGTCTACGCTACGACGTACCAGGCAATGGCCACATAGCTGAAGGCTGTCACAGCTGCGGTATCCACTACTAGGCGTTGACAAACTGCTTTTGTGCTCGTCTGTCTGAACGGTCATGCTTTCTGCAGTTTCTTTATGGTTAACAACATCTCAGACAACAAAATTAAGTAAATCCGCGTGGCAGCAACTAAAAATGAGGAAGACTCTCTTCTCTAATCAAGGTGGCGTGAGCTGTCATTACGGTAAATTCATACCCATACTTGACAGCCCATATCTCACTGTGATGGTCCCCGCTAGGGTAGCACACTTGAATATATGAAAATACTTTCTACTAATTTGTCTTCAATTATATTAAACAAAAGAATATTCACATAGCACATGAACTCATACATGTCTCCTCCCTTTCTACTGTTTGCTTTGGCTAGCTTTAAGCGTCAGCAGACGCGACAGCCGCTATGATCTTACGTGTCTGGAAAGTCCAAAAGAGCAAAGTGAGAGCACCACCTATGTGCAGTACAGTCAGTACTGCGTTTCTTCCAGCAATAGACTGAAGCAGCACCACCCTTATGGGTACTACAGATTTGCCAGATATCAGTAAGTACGTCACAAATCGTTTAGAGATTCTCTTTCTCATTATACAGGCTGTTTCCACGATCGCAACTCAAGTTTTTAGTGGCAACTGAAAAGAAGAATTATTAATTCACGTTCGGTCTGTTGGCTGGGATAAAAATTAAATTAGATAAAACGCTTTTTGGTTCGGGGACATGATCCATCTTATTCGCAGACCGGTTTCAGAAACCTATATTTCCATTATCGTTGCTGTCTGATGTGCGAGAATGACTTCATGTCATGTAATACCTCAGAATTTTTTATGTGTAAATTCTTAAAGTTTTTAAAAGTAAAACGAACTTTACTAATATTCTACATCGTTATTTTTCATGTCTACATAATTATTTCTCAGCATAGCCACCCTGGCGACGAACAAATTTTTCCCTTCTAGTTTGTTGGTAATGTCACTGTGGAATATCTGACTTTGTTGACAACCTTACCTCTGCTTGCACCTCTTCATCAGTAGAAAAGTAGAGTCCTCTAAGGTGTTACTTAAGTTTTGGAAATAGATGAAACTCAGTTGGAGCTAAGCTGGGACTGTACGGAGGATGATCAATGACAGTGAACCCAAGGCGTCGGACTGTAACAGATGTCGCAGCGTTTGTGTGTGGTCTGACATCGTCATGCTAAAGGAGAGGGTGCTCCATGTATGCATAAATCCTTCGAATTCTAAACTGGATTACAGCACGCTAACCGAGCGAGGTGGCGCAGTGGTTAGCACACTGGACTCGCATTCGGGAGGACGACGGTTCAATCCCGCGTCCGGCCATCCTGATTTAGGTTTTCCATGATTTCCCTAAATCGCTCCAGGCAGATGCCAGGATGGTTCCTGTGAAAGAGCACGGGCGACTTCCTTCCCCGTCCTTCCCTATCCCGATGAGACCGATGACCTCGCTGTTTGGTCTCCTTCCCTAAACAATCCAACCTCAACCCAACAGCACGCCACTTCTCACGCTCCGATATAGTTACTTTACACACCGCCATGTTACTCGTCACAATTCGGTGAATCTAGCGGCACAGGGCTGCAAATATACAGTCGCAAAAGAAGCTGAGGTACACCGTGGTGTAGTGGTTATGATACTAAACTGTTGAATGGAGGGTCGTGAGTTCAAAACTCACATGGAACGTACAATTTTAATTTCTGTATTCCGTTCGAGTACATTAAAGAAGTATCCACAAATGTCAAGCATCATTGTACTGGAATGTTCTGTAGCTGTATATGTACTGTATGTGTTCTGGCCGGAGGCAGTTCGCTCTTGTATGTGCAAGTGCTAAATAAACCTTCGTTAAGTGAAGTTAGTATTCGTCATTCATGTACTTACACCTTGTTCTACGTATTATTCTGGTGGAGGCACTGGGTATTGGAACTTGTGATACCGCACATTATCGACGACACAGTGGCTCCCATCAGGCCACGACAGAGCCGCCTTTTACGTGGCGAGAAACCCGAGTTCGAGCCATAATCAACAGATCGCAGTCTATCGGAGACAGAAGAATAAGAGGACGTCACGATCACAGCAACTGTGTGCCACCACATGAGACATCCTTCCGGGTTCTCTGGTGACGATGGCCAAGATCCAAACAAGTGGCTGAAGGTATATGAGCTTATAGCCAAATTTAACAAATGGGATGACACCGTGTGTTTGGCTACCGAATTTTTCTACTCGGAGGGCACTGCCGAGCAAAAGTATGAGAACAACGAGGAGAAGTTCACAAACTGGGAAGTATTCCAGGTGGAACAGCGAAGGTATTTCGGCGACACACAACGACAGAAGTGCAAGGCTAAAGATAAATTAAAGTGCAGGGCAGAGCGTCCAGGAGAAACGACAGCATCCTACATCCAAGACATCTTGGAGCTGTGTAAAATAGTGGATCCTAGAATGAAGGAAGAAGATAAGGTTGCTCATCTCATGAAGGGTGTTCCTGAGGACAACTATCAAGTCCTAGTCCTGAAGGAGGTTTCGACAGCAGACGACTTCATAAAGTGATGCCTGTATATCGAGATGATGCATCAAAAAATAATTACACGCAGGAAGTTTGAACGGCTTCCAAACGTCGTATCGATGTCTGTGATGGAGGAAGAAACTGATATCATAAGTGTTATTCGTCACATAGTGAGAGAGGAAGTTCAGAAGGCACTTGGATTGCACGGCGAGCAGAAAACCTAGACGCTTCAAGAGGTCATAAGGGAGGAAGCCGAACAGACATTAAATCCAATCTCTCGTCCTTCATTTCCATTTAAAACGGTAAAAAAGTCGATACCCAGGCGAAGTTGCGTTCCTACAATGCCGCATGAGGAACCTGTTTGGGCAACAAGGAAGACTCATGTCTGGAGGACCCAGGATAACCAACCAGTATGTTTCCACTGCGGACGACCGGGACATGTGGTGCGCTATTGTCGAGAAAGGCGGCGGATATTTGATGACGACCGCGCCAGAAGACAGCAGACCGATCTTAGCCGACGCCAACTCCGGGACGATGAAGATGAACAAAAAGATGCTGGTACAGGACGACGTAGGTCACCGTCGCGGCAAGGTAGCCGCTGGAGGGGACGCTCCCCAACACTCCAATCAAGGTCTCCATCCCGTTTAGAAGCTCCAGCGGATCACCTAGCCGCTGCAACCTGGAAAACTAAAGGGTGCGATCTTCTTTGGAGGTGAGGCCGCCTAAGAGAAAAATCCTCCGCCGTCGATCACTACAAAAATGATAGGAAACTACGTCGTTATCTTCATGGATGGCCGCCCAGCCCAAGCGCTTGTGGACTCTGGAGCATCATATTCAGTCATTTCGGAGAAGTACCGTTGCCAGTTGCAGAAAACTGTATTCGTCGACAGCAAAACATCTCTGCTGAAGGTGGCTAATGGGAAATGTGTAAAACCTACAGGAACATGGGTCATTCGTGTGGGTATAAATGGCCATACACAGCCCTTAGAATTCATCGTCTGACAAGAGTGTAGTCATGACGTAATTCTCGGATGGGACTTTTTCAAAGCTTCTGAGGGAATTATAGATTGTGGTCGCTCGAATATTATGTTAGACGAGATGAGAAATGGTTCAAATGGCTCTGAGCACTATGAGACTTAACATCTGAGGTCATCAGTCCCCTAGAACCTAGAACTACTTAAACCTAACTAACCTAAGGACATCACCTCCATGCCCGAGGCATGATTCGAACCTGCGACCGTAGCGGTCACGCGGTTCCAGACTGAAGCGCCTAGAACCGCTCGGCCACAAGGGCCGGCCCGTCACGCCATGCCATATTTCAAGTGATCTTCTACATTCACATCTAATCTACATCTACATGGATACTCTGGAAATCACATTTAAGAGCCTGGCAGAGGGTTCATCAAACCGGCTTCACAATAATTCTTTATTTTTCCAGTCTCGTACAGAGCGCGGAGAAAACGAGATGACACACTATGGACAGGAAGATGCGCATCCGAGTTTGTGGAGACTGTGTGCTGGATGAAGTGATCATTCCTGCAGTCAGCACTAGAAAGGTAACTGTTACGTGTCATGCCATGCGTCAACCCATGGATCTTGTAGTGGAATGTTAGAGAAGCATACCACTGAAGAATAACTTGGTCATCCCAGCCTCTGTCGTCTCGTTTAAGAACGGATTCGGTGAATTGTGGATAGTTAACTGTCGCCGAGAACCGCAGATCCTTCCAAGACGCCTCTCATATTAGCGAAGATACTCCGTATGATCATATCTTGGTCTGTAATCAGCGATGTCTACTGCGTGAAACGTCTTACGTAACTGTGGGAATACTGAAACTTCCTATCGCCCCATTTATTGTTTTCCAAACTTTGTTTCACACTGGTGGTTTTTCCATAGTTCAGGATGATTTTGTGAGATATGCTTATTGTCCTGCTGGAACGTTATAGCTGCGTTCTTTTCCAGTCACACAGTGCTATTCGCTCCGCGAGGGATTCTCGACAGATATGAGCTAGGAAACGGGCTAATTCCGCATTCCATATTCGGTGTACATTCTAACCAGAATTTCATGTGCCTTGTTCGCTTTAAGTAGTGTTAATAGTTTCCCACACCAGGAGTGTTAATATTGAGATCTCCCATTAGTGAGTTTGTGACGCGGTCACACATTGTTATAGTAGTATTCTCTTGGGTAAATATATTTTTAAATGAAGTTTTTAATATTTTTCTTTCTTTCTATTGTCTTCAGATTCAGCACTGTACACATTCACGAAAGACTGAATGGAAAGTTTCAGTTATTTCTTTACTGACAGAGAATAGTGTTAAAACAGTCGTGATCCATGCCAAAACTTACAATAATTGTACGCCCTGTAGGAAGCAACCGTGTGGAAACATCAGTACCACAAAAAATTAAAAATGAAAAAAAACTGACACAAACAAACCTCTGGAAAGTTAAAAAGTAATATGTATTGCCCCTTTAATTTCGATATAGGTAGTCGTGTTTTGATCTAAGCATCGCCGCATCGGTGGGCCGCTAAATAAATAGAAAAATAAGAAGTCAATATCAGATATCTTTTCTAGAACAGCATACTTTCATTATTGTTGGGTATAAGCGTCTTCTCATCTCTTCCGGGCCTGCGCCTCCCGCATCCACACCTCATAGCAGCTAGTGATGATATAATTACTTATTATATAAAATATGAAAACCAGTACATAATTAAGTACAAACTTAGTTTCATGCGTTAATCTATCTTATGAGACCTATATCCAGGAGTGGTTTGATGACAGCGTACTAAATCACGCATGCAAGACACCGAGCGCGAGTGGCGAGGCGCGAGATGTGCGGAGCGCCGTGACCAAGTATGGCGACCCGAACAGGCAGTCGCGTGAGGGCAGGCGTCGTTGAAGATTGAGAATTTTTCGGAGTAACGTGGTGATATTGTCGTTTCGATATTTACCTATGTTACTTAGGTAGCTTACTTGTATTTATATTTCATGGATTATCATTTTTAATATTTTCTGTTTTTATTTTATACAGAAGAGTCAAAGAAACTGGTGCATCTACCTAATATAGAGTAGGGCCCCCACGAGCACGCAGAAGTGCCCCAACACGACGTGGAATGGACTCCAACAATATCCGAAGCAGTGCTGGAGGGAACTGACAACATGAATCCTGCAGGACTGTCCATAAATCCGTAAGAGTACGACGGGATGGACATCTCTTCTGAACAGCACATTCAAGGCATCCCATATATGCTCCATAATGTTCATTTATGAGGAGTTTGGTGGCCAGCGAATGTGTTTAAATTCAGAAAAGAGTTCCTCTAGCCACCCTGCACATGTAGGGTGTCTCATTGTCCCGTTGGAATTTCCTAAGTCCATAGGAACGAGCAATGGACATGAATGGATGGAGGTGATGAGACACACGTCTCATATGTCATAGTCGTATCTAAACGTATCAGCGGTCCCATATCACTCCAACTGCACACGTCCCACACCATTACAGAGCCTCCACCACCTTTAACAGTCCCCTGCTGACATGCAGGTTCCATGGATTCATGAGGTTGTCTCCATACCCGTACACGTTCACCCGCTCGATACAATTTGAAACAAGACTCGTCAGACCAGGCAACACGTTTTCAGTCATCAACAGTCCAATGTCGGTACTGACGGGCCCAGGCGAGGTGTAAAGCTTTTTGTACTGCAGTCATCAAGGGTATACGAGTGGGCCTTCGGTTTCGAAAGACCATGTCGATGATGTTTCGTTGAATGGTTCGCTTGCTGAGACTTGTTGATGTCCCAGCGCTGAAATCTGCAGCAATTTGCGGACGGGTTGCACTTCTGTCACGTTTAACGATTCTCTTCAGTCGTTGTTGGTCACGTTCTTGCGGACTCTTCTTCCGGCCGCAGAGACGAAGATTTGATGTTTTACGGGATTCCTGATATTCACGGTACACTCGTGAAATAGTCTTATGGGGAAATCCCCACTTCATCGCTACATCGGAAATTCTGTGTCCCATCGCTCGTGCGCCGACTATAGCATAACGTTCAACCTCACTTAACTCTTGATAACCTGCCATTGTAGCAGCAGTAACCGATTTAACAACTGCTCCAGAGACTTGTCTCATATTGGCGTTGCCGACCGCAGTGCCGTATTCTGCCTGTTTACATGTCTCTGTATTTGAATACGCGTGCCTGTAACAGTTTCCTTGGTGCTTGTATTTACTTGGCGGTACCCTGATGCGACGACACTTGGATCGAAATTTTATTGCTTACATTAAATTTAAATGGACAATGTATATTATTTTTTTACTTTTAGAGTTTTTTCTATCCTTTTTTATATTTAAGTTATATTTCATGCTTTTTAAACTTCATATTTTGCTAGTAGACACAGTGTAAGTAGCCTGTTTATATGTTTGTTTGTTGGCAGCGCTGTAGACTGCATTAATATCACTGACAGCGCTCTGCGCCCTCACTAAGAGACTCTGTGGCTGGACTGACTCGCAGCAGGGAGTTAATAGTTATCAGTGATGGAAGTTAGGAAGTGTTAGAGCCAGCGGACGGTCTGCATGTGTGTCCATGATGGAGATTTAGTGTTGGTTGAAAATGGATTGTAAAATGATGATTGATTATCTGCTAATGTTTGGATAATGGAATTATTGATGATTATATAACTTTTGGAACTGGATGTCACATGAATAAGGGAAAATCTGCTAAATACATTGTTTGCTCTGCAACAAAATCTTTTATTTGCTAATCACATGCCTATTAGTAGTTAGAGCCTAAAGTAGTTAGAATCTTTTTATTTAGCTGACTGTAGTTGCTGTTACTGCTGTAGTTCGTGTCATGAAGACTTTCTGTGAGGTAAGTGACTCATGAAAAAGTGTAAGCTATTGATAGGATTTCTTCTAATTCAGGGCCATTCTTTGGTGTTAATTATTTGCAGTCAGTTTGCGTTGCGTTTGTATATTGTGGGTCATAAATGAGTTTGAGTTGTATTTGTCAGGGAAAATTCTGTAGGTCAGTGTTGTAATGATAAACACAAGTGAAGTGACTGTACGTTCAGTTTCACTCAGCAGTTTAAGAAGGAACAGTTGCATTCGGAAGTTTAAGTAAAAACATAACATAGAAGTTTCAACTATACGATCGTCACTTTATGCCCGTATTTCGATTCCCGGCGGGGTCAGGGATTTTCTCTGCCTCGTGATGGCTGGGTGTTGTGTGCTGTCCTTAGGTTAGTTAGGTTTAAGTAGTTCTAGGGGACTGATGACCATAAATGTTAAGTCCCATAGTGCTCCGAGCCATTTGAACCATATGCCCGTATTCACACAAATATTTTCCGGGACGAAACACGAAATAGCGACTCCAGATCTTTTTCATTTATATGATTTGCGGTATTTTTTTTTTCAGTTACACATATATTCATTGACTACGTTTCTGATATATAGGGTTGTCCATTGATCGTGACCGGGACAAATATCTCACGAAATAAGCGTCAAACGAATAAACTACAAAGAACGAAACTTCTCTAGCTTGAAGGGGGAAACCAGATGGCGCTATGGTTGGCCCGCTAGATGGCGCGGCCATAGGCCAAACGGATATCAACTGCGTTCCTTTAAATAGGAACCCCCGTTTTTTGTTACATATTCGTGTAATACGTAAAGAAATATGAATGTTTTAGTTGGACCACTTTTTTCGCTTTGTGATAGATGGCGCTGTAATAGTCACAAACATATGGCTCACAATTTTAGACGAACTGTTGGTAACAGGTAGGTTTTTTAACTTACAATACAGAACGTAGGTACGTTTGAACATTTTATTTCGGTTGTTCCAATCTGATGTACCTTTGTGAACTTATTATTTCTGAGAACGCATACTGTTACAGCGTGATTACCTGTAAATACCACATTAATGCAATAGGTGCTCAAAATGATGTCCGTCAACCTCAATGCATTTCGCAATACGTGTAACGACATTCCTCTCAACAGCGAGTAGTTCGCCTTCCGTAATGTTCGCACATGCATTGACAATGAACTGACGCATGTTGTCAGGCGTTGTCGGTGGATCACGATAGCAAATATCCTTCAACTTTCCCCACAGAAAGAAATCCGGGGACGTCAGATCCGGTGAACGTGCGGGCTATTCAATACCGCTTCAACCGCACGCGAGCTATGTGCCAGACATCCATCATGTTGGAAGTACATCGCCATTCTGTCATGCAGTGAAACATCTTGTACTAACATCGGTTGAGCATTACGTAGGAAATCGGCATACAATGAACCAATTAGATAGCCATCGATAAAATGGGGGCCAATTATCCTTCCTCCCATAATGCCGCAACATACATTAATCCGCCAAGGTCGCTGATATTCCACTTGTCGCAGCCATAGTGGATTTTCCGTTGCCCAGTAGTGCATATTATGCCGGTTTACGATACCGCTGTTGGTGAATGACGCTTCGTCGCTAAATAAACCAGTGCAAAAAATCTGTCATCGTCCCGTAATTTCTCTTGTGCCCAATGGCAGAACTGTACACGACGTTCAAAGTCGTCGCCATGCAATTCCTGGTGCATAGAAATATGGTACGTGTGCAATCGATGTTGATGCAGCATTCTCAACACCGACGTTTTTGAGATTCCCGATTCTCGCGCGATTTGTCTGCTACTGATGTGCGGATTAGCCACGACAGCAGCTAAAACACCTACTTGGGCATCATCATTTGTTGCAGGTCGTGGTTGACGTTTCACGTGTGGCTGAACTTTTTTTTTCTTTATTGTTATTTAACACCTTACATAAGGTGGGCTGGCAGCAGCATACTACGCTGCTCTTCAGGCATAAGTGTTACAAAGAAAATACAATGGAGACCCAGAAGATGTAGAACAAAGTGGGGGGGGGGGGGTGGCAAAAAACAATAGACACAGAAACAAATAACACGAAGCCGTTCACACTCGACGAAAATACACTTAAAACTGTCGGCACTGCGCACAAACACTGATGACTTAGATGGTACAAGTGAACGAAGGAGCGTGGCGGCGAAAAACACTAAACACAAGCACGATGGCACACACACGAGAAACTGATGGCGATGATTTCCAGCGCGCGAATGTCCACTGAGCATGTGCAAGTCCGGGGACCTGCCAAGAGGGGAAGAAGGTGGTGGGGGAGGGAGAGCAAAGATGCCAAGGGCAGAGGAGATGGGGAGAGGAATGAAGGTATGGGGGCAGGGAAGCCTGGGGAGGAGGGGGGAGAGAGGGAGGATGGAGGGAAGGGGGAAAGAAGAGAGAGAGGGTGCCCATAGAAACAAACAGGAAGAGGGAGGGAGCATCAAAAGTTGGTAGGAGGGGTAGATGGAGGGGAGGAAGGCATCATCAGGGAGGGGGAGCTGGCGGAAGCCACCTTGGGAGAGGGTACGGAGAGTGGAGAGATGGAGAGCAGGTGGGACGTGGAAATACAGGCGTGGCAGCAGACGAGGGTGGGAGAGGATGGGAGAGAGAAGCGAGTGAGGAGGATCGAGTTTACGGGAGGTGTGGAGGATCCATATCCGTTTGAGGAAAAGGAGGAGTTGGGGGAACGGAATAAGGTCGTACAGGATCCACGTGGGGGAGGGGAGACGGATGCGATAGGCGAGGCAAAGTGCATGGCGTTCTAGGATCTGAAGGGATTTGTAAAAGGTAGGGGGAGCGGAGATCCAGGCAGGGTGAGCATAGCAAAGGATAGGGCGGATGAGGGATTTATAGGTATGGAGGATGGTGGAGGGGTCCAGACCCCATGTACGGCCAGAAAGGAACTTGAGGAGATGGAGTCGGGATGGTGCCTTGGCTTCGATTGTCCAAAGGTGGGGGGTACAGGAGAGGCGACGGTCAAGGGTGACGCCAAGGTACTTAAAGGTGGGGGTGAGGGCGATAGGACGGCCATAAACGGTGACATAGAAATCGAGGAGGCGGAAGGAAGGGGTGGTTTTGCCTACAATGATTGCCTGGGTTTTGGAAGGATTGACCTTAAGCAACCACTGATTGCACCAAGTGGTGAATCGGTCAAGATGGGACTGGAGAAGGTGTTGAGAGCGCTGCAGGATGGGGGCGAGGGCAAGGAAGGCGGTGTCATCGGCGTACTGGAGAATGTGGATGGGGGGTGAAGGTGGCGGCATGTCCGCCGTATACAAAATGTACAGAAGAGGGCAAAGGATGGAACTTTGGGGCACACCAGCGGAGGGGAAGAAGGTGTAGGAATCTGTGTTATGGATGGTGACGTAGGAAGGACGTTGGGAAAGAAAGGACCCGAGCAGATGGACATCGTTAATAGGAAGGGCGAAGGTTTGGATCTTGAAGAGGAGACCGGAATGCCACACACGGTCACAGGCGCGTTCGAGGTCAAGGGAGAGGAAGATAGCAGAGCGACGGGAATTAAGTTGATCAGAGAGGAGATGAGTGAGGTGAAGGAGAAGGTCATTGGTAGAGAAAGATGGTCGAAAACCACACTGGGTAACGGGAAGGAGGCGGTGCTGGCGGAGATGCTGGTGGACGCATCAGGTAAGGATGGATTCCAGGACCCTGCTGAAGACAGAGGTAAGGCTGATGGACGGTAGGAGGAGACAGCAGACGGCGGTTTGTCGGGTTTGAGGAACATCAGGATGCAGGAGGTTTTCCACAGGTCGGGGTAGTAGCCGATGGACAGGACCACATTATAGAGCCTGGCCAGACTGGAGAGGAAGGAGGCAGGAGCTTCACGGAGGTGGCGATAAGTGACACGATCGGGACCAGGAGCGGTGTTGCGTTTCGTGCGGAGTGTAGCCATGAGATCCTGAGTAGTAACTGGGGCATTTAGTTCGGTGTGTGCAATGTTGTCCAAGTACTGGAAACCAGGGGCGAGGGGAGGGACAGAGGTGTCCGTTCGATCGTGGACAATCCGCAAAGAGGGAGTAATCGAACTTGGGATCGTCGGGGATGGTAAAGACATCGGAAAGGTAGGAGGCAAAGTGATTGGCCTTACTAAGGTTGTCAGGGAAGGGTTGATTATCATGAAGGAGAGGGTAGTAGGGAGGGGGCTTAGATCCATAAGGCGGTGGAAGGCTGACCAGTACCTGGACGAGTTGATAGGAAGTATAGCATTAAGACGGGTGCATGTCTATCGCCAGTCCCGGCGTTTCTTACCCGCGAGCAAGTTCCTGATGTGTCGTTGCAGTTGCCGGAGGTGTAGTAGTGTGTCCGGGTCACGCGTGTGGAAGAAGGCACGGTAGAGACGGCGGGATTCACGGAGGAGGACAGCCTGTGGAGGTAAAGTAGGACGGTGGGAGTGGATGGCGACGGAAGGGACGTGGGCCTCCACGGCCTCTGACAAGGTCTGCTGAAGAAAGGAGGGTGGTGGTAAGTGAGGGGGTGGCTATCGACCTGGGTAGAGAGGGTATCATGGTAGGCATTCCAGTCAGCACGGGAATAAACATGTACATATTTTGTGGGAGGGTCAGTACGAGGGTCGGGACGGGGGCGACGACCGTCTGAAACTGTGAGGAGGACAGGGAGATGGTCACTACCAATGGGGTCCAGGACATCCACCGCTATGCGGCCAAGGAGTTTAGGGGAGGAGAGGATAATATCGGGAGTAGAGTTGGATTCAGGGTGGGTGTGCTGGGGAATGGGGACGAGGTCGCCTTGGAGGGAGGAGAGGAACTGATACCACCGCCGTAACTGGGCGGCTGAACGACTATGGATGTTAAGGTCGGCGGCGACCACGTAGGAGGAGAAAGTAAAGTCAGTGTGGGAGAGGAATACAAAACAAATAGGGGCGTTGGGGCGGACATAGATGGTGGCGCAGCTGATGGTAAGGCCAGGGAAGAAGAGACTACGGTTCAGGTGTTCTGTGGCGTCGGGAAGGAGAGGTTGGAGCCGAACAGGGATCTGGCGGTGGTGGCCAATGGCTACTCCACCACGCGCTATCGGGAGGGGATTATCAGAGTGGTGAAGGAGGTAGGGCAAAGTGTGTACAGTGTGTTGGGGCTGAAGAAAGGTTTCATTGAGGAGGAAGGCATCCACGCGGTGGGTTGCGAGGGTGTGCAGGAAGAGGTTCTTGTTGGCGGGAAGGGAACGGATGTTATTGAACAAGATACGGTGCTGTCGCGCCATGACAGGGAATTAAACGAGGGTGTCGAGACGGGAGAAGGTGAAATGTGCCTGATTATGGGAGTAGGTGGCATACATATTGAGATGAAAGAAGGAACGGGCGGCGAGGGATATCTGCTGGAGGGTGTGGCTGAACACTTCCTGTTTCCTTAAATAACGTAACGATCCGGTGATCGGTCCGGACACTTGGATGATGTCGTCCAAGATACCGAGCAGCATACGTAGCACACGGCCGTTGGGCATTTTTATCACAATAGCCATACATCAACAAGATATTGGCCCTTTCCTCAATTGGTAAACGGTCCATTTTAAAACGGGTAATGTATCACGAAGCAAATACTGTCCGCACTGGCGGAAAGTTACGTGATACCACGTACTTATACGTTTGTGACTATTACAGCGCCATCTATCATAAAACGAAAAAAGTGGTCCAACTAAAACATTCATATTCATTTACATACTACACGAATATGTAATAAAAATTGGGGTTCCTATTTTAAAAAACGCAGCTGATATCAGTTTATTTATCCTATAGCAGCGCCATCTAGCGGGCCAACCATAGCGCCATCTTGTTTCCCCCTTCAAGCTAGACGAGTTTAGTTCTTTGTAGTTTTTTTCGTTTGATGCTTATTTCGTGAGATATTTGGCCCGGTCACTATCAATGGACCACCCTGTATATTTACTAATTTAGGTAACTTAAACAATAAGCATTGGCGATAATTCTAAACCACGTCGGAAAAAAGTGGGCTGCGATTGCCCTCTCTTGCTGTAGGCTGCCTAAACTCATACAGCAAAATCCTTGGATTTAGTACTGAATTGTAGAAATCAAAAAGAACTGAGTGATCATATGTTTGTCTTTTACGATTGAGTCACGATCAACCTTTTTCTGCTTTTTAGGTGCTGAAACGGGCGGCTTCAATAAACAAAAGCCATCACTGTTGATCAACCGTAAAAGATAAACATATGTTCTCGGAAACCTGTATGTCTCTTTTCGAGCTCTACAATCTGATACTACGAAACCTGTTGTATCTCTTATGCATTACGTTGCGTGTATCAAGAGAGCGCACCGGCGGAAAACATTTTTAATGCTAAAGAGAACAACACTTCTAGAACATTATGAAGTATTTTCCTCTTTAATATTATTATCACGTTCTACCAAGCAGAAAATATTTAGCTGATGAAATTTAAATGGCTGAACAGACTTTAACGTAACATGGCTAAGAACCGTCCCAATTAAACTACTTTCAAATAATAGTAAAAAAACTGAATTAGTCAGACCTTTCGTTTGGGAGCCACGATGCCACAGAGAGATACAGAGATACTCATGTTAAACTTATATCACACGTCTGTTTGTTATACAATAAAAAAAATAGTCCCAAACATATCTTATTTAAACAATGCGTTCCATGGCAATGTTTTACAAATCTTCATAGGATATCCTAAGCGAACCCACACTTACCAGTGAGGAAAAAAAAATTGCTCCTTCTGGTCAGGAATACCTGCATGTAATCGAAGGTTTCCATTAGTCGCCGTCCGGATGCCGCAGTTGCCTCATGTTTACTGCACTTGGCACTTAATTTAAATGCGAGTCGCCGCTACCCAGCTGATCTGCATGGCAGCAGCCGCGGCAGTGCAGCGCCAACATTTGCGTTGCGTATGAATATCCATCGTTTTGGTCACTCAACATACCGCACATGCATTCCTATCCATCAGCAAGTAAGATCGTAACACAGCCATCCCGACGTAACACTGCTTCCGCATATTTCTTTAACTACTCGGAGTGCTCGCGATGTTTTCACGTGTCTGTGACAAGCTTTCGTTGTCAATCAGCTCGCGTTAACACGCCATAGTCGGAGACTTTAACACAGCCTCTTAAGCCTCATTTTACAAAGTCTTTAGGCTGATTAGACGATAGCAGGTTCGAACACTATCATGCGACATGCAGGGTTCCATGCACGCACGTTGGTTTTTATAGCTTTAAAAAGCCTGCCATATGTTTTTCCGCTTTAGTCGGATTGCGTAGCGTAGACAGCAGGAATTGTGTTTTTCTCCTCCCAGGAACTTGCAAGACTGGCATGAAGTATAACTTCGTTTGAGTAAAGGTATCACGACAGCCCACTATCGTTTTCGAACTGTCTCTACTGCACATGATCGTTGTGATCTCCGTGATACCTTATCGTTACTCGAACGCATATTTAGCGTTTCGTTCTTTGGGCATCAGTAGCCCTAACTCATACTTTTGCTCTTCTTGTACTGTTCAAACGTTTCTACTTTCCATTTGGGATCGCCCCTTCTTGGAGCGAACATCTAACACGCTGAGAAACAGTAATACAGTACTGAATTATTCCTGTTACCCACCACTTTCCTCATTAACATCCTGCGTATTTTTTAAATATTTCTATTATATACACACTTATTAATTTACAAGTGATAACAATGATCTAATTTCCTGAAAAAGTTATGAATTATTCCTGTTACTTAGCATCGTCCTCATTAACAACCTGCGTACTTTTTTTACATATTTCGATTATATGCATACTTTGTAATTTACAAGTGATGGCAATGATTTAATTTCAAGAAAAATTATCACTGGTGAAGTTGATAGGGAGTGGCTGCAATATGACCAATGTTCAAACGCGTGGCTGGTGCTATTGTCATAGCCGGCCGCTGGTGGCCGAGCGTTTCTAGGCGCTACAGTCTGGAACCGCGCGACCGCTACGGTCGCAGGTTCGAATCCTGCCTCGGGCATGGATGTGTGTGTTGTCCTTAGGTTAGTTAGGAGACTTATGACCTCAGCAGTTGAGTCCCATAGTGCTCAGAGCCATTTGAACCATTTTTGAGCTATTGTCATTCTGTATATTAACGAACACAAATGTAAACGTATTAAGTTCATACTGAAAAGCCATTTGTGTTTAGAAAGGCACAAACAGTTAATGTAGTATCAGTTTAAGTGTTCAGGACCATACCTGAGTGTGCTATTGAGAAGTAGTTCCTCACTTACATGCCTTTCAAAATTTTATCATTGCACTGGCAGATAGCGGGAAAGTTAAAGGCAGTTTAATTAGACTTCTGAGCAAAATATTTAGCAAATATTTCATTTCTGTGTGCACTGCTGTTACGTTGAGACTGCGTCTTAAATGTGCCCAGTTACACATCCAATCATTTTGAGCAAATGCTGTTTTGTGTGTTCATCGGCAACAGTGGTTATAAATCTGGTTGCAGCTTAATTTCAACAATGTGTATGAAACAGTACGGTATGCATATTGCTATCCATGCCACCTCCCCTCTAAAGTAAGCAAAGTTAATGTATACAAGAGGCGCGAAATTAAAGTAATGAGACTGGTTTTCTTTGCAAGATTTGGCAACCCTGCAGGCTTGTGTAGGCACAATATCATTGACCTTGGTCTGTAAGTTGCTTCTAGTCCAAGCGGCACATCGATACAACTGATCAGTCGTGAGCTGTGCTGTAATAAGTTAACACGTGTTTATGTCTCTCGTCACGGAAATGGAACCGCATTACATTGCACAACAGTATGCCATTTCTTTTTGCTTTAAATTGGGTGAAAACGAAACGACAACTTACGATAAGCTTCAGAAGGCTTTTGGAGAGGAGGTTATTTCAAGAGCTCAAGTTTTTCGTTGGCATGAACTGTTTAGTGAAGGCAGAGCAAATTTTGAAGATGAAGACCGCAGTGGACGACCATCCACCTCACGGACGGATGTCAACATGGTCAGGGTTCGTCAACTCGTACGATCTGATCGAAGATTATCGATGAAAATGACTGCAGAAGAACTAAACATCAATTGAGAGACGGTTCGTCTAGTATAACAGAAGATCTTGGTATGAGAAAGATTTGTGCAAAAATGGTCCCTAAAAATCTCACACCACAACAGTAGTCAGCACTGCAATTTTTAATCTCAAAACAAATTTCAGTATTACCACAGCCACCTTATTCACCAGATACCACTCCTTGCGACTTTTTTCTATTTGCAAGAATCAAAACGGCGGGCAAGGGACACCATTTTCAAACAAGACAAGATGGCCAAAAAGCTGTGACGAGGGTCTTGGAGGATATTACAGAAGAAGAGTTCCAGAAATGTTACCATCAATGGCAGAAGCGCTGGAAAAAGTGTGTGCAATCAGAAGGGAACTACTTTGAAGGAGACAACACTAAACTTGACTAAAACGGTAAGTAACTTTTTTTTCACATCACTCTCATTACTTTATTGTCGCACCTCGTATATCATTTGTAGTAACTAATACAAGGAGTGATCTAAGGCAAAAATTATTCATTTTGGAAGTGAACAGAGAATAATGGGACCATTTGCTTTCCATACACCAGGATTTATATTTACGATACATTTCTGTAGAAGAATCCTTTGAACGAATAAAATTACACAAGGACACATTGACACTAAGTTGCCAAAAGTCATGGGATACTTCCCAACATCGTGTCGGACCTCCTTTTGCCCAGCAGAGTGCAGCAACTTGACGCCGTATGCACTCAGAAACTCGTTGGAAGTCCCCTGCAGAAATATTGAGCTCTCCATAATCGTGGAAGTGTTCCCGGTGCAGGATTTTGTGCACAAGCTGACCTCTCCATAGCCGGCCGGAGTATCCGAGAGGTTCTAGGCACTACAGTCTGGAACCGCGCAACCGCTACGGTCGCAGGTTCGAATCCTGCCTCGGGCATGGATGTGTGTGATGTCCTTAGGTTAGTTAGGTTTAAGTAGTTCTAAGTTCTAGGGGACTGATGACCTCAGATGTTAAGTCCCATAGTGCTCAGAGCCATTTGAACCATATTTTTGACCTCTCCATGATGTCCTAAAAACATTCGATGGTATCTATGACGGGCGATCTAGGTGGCCAAATCATTCGCTCCAGCTGTCCAGAATTTTCTTCAAACCAATAACGAACAATTGTGGCCTGGCGACATGGTGCATTGTTACCTATAACAATTCCATCGTTGTTTGGGAACATAAAGTCCATGAATGGCTGCAAAAGTCTCCAGGTAACAGAATATAACCATTCTCAGTCAATGACCTGTTCAGTTGGACCAGAGGATCCAGTCCATTCCATTTGAAAACAGCCCACACCATTATGGTGCTACCACCAGCTGTCACAGTGCCTTGTTGACACATTGGGTCTGTGGCTTCGTGGAGTGTGCGCCACACTCAGACCATAACATGATCTCTTACAATTGAAATCTGGACTCATATGTCCTGGTCACGGTTTCCAATCGTCTAGGATCCAATATATATATATACTCACGAGCCCAGGAGAGGTGATGTGCTGTTAGGAAAGACAGTCGCGTCGGTCGGCTGCTGTCACAACCCATTAACGCCAAATTTCGCCGTACTGTCCTAATATCGTTCGCCGGCCGGGGTGGCCGAGCGGTTGTAGGCGCCGCAGTCTGGAACCGCGCTACCGCTACGGTCGCAGGTCCGAATCCTGCCTCGGGCATGGATGTGTGTGATGTCCTTAGGTTAGTTAGGTTCAAGTAGTTCTAAGTTCTAGGAGACTGGTGACCTCAGAAGTTAAGTCCCATAGTACTCAAAGCCGTTTGGACCATTTTACTAATATCGTTCGTCCCATACTGATTTCAGCGGTTATTTCAGGGGATGTTACTTGTCAGCATACAGTACTGTTTCATACACATTGGTTAAATTAAGCATCAACCTGATTCATAACCACTGTTGACAGTGAACACTCAAAACAGTATCTGACAACGCAAACGCCACTGCTCTTTGTCTACAAGTGATGAATGTCAGCCACTGGGTCGTCCATTGTGAGAGGTAATGTCTGTAATTCGGTATTGTCTGCGCACTCTTGACACTAAGGATCTCAGAATATTGAATTCCTTAACGATTTCCGAAATGGAATGTCCCATTCGTCTAGCTGCAGCTACCATTCCGCGTCCAGAGTCTGTTAATTCCCGTCGTGATGCCGTAATCATGTTGGAAACCTTCCCAAATGAATTACCTGTGTACGAAATATAGCTCCCCCAATGCACTGCCGTTTTTTCCTTGTGTATGCGACACAATCCCCCTCTGTATATGTGCATAATGCTGTTCCATGACTTTTGCCACCTTAGTGTAATTTTCATATGGTTCAAAAGTGCCGCTCCTTTAAAAGGCTAGCAGCAATCTACTAGTTGTTTTCTTCAACGAGAAAGCTAAGAGATTGAACAAAAAAGTTTACGCACATTGCGGGCTTATCTCTTTGGAGCAAGGTTAGTAAACGCTTTGGAATCTCCTGAAGAAATTCCTGTGACTAGTCGATGCTAGTCATGACCATTTCTCGCCAGAATCGAACACATTTAACTCACTGGAACTGGGGGAATGCCTCGACCTAACGCTGTTGTGTGATCATGACTGGTTGTGATCGTTACTCGAACGAGCCTGTAAATAACTGTCCGAACTGCTTACTCGAAGCTGCCTTTTCCAGTGGCACGTAGCAGTGGCGGGGCACCGGGCGGTGTCTCCTACTTTAGGAACTACATGAAGTGTCTTAGGCTCCACAGTGATGTCAACACATTCTATCACCACGTAAGTGCCACTGGCACAACCCAACACGCTGAACCTTGGCGAGCGGTCACGTCGACTGGGGCGGCGTTGGCGGGCTTCCCAAGCGGCGACCTAGCACTAGCGCGACGCGCGTAGCATTCACCTTGCCACTTGCAGGCCACACGCAGCCACACGCCGGCTTGGCTAGCTGCCGGCGGCGAAACCTGTCCTGCGCGCCGATGACAGCGCCACGGCACTCCACGCCTCGCAAGGTCGCCTTCCCACCGCCCGCTCGCCGTCACTTCCCATGGCTGTCACGCTTCAAAACGCGCTCACTTCCGCCTCCAGCGACAAGTTACTGCTCAAGGCCGCGTCTTGCGCAACGTCGTTCATCGCTTAGCGTACTGGTTCCTCAATCGTGCAGAGGATTCCACCGCGGAACAACTGCGTGATATACACCGATGGCCAAAAAAAAACTGGCCCACCTGCCTAATATCGCGTAGAGGCCCTGCGACCACGCTGAAGTGCCGCAACACGACGTGGCATGCAACCGACTAATGTCTGAAGGAGTGCTAAGGAAACTGACACCAAGAATCCTGCAGGGCTGTCCATAAAGCCTCAAGAGTACGCCGGTGTGGATATCTGTTCTGAACAGCACGTTGCAAGGCATCCCAGATATGCTCAATAATGTTCATTTCTGGGGAGTTTGGTGGCCAGCGGAAGTGTTTAAACTCAGTAGAGTGTTTCTAGAGCCACTTTGTACCAGTTCTGGACGTGTGGGGTGTCGCATAGTCTTGCTGGAATTGCCTAAGTCCGCCGGAATGCACAATGGACATGAGTGGATGCAGGTGATCAGACAGAATACTTACATACATGCCACCTGTCAAGGTCGTATCTAGACGTATCAGGGGTCCCATATGACTCCAACTGCATACGCCACACCATTACAGGGCCTCCACCAGCTTTAACAGTCCCCTGCTGACATACAGGTTGTTTCCATACCCGTACACGTCTATCCACTCGATACAATTCGAAACGAGTCTTGGCCGACCGGGCATTATGTTTACAGTCATCAACAGGCCAATGTTGGTGTTAACGAGCCCAGCCGAGGAGTAAAGCTTTCCGTCGTGCAATCACCAAGGGTACATGAGAGGGCCTTCGGCTCCGAAAGCCCATATCGATGATATTTCGTTGAATGGTCCGCACGCTGACACTTGTTGATAGTCCAGCATTGAAATCTGCAGTAATTTGCGGTAGGGTTGCACTTCTGTTACGTTAAACGATTCTCCTCAGTCGTGGTTGGTCCCGTTCTTGCAGGATCTTTTTCGGTCGCAGCGACATTGGACATTTGATATTTTACCAGATTGCTGATATCCATGGTACAATCGCGAAATAGTCCTATGGGAAAATCCCCCACTTTATCGACCTCATAGATGCTGTTTCCCATCGTTCGTGCGCCGACTATAACATCACGTCCACACTCGCTTAAATCTTGATAGCCTCCCATTGTAGCAGCAGTAACCGATCTAACAACTGCCCCAGACGCTTGTTGTCTTACGAGGTGCATTCAAGTTCTAAGGCCTCCGATTTTTTTTCTCCGGACTGGAAAGAGATAGAAACATGCGCATTGTTTTAAAATGAGGCCGCGTTCATTGTCAATACGCTCCAGAGATGGCAGCACCGTACGGCAGATGGAATTTTATCGCCAGTGGCGAGAATGAGAACTGTTTTAAATACCTAAAATGCCGACGTTTTCCTTACTTGAATAGCGTGCAATCATTCGTTTTCTGAATTTGCGTGGTGTGAAATCAACTGAAATTCATCGACAGTTGAAGGAGACATGTGGTGATGGAGTTATGGATGTGTCTAAAGTGCGTTCATGGGTGTGACAGTTTAATGAAGACAGAACATCATGTGACAACAAACCGAAACAACCTCGGGCTCGCACAAGCTGGTCTGACGACATGATCGAGAAAGTGGAGAGAATTGTTTTGAGGGATCGCCGAATGGCTGTTGAACAGATCGCCTCCAGAGTTGGCATTTCTGTGGGTTCTGTGCACACAATCCTGCATGATGACCTGAAAATGCGAAAAGTGTCATCCAGATGGGTGCCACGAATGCTGACGGACGACCACATGGCTGCCCGTGTGGCATGTTGCCAAGCAATGTTGACGTGCAACGACAGCATGAATGGGACTTTCTTTTCGTCGGTTGTGACAATGGATGAGACGTGTATGCCATTTTTCAATCCAGAAACAAAGCGCCAGTCAGCTCAATGGAAGCACACAGATTCACCGCCACCAAAAAAATTTCGGGTAACCGCCAGTGCTGAAAAAATGATGGTGTCCATGTTCTGGGACAGCGAGGGCGTAATCCTTACCCATTGCGTTCCAAAGGGCACTACGGTAACAGGTGCATCCTACGAAAATGTTTTGAAGAACAAATTCCTTCCTGCACTGCAACAAAAACGTCCGGGAAGGGCTGCGCGTGTGCTGTTTCACCAAGACAACGCACCCGCACATCGAGCTAACGTTACGCAACGGTTTCTTCGTGATAACAACTTTGAAGTGATTCCTCATGCTCCCTACTCACCTGACCTGGCGCCTAGTGACTTTTGGCTTTTTCCAACAATGAAAGACACTCTCCGTGGCCGCACATTCACGAGCCGTGCTGCTATTGCCTCAGCGATTTTCCAGTGGTCAAAACAGACTCCTAAAGAAGCCTTCGCCGCTGCCATGGAATCATGGCGTCAGCGTTGTGAAAAATGTGTACATCTGCAGGGCGATTACGTCGAGAAGTAACGCCAGTTTCATCGATTTCGTGTGAGTAGTTAATTAGAAAAAACATCGGAGGCCTTAGAACTTGAATGCACCTCGTATATAGGCGTTGCTGACCGCAGCACCGTATCCTGCCTGTTTACATATTATATATTTGAATGCGCATGTGTATACTAGATTCTTTGGCGCTTCAGTGTATCTTATCTGGAAAGATGTAAAGTACACAGAGTACTTCTGCATTACCGTGTTTCCATAGTATCTTCAGTTACCTTTCCTGATAGCCACAAGAAGTAGAAATCTGAGATCCTGCACCTATAATATTACAACTTTCAAATGGTGCTACATCCAGGCCGCTGGAGGAATGTACGTCCCTACCGGAGCCATAACATACTGCGCATGGCCAACGCAGAGGGCATATGCACATGACTGAAGGCACGTCGGTAGACAGAAGACACAGCACAATGCAATCGTAATTGAAAAACGAATGTCTGCAAGTGTTATTGATGGAAATAAAACCGAATCAATATTCATTGCGCTTTCTTCATATATGCGGGCTAACAGGATCTGTCTGTTTGTTGGACATTTATTCGAAAGATGTCGACTTTTCGTTAGAAACCATGGAAACTTTAAAAGAATTTGATAATAATCGAAGATGCAATGAATTGTGGTTGGTATGGTGACTGTTGCTCCAATACTATTCCAGAAACAGAGTACCTACTAGCCCAAAGAAAGTATATACAGTAACAGCTTTCAGTGACAGAGAATAGGCTGTAAACTTTTTATTAAAAGAATAAGAGAGAAAACGCCTGTAAATAAGCAGGGTGCAAAGGCGGTTTCGTTTCGAAAAATCTGAATGTGAACTGCGTAAACGGAAAAAAATACTTAAACTAATAAATGTGCATCAAAATGCAATTCGCGAAAGTGCGGAAGGAAAACTATTCGGAAAGGTTTAGAACTGCCCTTGAGAGATGATGCACAATTAACAGGAGGGAGATGTGAAAGGCTGCGCCCTTCGAATTGCAATTGACATGAAAATTGTTGGCTTCCAAGTTTTTTCGTCCTAATTAGGCAGATTCGAGAAAACGTACAGTATAGGAAGTCACAAAATTACAAAGTTTAGTTCGGGTCAATGTGCTGACGAGGTGCCTTTAAAATGCAATACTATGGAGAAATACGTAGCTGACGTGAAGACGCCGCCTACTTTTATCCCGGCATTTGGTGGAAATAAAACCGATCAGTGAAATTCCGTGAAAGAACCGCATGTATTTCGCACTGCATTATTTCGAGGCAAGGAAAAGACTGAGACAATTCTGCAACTTATGAATATTATGATACTTTCGTATACAATAATGCCACTAATAAGTATAATTGGATTACGGTTTCTGCAGCTTTTCTCGCATCTCGTGGTCGTGCGGTAGCGTTCTCGCTTCCCACGCGCGGGTTCCCGTGTTCGATTCCCGGTGGGGTCAGGGATTTTCTCTGCCTCGTGATGGCTGGGTTTTGTGTGATGTCCTTAGGTTAGTTAGGTTTAAGTAGTTCTAGGGGACTGATGACCTAAGATGTTAAGTCCCATAGTGCTCAGAGCCATTTGAACCATTTCTGCAGCTTTATATCCATCGCTTGGATCTTCGAGGTAGATGAGGACCACAAATAAAAAGAAAGGGGTGTTAAAATGCAAAAATCTTGTAATGGACGTATGAAAATCGGGGGAAAATGGGAAACAATAATTTTAAACATTTATTCGAAACGTCTTCTTAGCAGTTGTACAAAAGAATTCATCACTTTTGTTGGACGTTTGGCCTGGACATAGCGATACCTCTCATGGTATAGTATATACATCGCGTTGCCACACCAAACTTGGGAAGACATTAGCGGAAGCTCGCTGCAATTCGCAATGAAGCATGGAAAGCCCTCATGAACGCCACGCCTCCTCTCTGAGCATAGCAACGACCTCACACTGAGGTCAATGTAGTGTCGGGCTAGCAAGAATAAAAGATTTATTGAACTACGAGCCAAAACTTTGCCACAGGACTGCTTGATCAGTTAAATCCTCACTTAATGCACAGATTAATAAACTGTTCTCCTGGAGTATAATGTTCCACATTTAAGTGAGCAAGTCGATCAGAAATTTTAACTATAACATTGGTCCGCTGAGCCCACCCAATTAGATGCGCGGTCTAACACGCTGATTCCCGAGCAGGAAGCCGTGCCGGTCCGCGGCAGATGAGCTACACTCCTGGAAATTGAAATAAGAACACCGAGAATTCATTGCCCCAGGAAGGGGAAACTTTATTGACACATTAAAAAATGGTTCAAATGGCTCTGAGCACTATGGGACTCAACTGCTGAGGTCATTAGTCCCCTAGAACTTAGAACTAGTTAAACCTAACTAACCTAAGGACATCACAAACATCCATGCCCGAAGCAGGATTCGAACCTGCGACCGCAGCGGTCTTGCGGTTCCAGACTGCAGCGCCTTTAACCGCACGGCCACTTCGGCCGGCCTATTGACACATTACTGGGGTCAGATACATCACATGATCACACTGACAGAACCACAGGCACATAGACACAGGCAACAGAGCATGCACAATGTCGGCACTAGTACAGTGTATATCCACCTTTCGCAGCAATGCAGGCTGCTATTCTCCCATGGAGACGATCGTAGAGATGCTGGATGTAGTCCTGTGGAACGGCTTGCCATGCCATTTCCACCTGGCGCCTCAGTTGGACCAGCGTTCGTGCTGGACGTGCAGACCGCGTGAGACGACGCTTCATCCAGTCCCAAACATGCTCAATGGGGGACAGATCCGGAGATCTTGCTGGCCAGGGTAGTTGACTTACACGTTCTAGAGCACGTTGGGTGGCACGGGATACATGCGGACGTGCATTGTCCTGTTGGAACAGCAAGTTCCCTTGCCGGTCTAGGAATGGTAGAACGATGGGTTCGATGACGGTTTGGATGTACCGTGCACTATTCAGTGTCCCCTCGACGATCACCAGTGGTGTACGGCCAGTGTAGGAGTTCGCTCCCCACACCATGATGCCGGGTGTTGGCCCTGTGTGCCTCGGTCGTATGCAGTCCTGATTGTGGCGCTCACCTGCACGGCGCCAAACACGCATACGACCATCATTGGCACCAAGGCAGAAGCGACTCTCATCGCTGAAGACGACACGTCTCCATTCGTCCCTCCATTCACGCCTGTCGCGACACCACTGGAGGCGGGCTGCACGATGTTGGGGCGTGAGCGGAAGACGGCCTAACGGTGTGCGGGACCGTAGCCCAGCTTCATGGAGACGGTTGCGAATGGTCCTCGCCGATACCCCAGGAGCAACAGTGTCCCTAATTTGCTGGGAAGTGGCGGTGCGGTCCCCTACGGCACTGCGTAGGATCCTACGGTCTTGGCGTGCATCCGTGCGTCGCTGCGGTCCGGTCCCAGGTCGACGGGCACGTGCACCTTCCGCCGACCACTGGCGACAACATCGATGTACTGTGGAGATCTCACGCCCCACGTGTTGAGCAATTCGGCGGTACGTCCACCCGGCCTCCCGCATGCCCACTATACGCCCTCGCTCAAAGTCCGTCAACTGCACATACGGTTCACGTCCACGCTGTCGCGGCATGCTACCAGTGTTAAAGACTGCGATGGAGCTCCGTATGCCACGGCAAACTGGCTGACACTGACGGCGGCGGTGCACAAATGCTGCGCAGCTAGCGCCATTCGACGGCCAACACCGCGGTTCCTGGTGTGTCCGCTGTGCAGTGCGTGTAATCATTGCTTGTACAGCCCTCTCGCAGTGTCCGGAGCAAGTATGGTGGGTCTGACACACCGGTGTCAATGTGTTCTTTTTTCCATTTCCAGGGGGGGGAGTGGCGTACAGACATTGTTTACCCTGGATGCAAGTTAAACCTACTTACGCCACTGTACAGAACTATGACGTGGCAATAAAGATTAGGCTACAGTACATTCGCATTTAAAAAGTTGAAATGATTTTTTCACGGTCGAGCAATGGCATACGTAAAATGTTGTTTCTATCGCATTGCCCTCTATGTGCCCTTAACTGTGTTAGCTGCAGCAGTATTACAGAATCAAATAAAAGTCCGATGTGACCTCTACATGTTTCTTTTATTTTTATAACAGTGTAATGCCGATGGTAATAGCGGTCGGCTCACGTACAGCGTAGGCGAGTAATTAACGAACGTACACGCACGGTAGCGCTAAGCCGTATGAAAACTGAAAACTAGCTGCAGTAATACGAGTATATAAATTACCGGTCCATCGAATAAATGACTCAGGCGCACTGGAATAAAAAATAAAATAAAATCACACGGCCATAACTAAATATTTCATCTGCGTCTTTTAAACACACATTATTTTGGAAGCAGAGACGGACTTGACATAATTAGTCCCGTCAGAGCAGTTATTTATCAGCGCTCTGACGCAGTTAATTTTTGTGACGTTCCGTCCTCGTTCTGTGATCAGAACCACAAGGAAAAGTTACCGGTCTATTTCCATTTTAAATATATTCCTTCTCACAAAGGTTAATCCTGTCTGACGACAGATTAACATTAGCTGCACTACAGTCTTTTTCAACAGTTGTTTTGACTGTGGGGTTAGGCTGTCTCTTCCCTTTGTGCTTTTTGTATACAGCCATTCATGGACTTCATGTTCCCAAAAAACGGTGGAATTGTTGTGGATGACAACACGTAATGTCGCTGGGCCACAACTGTTCATTAGTGGTTTGAAGAAAATTCTGGACAGTTGGAGCAAATAATGACAGTGCACCATATCACCTGGTGACAGTTGTTCGCAACTGGTTTGAAGAATATTCTAGACAGTCCGAGTGAATGATTTGGCCACCCATCGGACATTCACGGGACATAATCAAGATGTCAGTTCGTGCCCAAAATCCTACACCGGCAACATTTCCGCATTTATGACTGCTGCAGAGTCAGTACGGCTCAATATTTCTGCAGGGGACGTGCAAAGAACTATTGAGGCCATGCTCCGTTGTGTTCCTGCCCTACGCCAGGCAAAAGGAGGTCCGACACGATATTAGGAGGTATCCCATGACTTATGTCACACCAATGTACTGGACAGATATTTTAACTGGAACTCGCTTGCCCAGTGTCGGTGGATAAATACGATACTGCATTGCCTGTGTTGTTCAGAAGTACGATGCATCGCACTTCCGAACAACAGAGGCATTGCAGTATCGTGTCGTGTTGCATCTAAACAAGGGACTGGTACTCCTGAAATCTATAGCGAAATAAAGACTTTCAAAATCGTTCATAGCAGCCGGAGGCCAACTGTTTGCGATTTCAGCTCATGATACGACTGAGTTCCCGCCAAACATCGCGATGGAATGGTTGGGAGCTACTAGTATTCTTCCTCGCATCCTTATAATTCGGCACGCACAGAGATCCGGGGCAGAATACACGAAGAACATTGGAAGACTTCCATCGACGCCTGCGCCACATTCATCATTTACTAGAAGTGACAAGTCAGTGAACCAAGGCCGGTTTCCCGTTACACGAAGGGTTGTAAATGCAATAGACGAACTTGAGTACATCATTTATTTGCTTTTGCGAACTTGGCTACATGTAAATATTGTAAATAAGAGATGTGAATTTTTCACAAGCAAACTTTGTGCTTACAGTATAAAAGCCTAACTCGTGTCCGCTTCCTACAATTGCAGATACAACACTTCATGGAAGGATGTAGGGTGAGTTACTAGACTCGGGAAAATTCGCCGCCTCCATTGTGAACAACAGCGGCGAACAACACGTCGTGACAGGGGGCGTTGTAGACTAACAATGGCTAGATCGGCCATAGTGCAAAAAATGCATCTCCAGTTAATTGTCCTGGCATCGGTGAGTTGCCATACCATTCAGAACCGCCTATACCCTGCTCACTGCACCCCACAGCACTGGCAGAAAAACATCTCAGCTGGATGCTCGCACTACAGAGCAAGGGAAGCGTTTGCTGGTGATTTGTATCAGTGGCAGAGGACGTATACGTAGGAAACCACGGAATTGAGGTGATGTAATCCGCATGCCAAGAGGGAACGGTTGAACCAGGTGGTGAAGGAATTTAGTGTGGGAGATGTTTAAATATGAAGAAAAGAAGCCCCAGAAAAATCTACATCTACATCTACATGAATACTCTGTAATTCAGAATTAAATGTCTGGCAGAGGGTTCATTGAATGATCTGAAAGATATTTCTCTAACGTGGCGCTCTCGAACTACACGCGGAAGAAACAAACACTTAAATGTTTCCTTGCGAGCTCGGATTTCTATTGATTTATTATGATGATTATTTCTTCCTATGTGAGTAGGTACCAACAAAATATTTTCACACTCTCGTGACAAGGTTGGTGACTGAAATTTCTTGAAAAGATCCTGCCGGAACTCCTTTATTTTAATGATTGCTATTGCAATGCGCGTAGCATGTCCGTGGTACTCTGCCCCCAACTTCGCGATGGTAAAAAACAAGCTGCCGTGACCATACAAGCGTAGTATAAGGCAGTTTCTGTAGTAGACATGGTGCATTTTCAAAGTGTTCTGCCAATAAATCGCAGTCTTTGGTTTGCTTTCCCCACAACGTTATCTGTGTGATCGATACAGTTTGACTTATTCGTCAAATTAATCCCTAAGTATTTTGTTGAATTTACAGCCTTTAGATCTGTGTGATTTATCGTGTTACCGATATTCTTGAGGATGACATCACACATTTCATTATTTAGAATTAATTACCACTTCCTGGACCGTGCAGATGACAGGTCTAAAACATTTTTCAATAGGTTTTGATCATCTGATGTCATTTAAAGAACGTAAATGACACTATCATCTGCAAACAATCTAAGAGTACTTGTATTCATGTCGGGTCTCCAGCCGGAACATATCGTCATCTGGATGCAATATATCGGCGGTCCATCTGGCCGCCATCTTCGAGTAAGTAGGCCGTCGCACTAACTCCCAGGAACTGGCAAATATCAGACTGCGTCCAGGCAAATGGCGTCAGTAGGCAATCTTCGAAGTTTCAATGGCTTTCTTCTCAGTGTGCAATAGCGGACAATGATACCCGTCCACATGTTGTGATCAGTTTGACACTCAAACAGCTAAGCCGGCAGTGTTGGAAAAGGGACTGAATTTTGTCCCTACACCCAGGAATGCTCCCATTACGGAATTCATTTTCGCCGTTGGATAAGCGGTGTCCAGGTTCCCCGACGATCTAGCTGATGAGGGTAGGCAAGAGGTCTCTCATGTGTTGCGTGCCACTCCCGCAACGTAACAGCTCCTCGCTTGGAAGAGCCGCGATCTGGTCCATCAGAGAAGACCAGGATTTAGTAATTCTACCAGCGGACAAGGATATTACAACGGTTCTTCTTTCGCGGGACGATTATGTGGGTGAAATGGATCTTTTGCTTGCAGACTCGGCATACCGAAGACTGCAGAACAATCCAACTGAACGTATAAAACGCAAGACGCTTTCACTTTGGAAGGAGAGTTCTTAAGAATTTCGACCTGGTGCTGCAGTCCCGCCGAGATTACACGGTTTGCCTAAGGTACACAAGCAAGGAGTTTCTCTTCGGCCTATTGTTAGAAATTTGGGTGCTCCTACTTACAACTTAGTACTTAGCCAATTACTTAGCGTCAATTCTCAGTCACCATGTCGAGAAATTCGAACACCATAGTTCCAGTACTCTAGTTTTTATTCAGCGTCTAAAGTCTTTGTGTCTCATTCCCACGGATTTGCCCGTTAGTTTTGATGTTGTGTCTCTGTTTAAAAAAGTTACTCTTGAAGATTCTTTGCTGTTAATTGGTGAAAAATTGGACGAAGAAACGACTAAGCTTTGTCGCCATGTGTTGACCGTCGACGTATAATTTATTTTATGACAAATAAACTTTCAAAAAACTGACGGCGTGGCTCTGTTGCCAGTTGTTTATGGAATATTTTGAGGACATGGCACTGAAGATGGCGTTCTTAAAACCAACTTGTTTCTGGAAACACGTCGACGATACATTCATGGTATGGCCACATGGGAAGGATGTTCTGGATCGTTTCCTAGATCATTTTAATTGTCTGCATCTCAATATTAAGTTCACGATGGAAGTTGAAAAGGATGGAAAACTTGTCTTTTAAATGTCTTGGTGTAGAGGAGGGGTGATGTGATATTAGGACATAGTGTTTGTCGTAAGCCCACACATACGGGCCGATATCTTCATGCATCAAGTTGTCATCCATCGTACCAATGCAATGGGGTCCTATGTACACTGGTAAAAAGAGCTTACGCCATCTCAGATGCAGATAGTTTGACACAAGAACTAGATCATCTGAAAGCTTTGTTCAAGTAGAATTGTTATACTGTCAATCAGATCCGTCGCGCTCTACAAATTGGACTTACGCGGGAACCAACAGAAGATACAAGCAACTCGATGGCGATTCCTACTTTTGCTGGGAGCATATCTTCAAAAATGAAGGATTTTAGAGAAATTTGATATTAAAAGTGTATTCCGTCCGCCAGTTAATACCAGAGCTCTACTGGGGTCAGTGAAAGATGATCTGGGTTTGAGAAAGCCCGGGGTCTGTCACTGCGGGAAAGCCTGTATTGCGCAAACGATTCGTATGGTCCAGGATCGCTGCGTGGAGCATCATCGCCACACACTTTTATTTCAGTCAGAAAAATCTGCAGTGGCGGACCATTGTCTCACTGAAGGACATAAAATGTTGTACGGTGAGATACAAGCGGTTGCCCCTCCGTCACGGAATTGGTACTGTGTAGTGAAAGAAGCCATTGAAATCCGACTATCTGGCAATGTTATAAACAGAGATAAGGGGTATACTTTTAGTAAGAGTTGGAACCCTGTTCTGTTTGACATTAAGAAACAACGGTCCTCGTTTCGGTCATCAAAAGTATTGTTTGTTATCGATTTATCGTTTCCGCGAGCTGTTGTGCCTTGCGCTAGAGGGCAGTTTTGTTCGAGCACGGTCGGTGTATAAAGATGAATTTCAATTTCATTTCATTTCATTTTGATTTAAGTTCCGGCGAGTTAGTGCGACGGCCTACTCACCCGAAGATGGCGGCCAGGTGGACAGCCGAAATGTGTCCAGATCACGATATGTTCCGGCTGGAGATCCGACATGAATACAACCAATCACTACGCCGCGAAAGTTAACCAAGCGAATCTAAGAGCACTGCTCAGTTTGTCTCCTGTCTGGTTCCGTCACTCAATGGCGATGGGTACAGCAGCCTAGTGGCCGATTATGGGTGTCCGTTATTTGATTACAGCACCCCGCAGGTGGACTGCACTTTTAGCAAGTCAGTACACCATTCCATCTGTCCCAAACAACTTCAGAATGGTTTCAAAAAAAATGTTCAAATGTATGTGAAATCGTATGAGACTTAACTGCTAAGGTCATCAGTCCCTAAGCTTACACACTACTTAACCTAAATTATCCTAAGGACAAACACACACCCTCATGCCCGAGGGAGGACTCGAACCTCCACCGGGACCAGCCGCACAGTCCATGACTGCAGCGCAGAATGGTTTCAGGGAAGTTAAGTAGTAACCAGGGTACCAGTGTGATTCCCCACATCAAATGACCACTGTCCTATTGAGCCCACTTTGGATGTCGTCATGCGAGAGATGTCATTCTGTAATTCAGTTACGGCATGCCTCAGAGTGTTACGGGTAGCGGTTGAATAGTAATGGGTCTTGATGTTTTCCCAATACTTTCAGTGTTTTTCGCAGTCTGTACTGCCATGCGCTGCCTTGTCACCATTTTGAAAGGAGCGCTGCTCGTTTAATAGTTGATGAGAGCAGTAGTCATATGGAACGGGTGATGATCTTCCATGATATTTACCTTCACGGGCCTACTGCACAGTGGCGGTAATCTTGCTGATATTCCTGCCCCGAAAATCTGCCGACCTTGGCAGTGGAAAATAGATCTTTTAATTTTTAGATGTATATTTAAAGAAATTATTATTTCTTTTCGCAGACGAAAAGGAATAGAGCTACGAGGGTGAGTCAAATGAAAACCTTAAATTTGTAACAACAAATCGAAATTTCGCGCCGTTATCGTGTAACTTGGTAAGCGTGCTACAAACAGCGTTCAAAATTGTCTGTAGGTGGCAGCATAGTGCAGATGCACACCACATCGTGCATGATGTGCTCCAGCTTCACGAAGTGTCTGCAAGATGGGTGCCACGGCAGCTGACTCCTGAAATGAGAGAACGACGTGTTGATGCTTGTGAAGAACTTCTTCGGCGCTTTGAACGAGAAGGTGACTGCTTCCTTGCAAGAATCGTTACTGGGGACGAAAACTGGGTTCACTTCCACCAACCGGAATCGAAGAGAGCGAGCAAGGAATGACGCCATTCCTCATCACCAAAACCAAAAACGTTTCGAACAGAAACATCAGCAGGGAAGGTTATGCTGACTATCTTTTGGGACGAAAAAGGCGTCATTTTGGAGTATTACATGGCTAGAGGGACCACTGTCACCAGTGCATCATACACAGATCTCCTAAAAAATCATCTGCGGCCTGCAATCAAAACAAAGCGACGTGGATTGCTGTCAGCAGGTGTCCTTTTTGCAGCATGACAAAGCAAGGCCCACACTGCCCGTACAACAGTTGCAACAATCACAGACCTGCATTTTGAGTGTCTTCCTCATCCACCATACTCACCAGACCTTGCCCCAAGTGATTTCCATAAGTTTGGACCACTCAAAGACGCAATGGGAGGAAAGAAGTTCCGTTCTGATGAAGAGGTACGCCACTCGGTGCATGAGTGGTTGCGCGGACTACCAAAAGATTTTTTTTTCTAAAGGAATTTATGCACTTTGTAAGCGCTGGAGGACTTGCATTGAGCGTGGGGGAGAGTATGTTGAAAAGTGATACAGCTTTGTACCACTTCTGCACAATAAATAATATTTAAAAAATATTTAAGGTTTTCATTTGACTCACCCTCGTATATAGGTAACCGCAGCATGTTGGCTATAGCATACATGGTATTACCAGTTGGTGGTCGGAGGCATTTTGGAGTCATACAGCTAGTGGCTGTGGCATACGAAATTCAGCGCGGAGATGAACGCTGTGCCCGGAAAGCCGGGGATGAACGAGAGGCGTTCAGTAACTAACGGAACACTCTTTTGTGAAAGCAGGTGGGTTTTATTCAGGATTGCAATAGACCATATTATTCTTCCCTCATCTGGCTACAAAACCCCATTTTTTCAACATGGTCTCCGTTCAGTGAGACAGTTTTATGCCACCTTACTGGGAGCAGCTGTATGCTCGCATGGTACCAGTGTACTGGTCGATGTCTGAGCCAATGTCTTACCACATCATAGCATCCTCATCATCCGCAGATTGCTTCCTGTGGAGAAAATCATTCATTAGGCCATAACAGATGAAAGTCGGAAGGTGTGCGAAGCGGACTGTAGGGAAGATCAGGAAGAACAGTCCAATAAAGTATTGTCAGCTCCTCTCGAATGCATAGGGGCCTTGCGTTGTCGTGGAGAAGGCTTTCGTTTGCATTTGTGTAGCAACAAACACGCTGAAGTCGATTCTTCAGTTTCGTGAGGGTATGACAGTACAGTTCAAAGTTGATGGTTGCACCATGAGGCAGGACGTCAAACAGAATTATCCCTTCAGATACCCAGAAGGCGTCGCCATGACTTTACCGGGTGACGGTGCGGCTTTTTCGTTCGTTGGAGAGGTGGTGTATCGCCACTCCTTGGATTGTCATTTTATTTCCGGTTCGAAGTGTTGACCTCACATTTCATCGCCTGTAACGGCGTTCGACGAAAAGTTGTTAGCCTCGTAACGTGCAAGCAATTCCACGCACATGGTCCTTCGTTGCTCTTTATGTTGTTCTGTGAGGCGGCGAGGAACCCGGTGGGCACACTCATATGATACCCCAACAGGTGGACGAGTGTGTTAGCACTGCCGACAGACACGTCCAGTTTACCTGCCAGATGTTCGATTGTAATCCGTCGATCAGCTCGAATGAGAGTGTCCGCGCGTTTCAAGATTGCGGCAGTCACAGCTGTGTGCGGCCTTCCGGTACGCGGGAAATCGAACAGGTTTGCGCGGCCTTGGCGCAATGATGACAGACACTTCGTCCAACGACTCGCCGTGCTCTTGTTCGTTGCCAGGACTCCGTAGAGATTCCACAAGCGCCTATGAATATTTGCAGTGCTCTGATTTTCCTCCAAAAGAAACTCAATTAAAGCTCTCGTTCAACGCCACCATCTATTGGAACCTCATGAAACTATAGGGACTGAAGCGAGAATATTCCACGATGTCTCACAACAAATTCCGCATTTTTTAAACTGAAATTGGCAGAAAAAAAACCTGTGTTGCATTACTTATTGGACGCCGCTCGTAGCTTGCCGGTTAGGAACAAAAGTGGAAATCTGACAAAACTAGATAACTGTCAGTAAACATTGTACAGGAGCGAAATTGTTGAGAGTTCACATTGAGAGGGAGTACGAAACAGTCGCTTTAACATGGACAATATATTTTCACCGATTCCCAGGTTTGAGACTGAAATTACATCAAAAGTGATCTTGTTAACTGCTTTAAGAAATGTTAGTGATTAAATCACCAGTTGTACAGCTGTTTATGGACTGATGTCATTACACTACTAGGTTTCAGGAACTCAGCCCCATCTTCAAGTATATCTATAAATAGTAGGTTGAAGCTCCATAATTCTTTCTCCTTTCGTTGGCTAATGGGACGCATTGACGCTACGAGTAGTTGTTAAGATTATCTGCTTACTGCCCTCCAATAACAGTTCTGTCCTCTCACCGGCACTTTCAGGAGGAGGCTGGTTGATTTGGAGAAGCGGACCAGACAGCGAGGTCATCGGTCCTATTGGATGAGGGAAGGATGGGGAAGGAACTCTGCCGTGCTCTTTCAAAAGAACAATACCGGCATTTGGCAGAAGAGATTTAGGGAAATCACGGAAAACTTAAATCGGGATGGCCGGACGCGTGTTCCAACCATCGTCCTCCCGAATGTGAGTCCAGTGCGCTAATCGCTGCGAAGGGTAAGGGTGACGTATGTCAGATACAGCCGAAAGGTGCTTGTTGCTCTGGCCTATGTGGCATGTACGGCAGATGTGTTGCCTTGCAAGTTAGCTTGGACATGAACGCTTCGACATATTATTTATAGATACACATAAAGATGGGATCGATTATCTGAAATCTGGTAGTGTAAAGACTTCAGTTAATAAATAACTGTATAATTTTGGCGGATGTTTTAATCATGAACATTACATACAACAGTCGTTGATGTCTCGTCAGGAAAAATTTATGTTGATTAGGACAGGTTAGCACTGGATTTAAAGGCCACTAATTAGTTATGTATGTGTGGGATGTAGTTTAAATGCGGTCAACATGAGAAGTTTATCATAAGGGTTAGACTTTGTTCTTAATGTCATAAATCGTTGATGACAGTAGAGTGACACTCTTACTGTAAATGGTTATTTCCAATGTAAACTGTTTGCTTACGTTATGCATTGTCAAGTCACATAAATGTGACTACCGCCTACGTTCGACGTCGACGTGCGATACCATTCACAGGCCGCAGGTGCAGCACTAGAAGTGGAGGGTACATAAAGTGTGTCGGGTGGACGTTGAAAACAGTGCAGTCATTGAGTAATGCGGATATGGAGCGATTTACCTGACGTCCAAAAGGCTGAAGGGTGCAAGAATTTCAGAAACGGGTAGGTTTTTGTAAACCGTTCGCTTGTCAAGAGTCAAGGCGTAGGGCCAATGGTGGAAGCATTTCCGAAACGACTAAGTTTGTAAACTGTTCACGTGCCACCGTAGTTAAAGGATACCGTGCATGATAAAATGGCGCTATCCAATACCGGCGCTGAGGAAACTGTAGTGCACCACGGGCCATAGATAACAGGGGCGAACGACGGCTGCGGAGATGCGTACGGGTAAAAAGATGTGCAGCTGTTGAGCTAATGACAGTCCAGATGAACCAAGACGCTTCCAGCAGCGTCTCCTCAACGACCGTTCAGCTAAGGATGCTGCATACGAGCCTCCGCAGAAGGCTCCTAGTTCATGCACCCACGATAACTGCTGCTCATCGGCGACGAAGACTGGAGTTTCCACGCCAGTGTCCCAACTGGACGTTACCTGAGTGGCAATTGGTGGGCTTTTCAGATGAATCACGTTTTATGCTCCAATAGATAGACAGCCATTGCCTTGTACGATATGAAAAGTCTGAAAGCGAATACACCGCAACAATCTTCGGAAGAGTCCAGGCCCAAACAGTGAGCGTTATGGTCTGGGGAGTGTTTTCGTGGTATTCCCTGGGTGATCTCGTCATTCTAGAAGGCACAATAGATCAACACAAGCATGCACCTATCCTTGGCGACCATGTCCACCCCTAGGTGAAGTCTGTTTCTTTTCCTCGGTACGATGGTATCTACCAGCAGGACAATGGAACGTGTGACACAACTCGCAGTGTACGTGTGTGGTTGGAAGAGCACCAGGATGAGTCTACCGAACTTCCCTGAACCACCAAACTCTCCGGATTTAAACTCAGTCGAGAATCTGTAGGACCACTTCGACGGGGCTGTTTGTGCCATAGATTTTCAAAAGAAAAACCTAGTGCAGCTGGTCACTGCACTGCAGTCGGTACCTTCCAGAACCTCATTGACACTCTTCATGCACGTAATGCAGTGGTCCGATCTGCAAAAGATGGTTATTCAGGATTTTGACAGGTGGTAACATTAATGTGACTGGACAGTGTATAACAATGCTTAAGTTAGAAAATAAGTAATTACAGTTCCACGTACAGTCTGACTTGAGCATTAGAACATTAATCTGATCACTGGAGCTGTCTAATAAATTCTAACATACAGTCAACGAGTAATGAAGATGTTCCGTATATCCACTGATGAAACGTATTTTTGTAAAAAAAAATTGTTTAATGTGAACAGGTGCATATTAATCTGCTTTCAGGACTTGTAACATCTAACATATAGGTCACGAGTAATGAAGTTGCGTATATCCACTGCGCTAATGAAATTCTGTAAAATGTTTTGTGCGTACCTATTAGCGGCAACTTCTGCCTGCATATTTAGCGCCACCCATCGGTCTTGTGGCGAGTGACAGAGTAATTCCCAAATCGCCAGTTAGCTGGACATTGTGACTCGCGTTCTTGAACCTCAGTGCAGAAAGATTACCTCTTCGTATTCGTTTACTACGTCGATACTAGCAAAAAGCAGCAACACTATTACTGTTGTTTTTGTAAAATACCTTTACGAGTAAAGTCGTGTTTACCTTACGCAGACACATGTTGACTGTCTGCATCTGTAATTCACACTGATATTTGTGTTTCAACCCTACGTTGCCGTACCAATACCGGCACCTAACGGCATTTCATGGCACTAACACTGCTAAAAACGTCAGTTCTGCCGCACACTGTCTAAACATCATTCCTATAAAGCTGTGTACCCGTACGGTAAATAGTACTCCGTCTGCACTGGCTTAAGTAACGGAAGTTTAACTATAAACACACTGTATTCTGACTTGCTTGTGTAAATTCCAAACTCTTTCTACCCTTACAATTTCTGGTCTTTATGTCTCCTTCTTATAGCATGGAACACATTCGCTAATGTCTTAACATATGTTTTATCATCCCGTCATACTTAGACATGTACCTAGCGGAGTGGTGTGTGTTGTCTTGGCAATCGGAAGAACAGCGTCTGGCCATCCTTATTTAGATTTCCCAATACTTCCCTCTGTCGTCTAAGCCAATGCCGGGATGGTCTCCTTGAAAAAAATACTTCCCATTTCCTTTCCTGTTCATCCGGCATGCATTTCACGACACTTGCTGGAACGCCCAGATATTTAAGCGACGAGACTGTATGAAGTAGCATACTACTATGTTGTATTCTAAAATTAGGGGTTTGTTTTTCCTACTCACCTACATTAACTTAAATTTTTTATATTTAGAACTACCTTTCATTCACCGAACCAAGAAGACATTTTGTCTAACTCATCTGTTTAGCATCTTTTACATACGCATGTTAAATTCATTGCACTAATAATCACAACTGATTTCAGTCCTGCATTTTACGACGCCTGCAGTAGCTTTTTGATTTCATTCCGTTGATACTCATTTTCATCTTGAAAATAAACTTCGTCGAGATATTTTGGAATTTGTTGTTGTTGTTGTTGTTGTCGTGGTCTTCAATCCAGAGACTGGTTTGATTCAGCTCTCCATGCTAATCTATCCTGTGCAAGCTTCTTCGTCTCTACTCCAACCTAAAACCTTCTGAACCTTTAGTGTATTCACGCCTTGGTCTCCCTCAACGATTTTTATCCTCCGCACTTCCCTAAATATTAAATTCATGATTGCTTGATGCCTCAGAACGTGTCCTACCAACCAACCCCTTCTTATAGTCATGTTGTGCCACAAATTCCTCTTCTCCCCAGTTCTATTCAGTACCTCCTCATTAATTGCGTAACTTATCCATCGATTCTTCAGCATTCTCCTGTAGCACCACATTTCGAAGGCTTCTATTATTGTCCACGTTTCACTTGCATACATGGATATTCTCTAATACTGACACTTAAATGTATACTCAATGTTAACAAATTTCTCTTCTTCTCGGAAACGCTTTACTTGCCATTGACAGTCCTACTTCGACCATCATCAGTTACTTTGCTCCCCAAATAGCAAAACTCATCTACTACTCTAACTGTCTCATTTCTTAATCTAATTCCCTCAGCATCACATGATTTAATTCGACAATATTTCAATTATCCTCGTTTTGCTTTTGTTGATGTTCATCCTAAATAACAAATACCATCAACATTTCGAGTCCTTGATAGCTGTATAGATGCAGAAAATATCCCACACGACTGATTAAAAATGTTCCCACTTGCGATGAGCACTGTGTGCGTTGTTTGTCTTTCGGTGGGGTATAGCCCATCTGTACTAAATCTGCGATGCGTCCACTAGTTACAAATTTTGTATTATAACGTTAAAATTCTGCCTCCACCTCCCATCCGCAAACGTAGGTCCCGTGCGCTACAGCTGCATTTCTGTCAGACGTATAATTTTTAAAGGACAGTCTTGATGGACACATTGGGCTCCGCATGTGTACCTGTCAGCTCGGCCATGTCAAAGGCTTCGCCAGGCATTAGCGTTGGAATGGCTCACTGACTAGGCGGGGAATTGTTCCCGCAGGCACACCGCAGATGTGTAAACGCGAGCGTCATTTAAAGCGGGTTTTATGACGGACCGCAGAGGATTACTGGTAACTAGCCGAACATGACCGACACGGCCTCTCCGGTGGCGCAGCAAGTGAGTGACGGGTTGGGTTGCTCTGTGCAGCTTTCGTGCATCTGCATTGCACGCTCATAATAAAATGCTCTGCGTCAGGGGTGCCCAATCCCGGCCCTGCGAGGCGCATACGGTCCAAAGCAAGATTCAGTGCGGCCCAAAAAAATGACAGCGTTTATCATACGACGCTCAAAAAAGAGAAGAAATAGGTTTATGTAAACTTACGATAAACTGAAAATTTTTCAATTTGAAACTCCCGACACGTGATGCTCTTCTCTCGTCGGTGCATTCCGTGGTAGCTTTTTTTTTTATTTTCAACCGCAGTCATCGTTGGTGCTAAGTACGGCCCAAAATGGCGCAGGTGAACTGAAATTTTTTCTTTCTTCCACTTTTTTCCCCAAGCTTACAGATTTGTGCTGCGGAACGATTTTCATGTGTTTAGTATCTCGTGATTACAGAGACACTATGTATCGTTTTAACCGTTGACCAGTGTGAAGAATAATTAATAAGACGTTTTGCTCTGCTGCTCTTGATGCTTAATATATTTTTCTTCTGAAATCAGAAAGAAATTTCTTAAAAATGCGTCATTCTCTTCCGTCACTGAAGTATCTTTTATTTTATTTTAGACGAAATGGAGATACTGAGCTCTTTTTGTAAAAAAAAAGGAAAAAAAATAGAGAAATTTATCAGGCGCTTGGAAAGAACGGTGTACACGTACGCAATAGTGATACCTTTAGGAAAACATTTCTCAAGAGAGTGATAAAAGGTCAAAAAAGAATGAGAAACACGTACGAAAACGTAAGAAATGGTCCTTATAGACTACTTTTGTTGGTGTTAAGTTGTGGTCAGCTGCATCATAGTCAAGGAACTTACTCTTAGGCAGAGATAAAGCTGTCATCAACCGAGAGACGGTTTCGACACTATGGTCGAATTGGAGGTGGTGTTTTGTCCTTTCCTCCGGCATTTCAATTGACTTACGCTATACAGTGTGAGTCACCTAACATTACCGATGGATATATTTCGTAAACCACATCAAATACTGACGAATCGATTCCACAGACCGAACGTGAGGAGAGAGAACGTGAGTAATTGGTTAATACAAACCATAAAAAAATGCCCGGAAGTATGTTTTTTAACACAAACCTACTTTTTTTAAATGGAACCCCGTTAGTTTTGTTAGCACATCTGAACATATAAACAAATACGTAATCAGTGCCGTTTGTTGCATTGTAAAATGTTAATTACATCCGGAGATCTTGTAACCTAAAGTTGACGCTTGAGTACCACTCCTCCGCTGTTCAATCGTGTGTATCGGAGAGCACCGAATTACGTAGGGATCCAAAGGGAACGGTGATGGACCTTAGGTACAGAAGAGACTGGAACAGCACATTACGTCCACATGCTAACACCTTTTTTATTGGTCTTTTTCACTGACGCACATGTACATCACCATGAGGGGTGAGGTACACGCACACACGTGGTTTCCGTTTTCAATTACAGATTGGAATAGAGTGTGTCCCGACATGTCAGGCCAATAGATGTTCAATGGGGTGGCCATCATTTGCTGCACACAATTGCAATCTCTGGTGTAATGAATGTCGTACACGCAGCAGTACATCTGGTGTAATGTCGCCGCAGGCTACCACAATACGTTGTTTCATATCCTCTGGGGTTGTAGGCACATCACGGTACACATTCTCCTTTAACGTACCCCACAGAAAGAAGTCCAGAGGTGTAAGATCAGGAGAACGGGCTAGCCAATTTATGCGTCCTCCACGTCCTATGAAACGCCCGTAGAACATCCTGTCGAGGGTCAGCCTAGTGTTAATTGCGGAATTTGCAGGTGCACCATCATGCTGATACCACATACGTCGACACGTTTCCAGTGGGACATTTTCGAGCAACGTTGGCAGATCATTCTGTAGAAACGCGATGTATGTTGCAGCTGCTTGGGTCCCTGCAATGAAGTGAGGACCAATGAGGTGGTTGCCAATGATTCCGCACCATACATTTACAGTCCACGGTCGCTGTCGCTCTACCTGTCTGAGCCAGCGAGGATTGTCCACGGACCAGTAATGCATGTTCCGTAGATTCACTGCCCCGTGGTTTGTGAAACTCACTTCATCGGTAAACAGGTAGAACTGCAACGCATTCTCTGTTAATGCCCATTGACAGAATTGCACTCGATGATTAAAGTCATCACCATGTAATTGCTGATGTAGCGACACATGAAACGGGTGAAAGCGGTGACGATGCAGTATGCGCATGACACTACTTTGACTCAGTCCACCGGCTCTCGCAATGTACCGTGTACTCATGTGTGGGTTCATGGCAACAGCAGCTAACACACCAACTGCACCCGCTTCTCCTGTGACGGGCCTGTTACGGACCCGTTTGCGTGCTACCACCGTACCTGTTGCATACAGTTGGCGATAGATGTTTTGCAATGTGCGGCACGTTGGATGCTCTCTGCCCGGGTACCGTTCTGCATACACCCTGCAGGCTTCAGCTGCATTTCGTCGACACTCGCCATAGATGAGTATTATCTCCGCGTTTTCAGAGTTCGAATACACCATGGTCACAGTTCCTACAACACTACACTATATCACAGACGTCTGGTAACACGGTGCACTACAGTTGGACTGCGTGCGGAGACGAATGCAGAATAACAACAGCAGCAAGCGCTACATGCGGACACTGCGACAGCTAGACCAAACCACAACAGTGCGCTACAGGCACACTCGTAAACACGGTCGTCATCGTAAACATGTCTCTGCAGATGCTGCTCGCCGACCGTGGCCGTCTTTGTTACAACACGCAACTGAACGTCGGAGGTTTCAAGCTTCAACTTTAGGTTACACTATCTCCGGGTGTTATTAACATTTTACAATGCAACAAACGGCACTGATTGCGTATTTGTTTATATTTTCAGATTTGCTAACAAAACTAACGTGGTTCAATTTAAAAAAAACGTAGGTTTGTGTTAAAAAACATACTTCCGTGCATTTTTGTATGGTTTGTATTAAACAATTACACTAGCCCCTCTCCTCACGTCCGGTCTGTGGAATCGGTTCGTCAGTATTTGATGTGGTTTACGAAATATATAGGTGACTCACCCTGTATACAAACAGACGTTCTCTTTAACGTGAACTACGAACTGCAGTGCAGCTCGGCGTTACTCGCAGTAAACACTCATTGACAAGGAGTGACAAGAGAAAGTCCTAAGGTAGACCTCCAGCCATTAACAGCTGCATCATAGCGTTCTCTGTACTGAGCGACCACCTCACATCCGTTGCCACCAATAAACAAAACATGCTCCCTTAATCCAAGTCAGAGTAGGTATGCCACTGTCTTGAAGACTTCTAGGCAAACGAAATCCAGTGCTCCATATTCAGTAATGAGACATGGGAAAAAGAGCAGCCACTTCTTTTGATCTGAGAGGTATCATGGCTAACCCTCTGATGTATTTCCTAGACGACATAGTTGTAATGAAGTGATGGCTCAGTTAGAAACTCATTTGTAAATGCTGGAACACCTGGAGACGATCAGCACTCCCTGCAGAGTCTGGCACCCGCCCCACAACTTACGTAGTGTTATCTAATACGTGTTAGTAGATTGACAGACGTGACAGTTGGGTTAACATTGGTCTACCTCTGGAACCAGTTACTACATCTGGGGTACCCATCCACAGTGATTTATTGTAGAATACAGCCGATCATCGATAATTCGAATTTCAAGGGACATAACAAAAAGTTTAAACAGTTGAGAGCTCTATATAACTAAACTTTCAATGATTAAAGTGAAATTAGGATCATGTTAAATAAATTGATTTACACAGGAAAGCAAAAACTATCAACTAGAAGTCAAGTGAAAAGAAACTCGATTCTTTACGATTATTTTTATTTATTTTAATGTTTCGAAAGAAAGTCGCATACAGATTTCCGAAAATACATAAACTTAAATTACATTAATTTTTCTGTGCTGAGCAAACTGTTTCATCAATATTCCCGCTTTTCTTAGGTAAATCTGTTTAAGAACGAAGTTCTGTCTTTTTTTAGAGGTAATAAGCCACTCTCTTTATCCACGAACCTTTCAATGCCCAAACTAACAGCGAATGATTTAATCATCTTATAAGCGTATAACGTACGACAGATAGCTTGTTTTTCTGTACGCTATCATTTCGATAAGTATTCTTCAAGGCATGGTATTTCACCACGCCGGATCCACTAACTCCCGCTTCATGATACGTTTTCAGCATACTTATCATTCTGTTTCGGGATTATCGACAGCATAAATGACAGGACACCCACACTTTTCGGTACATTCTTTCTTTTTCTTTCACTCCATTATCCACAGCCTCGGTAACCTGCTTGGTTTCTGCGGAATTCAAGCACTCTTTTCGAGTATTTTTATGACTGATTTATGTACTCTAGTAAGTTACGCATTGTTGAGGAAGCAAAGCAGTGTTACAAAGTATCGAATAACGAAATAATTTATTGAATAACTTAGGAAAGAGTTTTACAGAATGCTAGATAACTGATGACTTCGAATTATGTAGTGCTACAGGAGAGTCTCTCGTGACAGTCGCTTCGATTTATCAAAAGAACAAAAATACATGGGATTTCTCCAGGTTATCAGTGTTTTTCAGGGACTTGACTTTAAAAGGTAATAAGCCACCCTCATTACCCACAAACCCTTCAATGCCCAAACTAACAGCCAATGATTTAATCTTCTTACAAGCATATAACGTCCGACATAACATAAGAGATGATTCTTTTATTTTTCAATAATAACCGAGTAAAAACTGAAATATCAATTAGCCATAACAGAGTGCTAAAATTTTTCGTTTTTAAATAAACCTTTTTTTAAAATGAAGCAATTTTTATTCGTGAAATTTGCATTGTTTTGAAGTAGTGCGTTTTCGTAGAAACTTCGAGAAATGATGAAGGCTATTTTAGAAAGAACACGGACAGAAACGAACATAATACACATGTTATAAGAACTGGTACAGCATTGCTGAAACAATACTGTCTCTTTTGCCGTGTGTGGTGGCTTAAGGTACGTGTGTACGTGCAGTTTGCAAGATTTGCCCCCACACCTGGTTTATACCGTAGTTTCTCTCTGTCTTTACCGGACATCTATCGTATTGCAAAATGCACCAACCTTAGTTTGGAAATATTTTTACCAAGTGACGTAGCAATAAAGTACAATGCTTCATTTGCTTCAAAAGATGAAAGATTTATCTGCCATTCCTATGTTATAATAAAAGAAGAAGGAAATTATAGGACACTAATAACTAAAAATTTGACAAACAATCATTCATAGTATACAATAAAAATATAGAGTAGCTAATCTGCTGTCTGTGAGTACATGTTATGGCTTTATCTATTTGTAGACCTTGAGAAAGGAAAAATTATCAATAAATCAGTCCTCCAACCTCACTTTTTACCCTTTAGCACTGACTGTTTGTAATGGCCAAATGGCGCCACGATCCCCGATTACAATATGGTTTTTGATAAGAATTTCAAAAAATTAGAATCAATAGGAGATTTTTTGTAGTCTTCAGCAACTTAACACTCTTCGGGAAAAGCAGCGAACGGTTGACGTATTAAGTTTTATTTAATTTGATATTTTGATTCTATGCGTCTTGAAACTGAGAGTCAATGTTCTGTTTTTGTTCGATTTCTACTTTTGTTGCAGGAAGTAATGGTAATGAAAATCGAAAATAGGTTGTTCCAGAACCCGGTTATTTAGAGCGGCTTTAACTGTCAAGTTAATCTGGCTTGGAATAATATCCATATAGCCGAAAACCAATTGTTTCTGCGATAACTGCCTTCCCTACTGCGCCCCACTTTGTTACCACTACACCACTTTGCTCGGTAGTACTCTCTACCCAAGTCTACGTGGTGGGCTACGGATCGTGGTGACTTTGGTCCGACCTCACGGCGCTGCAGGTGCTCTTTGCAGTGGAGATGAGAGCGTTGCGCTCAATAGGCCGGCTTAAGACCCGACCATTACACCAGTCGCGACATCCGGTCAGCCCACAACAGCCAAGTGAGGCTGCAAGTGCAGCACGTGGCACGGGGCCAGGGCTGTTTGCTCGGCACTCGGCCGGCAAACGATGGCCCGCAGCTGTTGCGCCAGATCTCTGTGCTCCTCCGTGTCTGTACGTGCGCTCCCTCATCGTCAAGGATACACCAATAGGGCCAGCAGTCCGCCCTGTAGCCATTTACGCTGAGTCCACAATCTTTGCACAAAACAATGTACTTCGTCAGCATCACTCTATTTACCTTCATCTTATGTTTCAATAGTAATCCTTCATAGCAGCTGCAGTCCTCCCTTTGCTATCCCCTTTGTACACCATAACTCTGCTTCCTACCATTCACATCTTGCATACCGTTTGCGCATCTCCTATACGACGCTCCTGTTACATTTATTACCTAACGTTGAAAGGCATGTTTCATGTCGCGTATTCACGGGCTCGTGAATAGGCACTTGTCACCCTCAAGTAGTTTGTAGTTATTTGTCTGTCTGCTGGGATAGTACATAACTGGACGGAAACTGTGAGTTATGTCTTAGCAAATTGTAGGAGCTTTGACATGAGTCAGCCAATGGAAAAGGTTGGTGGCAGAATCACTTCGAGGGATGGCGGGTTCGAAACCCGCCGCCCTTTAAATTTTGAAGACATCCGGCATATGAAGTCACCCTCGTTCTGCCAACGGCCTTTTCAAAGAGGGTGGAGGAGCGGACATATGTTCTACAACTACATCTACATCCATACTCCGCAAGCCACCTGACGGTGTGTGGAGGAGGGTACTTTGAGTACCTCTATCGGTTCTCCCTTCTGTTCCAGTCTCGTATTTTTCGTGGAAAGAAAGATTGTCGGTATGCCTCTGCGTGGGCTCTAATCTCTCTGATTTTACCCTCATGATGTCTTCGCGATATATACGTAGGAGGGAGCAATATACTGCTTGACTCCTTGGTGAAGGTATGTTCTCGAAACTTCAACAAAAGCCCGTACCGAGCTACTGAGAGTCTCTCTTGCAGAGTCTTCCACTGGAGTTTATCTATCATCTCCGTAACGCTTTCGCGATTACTAAATTATCCTGTAATGAAGCGTGCTGCTCTCCGTTTGATCTTCTCTACCTCTTCTATCAACTCTATCTGGTACGGATCCCACACTGGTGAGCAGTATTCAAGCATTGGGCGAACAAGTGTACTGTAACCTACTTCCTTTGTTTTCGGATTGCATTTCCTTAGGATTCTTCCAACGAATGTGAGTCTGGCATCTTCTTTACCGAAGATTAATTTTATATGGTCATTCCATTTTAAATCACTCCTAATGCCTACTCCCTGATAATTTATGGAATTAACTGCTTCCAGTTGCTGATCTTCTCTACCTTTTCTATCAACCCTATCTGGTACGGATCCCACACTGGTGAGCAGTATTCAAGCATTGGGCGAACAAGTGTACTGTAACCTACTTCCTTTGTTTTCGGATTGCATTTCCTTAGGATTCTTCCAACGAATCTCAGTCTGGCATCTTCTTTACCGAAGATTAATTTTATATGGTTATTCCATTTTAAATCACTCCTAATGCCTACTCCCTGATAATTTATGGAATTAACTGCTTCCAGTTGCTGACCTGCTATTTTCTAGCTAAATGATAAAGGATCTTTCTTTCTATGTATTCGCAGCACATTACAGTTGTCTACATTGACACACATGTTCAGGACACACTCTTGTCCTTGGAGTGGGAAACTGCCCCTGAAGGCAGAAGAATCAGCAATGATCATCAATGGCTTGAGGATGCAGAAGGCAATGGTAACCACTACATTAAAGACTCATAACGTGTATCCACACGACATGTGGCCTGTAATTGAAGTGTCATGAAAATCTCTCCGTACCCTAAAGATTCCGGAATAGTCCTCCATTCGGATCTCTGGGAAGGGACTGCTAAGGGTAAGGGTGACCATGAGCAAAAGATTGAATAATCAACGAAATGATAATGTTCCACGAGTCGGGGCTTGGAATGTGAGAAGCTTGAATGTGGTAGGGAAGGTAGTAAATCTGAATAGGGAAATCCAAATTCTCGATCTGGATATCGTAGGGGTCAGTGAAGAGAAATGGAAAGAGGACAAGGATTTCTGGTCAGATGAGTGTAAGATATTACACAGCAGCACAAAATGAGATTACGGGAGTAGGATTCGTTATGTAGAGAAAGGTAGGAAAAAGAGTATGTCACTGTGAACAGTTCAGTGATATGGCTCTTCTTGTGAGAATCAACCGCAAACTAACACCGACAACGGTAGTTCGGTTATATATGCAAACTTCGCAAGCTGAAGATGAAGATACAGAGAAAGCATATGAGGATATTGAAAGTGTAATACAGTAAATAAAGGGAGATGAAAATCTAATAGTCATGGGGGACTGGAATGCAGTTGTAGGGGAAGGAGTAGAAGAAGAGGTTACAGTAGAATATGGGCTTGTGTCAAAGAATGAGAGAGGAGAAAGGCTAATTGAGTTCTGTAAGTTCAGCTAGTAATAACGAATACTCTGTTCAAGAATCACAAGGGGAGGTGTGCTTGGAAAAGACCAGATGATACAGGAAGATTTCAGTTAGATTACATCATGGTTAGACAGAGAGTCCGAAATCAGATTCTAGATTGTAAGGTGTACCCAGGAGCAGAGATAACTCAGTCACAATGTACTAGTGATGAAGTGTAGGCTGAACTTCAAGAGATTAGTCAGGAAGAATCAATACGCAAAGAAGTGGGATACAGGTGTAATAAACGATGACGAGACATGCTTGAACTATAAGGCTATACATATAGCAATAAGGAATATCTCAGTGGGAAGTGATGTTGAAGAGGAACGGACAATTATAAAAAGGGCAATAACAAAAGTTGGGAAGAAAACCGTAGGTACAAAGAAGTTAACTGCGAAGAAACTATGAGTAACAGACGAGATACTTCATCTTATCGATGAAAGAAGGAAGTAAAAAAAAATTCAGGGATATTCAGGTACACAGAAGTACACGTCAATGTGGAATGAAATAGGTAGGAATTGCAGAGAAGCTAAGACGAAATGGCTGCATGAAAAATGTGAAGAAATCGAAAAAGAAATGATAGTCAGAAGGACTGATACAGCATACAGGCAAGTCAAAACAACCTTCGGTGAAATTAAAAGCAAGGGAGGTAACATTACGAGTGTAACTGGAATTCCATTGTTAAATGAAAAGGAGAGAGCGGACAGGTGGAAAGAGTATATTGAAGGCCTGTATGAGGGGGAAGATTTGTCTGATGTGATAGAAGAAGAAACAGGACGATTTAGAAGAGATAGGGGATCTAGTATCAGAATCAGAATTTCAGAGAGCTTCGGAGGACTTAAGATCAAATACGCCAGAAGGCATAGATATCATTCCATCGGGATTTCTAAAATCATTGGGGGAAGTGGCAGGAAAATGACTATTGACGTGGGTGTATAGAATATATGAGTCTGGCGACATACCGTCAGAGTTTCGGAAAAATATCATCAACGTAATTCCGAAGACTGCAAGAGCTGACAAATGCGAGAATTATCGCACAATCGGCTTAACAGCTCATGCATTCAAGTTGCTGACAAGAATAATATACAGAAGAATAGGAAATAAAATTGAGGATGTGCTAGAAGACGACCAGTTTCGCTTTAGAAAAGATGAAGGCACCAGAGAGGCAGTTCTGACGTTGCCGTTTATAATGGAAGCAAGACTAAAGAAAAATCAAGGCTTCGTGGACCTGGAAATAGCGTTCGACAGTTTGAAACGGTGCAAGATATTCGAAATTCTGAAAGAAATACCGGTACGCTATAGTGAGAGACAGGTAATATACAATATGTACAATAACCAACAGGAAATAATAAGAGTGTACGACCAAGAACGAAGCGCTCGGATTAAAACGGGTATAAGACAAGGATGTAGTCTTTCTCCCTACTGTTCAATCTGTGCTACGAAGAAGGAATGATCGAAACAAAAGGAAAATTCAGGAGTGGAATTAAAATTAAAGATGGAAGTATATCTATGATGCGATTCGCTGATGACATTGCTATCCAGAGTGAAAGTGAAGAAGAAATACATGATATGCTGAATGGAATGAGAATCTAGTTAGTACAAAATATGGATTGAGAGTAAATCGAAGAAAGACGAAAGTAATGAGAAGTAGCAGAAATGATAAAAGCGAGAAACTTAATATCAGGATTAATGGTCACGAAGTAGATTTCTTTCTTTCTTGGGGCTTTTGTCCCGCGTCACACGGGGTCGGCAGCGTTACTATTGATTTGGCAGTGTTAGTTTCAGGGGGTGGCCGGATGCCCTTCCTGCCGCCACCCCCCCCCCCCCCCCCCAGGATGGAACGAGTGTACTCCAGCTGTCTGCGTCTAGTATAAACCATGGTAGTGCGAACGTTTTCAAATGTCCGCCAGTCGTGTAACTGAGGCGGAACGTTAGAACCAGCCCAGTATTCACCTAGCGGGATGTGAAAAACAGCCTAAAAACCACATGCAGGCTGACCAGCATACTGACCCTCGTCGTTAACCTGCCGGGCGTATTCGATCCGGGGCCGACGCGCCTACTCGAGTCCAATAAGCAGAACATTAGCGCTCTCGGCTACCCTGGCGGGTATTGTCCCGAAGCAGATGAAGTTACGAAATTCTGCTACCTAGGCAGCAAAATAACCAATGACGGACGGAGCAAGGAGGACATCAAAAGCAGACTAGCACTGGCAGAAAGGGCATTCCGGGTCTATTAGTCTATTAGTATCAAACAGAGCCCTTAATTTTGTAAGGGATTCATTATGGAGGGATTCATTATGGAGGTTTACTGCTCACTACCCTACTGGAACAAATGTCATTTCGATGTATTGCTCACGCGCTGCCTGCGATATAAAACATACCTGCTGCAATAGAATCGCAGGTCAGAGCAGTGTCGGCAGCAGTAATAATCGCTCGCTCTTACACAGCTGTCGCAATAGGTCGCTGTTACGCAGAAGTCGTAGTAGCTCACCGCTACAGTACAGTTGCTAGCCATGTAAGAGCAGTAGCAGTCGCCGCTGGTGCAGAACAGTTCATTCCCATGTAGTGTAAGGTAAACTTTATAATTCTTCATCACAATGTGCGTACTTAAATTTGTTGTCTGAGATGTTAATATGAATTTGTTTCAATCTTTTTGTGATTTTTCAGCCCTAATTAAGTCAGACTTGTAATGATCAATTTCTTTTATGTAATGGTTTGCAGAAATTTTTTCAATAATAAGGTTTTTCAGAACATAATTTTTTACCAATTCTTTACCTGAATTTAAATATTTTACAGATTTTCCTAGATCATAGTCACGTGTTCTTTAATAATCAGAGGACCAGCTATGTAGCTGCGTCAACAACCAAAGTTAGTTCTTTTTTTAATAATGCAAATCTCAGACAAATGTTTTTCGGACGTAGTAGATAGGCCAGCATTGCACTAAACTGTGCTATTTAGGAGCAGATATATAGGCAGCGTTATCCGGCGACACCATTATGGGATAAGAATTTTGCAGTTTATTCAGGTTGATTTCATAGAGCCATGACGTAGCGCTGCTTACGTCCAAAATTTATCAGTTTCAATTCTCAGTTTTGTACAGGAAATCTTTATATTCGGGAAGGTTACAATTTGAGGAAGAAATATCTGAGAATGTACGTCTAGAGCACAGCACTGTATAGTAGTGAAACATATACTGTAAGAAAACCGAAACAGGAGAGCACCGAAGAATTTGAGATGTGGTGCTGCAAGTGAAAGTTGAAAATTAGGTGGACTGATAAGGTAAGGAATGAGGAGGTCGTGCACAGAAACGGAGAGGAAAGGGATATATGGAAAACACTGACAAGGAGAAAGGATAAGATGACAGGACATGTGTTAAGACATAAGACATCAGGGAATGACTTTCATGGTACCAGATGGAGCTGTAGAGGGCAAAAACTGTAGAGGAAGTCAGATATTGGAATACATCCAGCAGATGACTGAGGACGTAGGTTGCTACTCTGAGATGAAGAGCTTGGCACAGGAGAGGAATTCGTGGCGGGCTGCATCAAACCAATCAAAAGAATGATGACTCAAAAGCAAAAAAAAGGGAAAAAACGGTTAGCGCCCACTGCCTGTTGCTTTCCTTAAGCGCCAAGTCCCGTACATTTAGGCAGCTGACTTTCACTGTGACATACGCATGCTGTTATAATCCAAGTGTCATCATTGTGTTCCAATTTGTTCCATGATCACGGGCCCAGGAGAGGCGGTGCAGGAGATATCGTCCTGCTAGCTAAGGCTCTAGCGTCGGTGGTGTGTTGCCATAGCCTATTAATGTCAGATTTGACTGCGCAGTCCTAACACATACGTTCGTCGTACGTCCCACATTGATTTCTGCGGTTATTTCTCTCAGTGTTGCTTGTCTGTTAGCACCGACAATTTTACGCCAATCCCACTGCTGTCGGTCGTTAAGTGAAGGCCGTCTGCCATTGCGTTGTCCGTACTGAGAGGTAATGCGTGAAATTTGCTATTCTCGACACACCCTCGACACTGCGGAACTCGCAATACTAAATTTCCTAGTGATTTCCGTAATAGAATTTCCCATCCTATGGCTCGAACTACCATTCCGTGTTCGAAGTCTGGCGACTCCCACCGTGCGGCCATTATAACGCAGGAAACCTTTTCACATTAATCACCAGAGTACAAAAGACAGCTCCGCCAATGCATTCCCCTTTTATACCTTGTGTACGCGATGGTTCAAAATGGCTCTGAGCACTATGGGACTCAACATCTTAGGTCATAAGTCCCCTAGAACTTAGAACTACTTAAACCTAACTAACCTAAGGACATCACACACACCCATGCCCGAAGCAGGATTCGAACCTGCGATCGTAGCAGTCCCGCGGTTCCGGACTGCAGCGCCAGAACCGCTAGACCACCGCGGCCGGCTATGCGATGCTATCGCCATCTGTATATGTGCATATTGCCATCCCACGACCTTTATCGCCTGAGAGCATACGATTGTGGTTATACTTATATTCATTTTGTTCCGTTAATGCATCCATTTGTTTTTCTATATGTGCATTTAGCCCAATTTTTTGTTCATAACGTATGAACTGGCATTCGTGGCGGACTCCAGAGCACTTTTAGCAGAGTATCCGGCAGTGCCAGAGCGCGGCCGCAGTGTTGTGACGCCCTTTCAGGATCAATGTTCGTCCTGATCGAGGCGCTCCATTCGGCGCGCGTCCGGTGCGCGCCCCCTTGGCACTAGCTGGGCTCGACGCCACTCCGCGCCGTCTATTAGGTTAGGCCGCAGCGCCCGAGTGCCGCCAGCGGCAGGAACTGCCCTGCGGCGTCGCTGCTGGAATGCGGCCGGAATTCGGCTTCACTTGCGCAGCGGGTGCTGACACACCAGCGTCAGGGAGAAAGACTCACGCCGTTATATCTGCGTCAGATGTGCGTAAACCCTTTATTTCGAAAGTGGACTCCATGTTCTTCGTCATGTGCAAAACTAACCACTAGTACACGTACCAGGTGGTTATAACTAAAAGTGCAACCATTCAAAAAAGATCCAGTGTAGGTTGTAATTATCGTATGGCATCTAAACGTGGTAAATATTCTAATGCGTTTGTACGGGACCGATTTACTCCAGAAAAAATTAGTTTTAACTTTCGCCACCAGGTGTAAATCTGGCGCTGTGAACGTAAGAAAGACTTATAAAAACGTTTCCATATGTAATAGATTAGGAACGAAACGTGGGAGGCAAAGGTCGAGTAAGTGTGAAAGACATAATGTTATTTTATTATTTACTGCCGCTTACACCATTTCTTCAATCTGATCACCCGAACGTCGACGAGATACTCTACAGCGGCAGATTTGCTATCTGGTGGACAAAATTGGAACTATTTTTTTCCCGGTGTAAACCGGGTTTGCATTAACAAATTAGAATATCTACCCTGTTTCGCTGCCATCCGATGATTACCTCCGTGAGTAGCTACAGTATAATTATAACTACAGTCCACGCAGGATAAGGTGGCGGATGCGCAGTAACCAGTTTTTATCCAAAGTGCTGGGCAAAAAAAAAAAAAAAAAAAAAATTAAAAAAAGGTTCAAATGTCTCTGAGCGCTATGGGACTTAACATCTGAGGTCATCAGTCCCCTAGAACTTAGAACTACTTAAATCTAACTAACCTAAAGACATCACATACATCCATGCCCGAGGCAGGATTCGAACCTGCGACCGTAGCGGTCGCGCGGTTCCACACTGAAGCGCCTAGAACCGTTCGGCCAATGTGGCCGGCGTCCTGGGCAAGCTCGTTAGTTTGTTCAGAAGTGGAGGCCGACACTGCCTGCCACCTTTTGGCTGGTCGGCGATGAAGGAATCGAGGCGCACGCCCTGCAATCTTTCGCAAACGATTTTACAGAAATTATTCGGCAAAAAGAAAATCGTTTTTCATGATGATAAGCCCATCATTTCGTTAATGGTCATCGTTATTGTGATATTTACGTGGAAGTAAGACACTGTGAGAAATTTGAAAAGTTTAAGATAAAAAATATAAGTCGCTATGATTCTGCGTTTGGTGCACATCACGTAATACGTTGCGTATGAAGCTTAGTTAACATATGCAATTTTTCTTTAGACTTGGGTGGAGGTTTCAGTCACCAAGATCGAGAAAATTGATCTGCTCTGTATTAACAAAATATGTGGATGTAGGCTTCAGTTTAGAACGGCACTTCCCCTCCAATTCCCTACAGCACCTTACCGCAAGGCCCACCATTACCTCTCTCCCCTGCCGTCTGCGCATCTACCGACCACGGCATTTTACAGGGATTCTACCCTGCATATCTGTACACATGATGTTTGACGACACTAGGTACAAATGAAAGGAGCAAGTAGATGACAATGGAGCAAGCAAATAATCCTAATAAACACAGATCCACAAGCCCAGTACCGTGCGAGGTGGCGTAGTGGTTGGTACACCGGACTCGCATTCGGGAGGACGACGGTTCAATCCCGCGTCCGGTTATCCTGATTTAGGTTTTCCGTGATTTCCCTAAATCGCCCCAGGCAAATGACGGGATGGTTCCGTTGAAAGGGCATGGCCGACTTCTTTCCCCATCCTTCCCTAATCCGATAAGACAGATGACCTCGCCGTCTGGTCTCCTCCCCCAAACAACCCCAACCCCACAGGCCCAGTATGGCTTGAAAGTTTCCGTTACAAATTTATTTCGTTCGATTGTTTGAACTCGCAAGGGCTTGGTTGATTGGTTGGTTGTAACTTTGCGTTGTTTAGTTTTCGGTGACTTTGTGCATTTCCAACTGCGAGAGAAGCCAAATATATCTGAGTGCGAGAATACAACATGAATTTGGCCATGTTTTATAATCTTTCAAACAAAGTTTGCACTCTGATTAACTCCTGAACTTTTTTATCAAGCTCTTTAATTGAACGAAGTAGTCCCTGTGCGTTAATGGCCTGCCTAATAATGCTGTTCATGAAATGATCCCTGCCTGCTGATAATTTTCGTTGCAAACTGATCCTGCAATGAAAGTATATTACGTCGTAACGTAACTGCTTGGAAACGCGGTGCTTGCTGTTCTCTGTGCGCCAGCTGCAAATTTCTAACTACAGTTGCTGAGAGCTTAGTGCAGTATTCCAGACAACAAGTAAACTATTTTGTACGCATCATTGAGTGAGACACTCCTTTAAGTAAAAATGACTTGGATCAAGGATGTGGACAGTGCTTTTAGATGAAATATTTCTATAACAAACTGTTTTTAAACTACCTGATATATTGTTAATTGTATGAAATTCTTGGTACAACACTCATTATCATTGACCAAGGACAACACTGATATCAAACTCTTACTCTCACAAATGTTAGCAAGTAACTGATAAACATAAGAAAAACCTAACAGTGAAAATTACAAAATCTTTAATGAAAAAGCTAAATTTCCCTGATATGGATCTCTCATTCAACAATTGAGCCTAACTACGCTCGAGTGCAGTACCACTAAATAACTAAGTATTACTTTCATTCCTCTTCATACGACTTTTTTCATGTCCTTACATCTCATTTCATTCTAAATCACTAACCAAATATTTTTCCTCTATTTCACAATATTCAAACACATATCATTTTACTTAACCACAGGTGCACTTAACTTTACGTCTACATTGCCACGAGTTCTCTGCTCGGCGTCTCTCTCACTACTGCTCGAACAACAGAATTCCTGCGCTCCACGCTGCCAAGCACCGATGACAGAAGCAAATACATCTTTCAACAACACAGCTACTCTGACCAAAGACTGCGCGCGAATAATAAGCGATTCAAAATTGGCGCTTAACATCTGAGACATCCAAAGCACGTACATATTCCAGAAATGCAGATAACAAACTCTCAACAAATCTGTTTCAGACTGACACCTTATAACAGAGTCCTCGAGGACCCAAACTACATGTATGCACTTGAGGAAAAAGGCGCAAGGCAGACTTCAACAAATGCACGTCTGAAGAACATTGTTTCACGGGAATTGTCAACACAGACACTGTATATTTAAATAATAAATATTACATGCCTTGACAGGTTAAAACGACGATCATATCGAATATCCCTCTCTGACAACAATTAGTTAGAGCCAATTGTACAATCTCGGGATAAATACAGGGATAGAACCCTAAGCCGCGCGGGATTAGCCGAGCGGTCTCAGGCGCGTCAGTCGGACTGTGAAGCTGGTCCCGGCGGACGTTCGTGTCCTCCCTCGGGCATGGGTGTGTGTGTGTGTTTGTCCTTAGGATAACTTAGGTTAAGTAGTGTGTAAGCTTAGGGACTGATGACCTTAGCAGTTAAGTCCCGTAAGATTTCACACACATTTGACCATTTTTGAGAGAAACCTAAGTGACCGAAGAATGGGCAGCCACGGGTTAACTTGGAGTGCGCGTTGTTCGAATCCATTTTATTTTACGGGTAGTTATTCCTGAGATAGCGTACCAGTCCAGTTAATTTGGCAACAACACACTGGGTATTTTCGCGTACGTCTTTTCGTAGTTATTTCATTGTCGTCTGCAGAAATAGTGAGTTTAACATGAGCGATATCCCCGCAGATCGCAAAACTATTCGGTTGAGATTGCTTCGAGGCTGTTCGATCTGTATATGATTTCAAGAGCATAGTGGGAGAAACGAACACTTATGCGGTCTCATGCAATAAAAAGATTAGTGCAAACATAAAAAATAGTTTGTAAGGTGCTTGTATGCATCATATAACGAAGCATCTTGAAGTTAGTTAAGGGATGAGGTATTTGTTGTTTTATTTAAGAACCAAACACATATATATATATCATACCCAGAACAGGCAGCAGATGCTGCAGAAAGGTGGTGGCCCCTACGTGGAATGTTAAGTTCCAAGTTGTGTGCAATGAAATACACGATGTCATATGTTGTCAACTGATGGACCCTGGCCGGCCGGAGTGGCCGTGCGGTTCTAGGCACTACAGTCTGAAACCGAGCGACCGCTACGGTCGCAGGTTCGAATCCTGCCTCGGTCATGGATGTGTGTGATGTCCTTAGGTTAGTTAGGTTTAATTAGTTCTAAGTTCTAGGCGACTGATGACCTCAGAAATTAAGTCGCATAGTGCTCAGAGCCATTTGAACCATTTGAAGGACGCCACAGTCAGTTCGATTCAGATGCAACATTTCTAGGTAAGACAAAAATTCCGGCAAACGGAGTTGTATGATAGATGATGAATTGTAGGAAAGCACCTAATATAGTAGCAACATTTAAATGCAGTCTGCTTTCTGAGACAGATAATCTTTTCATAGTCTCCAACAGACCGTGACAACACAGACATCATGCAAGCCAATTTGAGTGACAATTCTGAGTCGTAATACTGGCTAGCTTGCTTTTGTTAGAATAATTAATTCAGTATAGGAGCAGTGGGTGCTCTACAGAAAGTCCCCTTGCTGAATTGTTGTTGTTGTTGTTGTTGTTCTTGTTGTTGTTGTGGTGGTCTTCAGTCCAGAGACTGGTTTGATGCAGCTCTCCATGCTATTCTATGCTGTGCAAGGTTCTTCATCTCCCAGTACCTATTGCAACCTACATCCTTCTGAATCTGCTTAGTGTATTCATCTTTTGGTCTCCCTCTACGATTTTTACCCTCCACGCTGCCCTCCAATACTAAGTTGGTGATCCCTTGATCCCTCAGAATATGCCCTACCAACCGATCCCTTCTTTTAGTCAAGTTGTGCCACAAATTTCTCTTCTACCCAGTTCTATTCAGTATCTCCTCATTAGCTATGTGATCTACCCATCTAATCTTCAGCATTCTTCTGTAGCACCACATTTCGAAGGCATCTATTCTCTTCTTGTCTAAACTATTTATCGTTCACGTTTCACTTCCATACACCGCTACACTCCATACAAATACTTTCAGAAACGACTTCCTGACACTTAAATCTATACTCGATGTTAACAAATTTCTCTTCTTCAGAAACGTTTTCCTTGCCATTGCCAGTCTACATTCTACTTCGACCATCATCAATTACTTTGCTCCCCAAATAGCAAAACTCATTTACTACTTTAAGCGTCTCATTTCCTAATCTGATTCCCGCAGCATCACCCGATTTAATTAGGCTACATTCCATTATTCTCGTTTTACTTTTGTTGATGCTCATCTTATATCCTCCTTTCAAGACACTGTCCATTCCGTTCAGCTGCTTTTCCAGGTCCTTTTCTGTCTCTGACAGAATTACAATGTCATCAGCGAAGCTCAAAGTTTTTATTTTTTTTCCATGGATTTTAATTCCAACTCCGAATCTTATTGAACACTATTTGTGATACACTTTTTGCAGTTCTTGGGCACATACAGATGCTGTTTCTATGATGTCATGACTATTAATAATTATACAGGGGGCATATACGAAGAAAGAGATACTAAGATTTACAGTGAAGAACGATAATACTTTTATGTTTCTGAGGAATAAATGTACCTACGGCACGTATCCAGACGGGAGGCTGTTACTGTATCTCACCCTAAATGTTTGAAGATCAGTAGCAGAGATACGTAAACTGGGACGAATGGTGAAGTAGCTGGAGACGTGACACCTTCACTTCTCTGTTCTTTCTTTTCTACAATCATCGCAGCTTAAAACTGCCAATCTTGTTTTCAGAATAAAAATACCTACTCTCGAAAGTAGAAGAATTAGCAGAGTTGCGGAAGGTGTTCCTTCAAAAGAGGGAACTAAGAACTGTACCTGCTAAAAAGGGAGCATAAAGCTTATAATCATGATCAGAAAATAAAACTTAAAATAAATTATTTCAGACTGAAAATATATTAATCGACACATATTGGTTTATTTCACTTCCATTTTAATGCCAACTGTCTCTTATGCTTGTTGCACATTGTCATACGCATTGTTTTAACAATCCTGCTGATTCTTTCCTTGTCAGTACCAATGAAATCTCCAATGGACGGAATTAAATCACCAAAGACAAAGCATTTGAGTGTCTGTAGAAGCTGGCTCATTGGTGGAACAGAGTCATTTCTGGAAGATAGAAAAGAAGTGCATGAGGCAATTTCTGTGACTCCTTCCAGTCTTATGATTATGTAGGTTAAATAATTAAAGATTCCTGGCAAGTACCTACGCTCTTATAACACACAGATGACTATTACGCTATGGTAAATATGGAGATACTTATATGGATAATCTAACTGGGAAACAAAACTATATTTTATGGCGTGTTTTATAGAAGAGGAAACACTTAATTTGCTATTGATATTACTGTGTTAAACTTAGCTTCAGTAAGCGTAAAGAGTTAACAAGTTTACAGGAAAAACGATATGTAGCAGACAATTTTGGTGTTCTGAAGCATTAATGGGCCTGTGACCCTAATATTTTCACTAAAAAATGGAAAGTTATTGCCCCAGTGGGAGATAAGAGTGAACGATATTTTCTGCTATAGATATAATATGGCGGAGTAAACTCGGCGCAATAGTGTACTATCAAACTTTTTGTTACATTAAAAGTCATAATGTTGTTGTCTAATACTGAAACAAGTGTTAATATATATAGCGCCCAAGACTAGTGTGGATTTTCGGTTTGATTAGGTCTATTTTGGCACTGACTGCTATATAAAACAAATTAGTTCTTTCTAACACTGCAATAATTATAACACATGCCAGATAAATGAAGCTGTTTTGGCATGGACTGTCATTTTTATGCAGCTAGTTTACATAAATAACATGACAGTATATCATAAACCAAATAAATGGCATATGCTAAGAAACATAGAATAGTCTCACCTGTCAGTCATAAACTTTATTTCCTCACGTACAAGATCGAAAAGACGAATGACGTCATATTTCAACGGAGGAAATCTACATATAAATTCAGAATCGTTATATTATTCAAAGTAATTGTGGCGACGTCTCACTGTCTTCTCCTTCCTCATTCTAACATATAATTCTGTCAAGATCTTGTCATCACTGTCTGATTCTATGATTATTCCTGTCAGCATAAAACTTATTCTCCAGTTATAACCCGGCCCGAAGTCGCCCGTTAAGTTATCCCGAGTTTACACTCCGGTTACAAGCCATTTTGGTTTGGTACAACGCGTTTTTCTCGCTATTCCAAGAATAAAGATTAACCGGCTTCTAAGCGGAGTTTGTACAACCGGGCCGTAATGTGTGTGTGTGTGTGTGTGTGTGTGTGTGTGTGTACGGGCGCGCTCGCGAGCCTTACGAGATGTGGACAAGTCTGACACAGGGAAGTTTGGGTCGGTCCTGGAGGCGTGCACGGATAGCCGAAGCCACTGCGGCGACCGCTGGCGTAATTCAGGAAATATGGTTCGAGTCCTGATTCAGCACAAATTTTCATCTGTTACCAATAAACAGTACTGCTGAAGTCAATTTAGACGCGCAATTTACGAATCAAAGTTCGTAATTTTTACTGAGCAGCTATGGATCGACGCTCATAACTGGTCCGAAATTGTGTAAAGATTTTAAGCTGATTTTATTACATTACTTGGAATATCAAAGGAACCATTAAGACGAACCACGAACAGTGCTATTCATCACTTAAAAGAAGAAGTCTGTGACGAGTGTCTGAAGTGTTGAATAGTTTGTGGCAGAGAGTTAGTCAGGGACCAGTGCCTGGAAAGGCTGAGATATTGGTTGTCAATGTTAAATGTAGGGTGAATTTGGTGGTGGAGACATTTGTTGTTGTTGATAGAGTTCGGTCAGTTCTTTTGGTGCACTCGGAGGCTCTTGCACGTCGGCGAATAACTGTAATGGCATTTTATTTCTTAAATAACTTGGTGTTTATAAAAATAAAATCCAATTTATCCCATAAAATATTTCAACAACAATTTCACGATCTATTATTGAATATCTGTGCAACCAGTGAAAAGAGAACATAAAGGAAACGGATAGAAAAATTATTAGAAATATATGCATAATAATCTCAACTGCAGTTAGTAAGAAAGAAATATTATTGATCTATATGGTGAGAATAAGTTAAATAAAGAAAAACAGAAGAAACAGAATTGCAGTGAAAGTTTTGAAAACTACTGTGAGTCATTGGTTTGCGAAAGAATAATTATAATTACATGAACGAAATGAGATCGAAAATATAGTATAAGGAAAATTCCAATTACAAGAAATAAGTACGAGGGCTTTTGTGAAAATAAGGAATGGTCCGATGAAGCTTTGCACAGGTGTGTTGGGCACTCTATCTAGTATGTCCGTAGATAGCGTTACGTCGCTCTTCTCACTTCTGAGCGCACAGTGGGCGTTTAAAGATGCCTAGAAAATAATGTCTCCCGCCAAGTATGGGTGCCTGCCGAGACATGGCTCTCTCTGATTGTCTCCTCTTCACAAATGATCAGTTGGCTGTAAAGATAACATTTGACACAGACAACGAGCTGCAGTTCAGGGTAGAACATAGTCGAAAAGCACAGGAGGCTGCCTTCTAAGGGGCGTGTATTGGAAAGCTGGTACAACTCTATGACAGATGTCTAAGTCGAAGCGGTGACTATGTGTAGAACTAGCTGGAAGTTGTAGCTAATTGTTGCAAATAAAACCGTTTTAATTTTCGCGGTGGGTCCCGTTTCGCGGCCAATCGTCCCTTATTTTCCGAATAGCCCTTGTATATGTGGCATACCAGATACCAATCTGATGAAGACTATCGAAAGAAATATTATTGCACAATGAACTTCAATGAAATATCAAAAGAAGCCTAAATAGTATATCGCTGACTCAGAGGTAAAACATACACTCCTGGAAATGGAAAAAAGAACACATTGACACCGGTGTGTCAGACCCACCATACTTGCTCCGGACACTGCGAGAGGGCTGTACAAGCAATGATCACACGCACGGCACAGCAGACACACCAGGAACCGCGGTGTTGGCCGTCAAATGGCGCTAGCTGCGCAGCATTTGTGCACCGCCGCCGTCAGTGTCAGCCAGTTTGCCGTGGCATACGGAGCTCCATCGCAGTCTTTAACACTGGTAGCATGCCGCGACAGCGTGGACGTGAACCGTATGTGCAGTTGACGGACTTTGAGCGAGGGCGTATAGTGGGCATGCGGGAGGCCGGGTGGACGTACCGCCGAATTGCTCAACACGTGGGGCGTGAGGTCTCCACAGTACATCGATGTTGTCGCCAGTGGTCGGCGGAAGGTGCACGTGCCCGTCGACCTGGGACCGGACCGCAGCGACGCACGGATGCACGCCAAGACCGTAGGATCCTACGCAGTGCCGTAAGGGACCGCACCGCCACTTCCCAGCAAATTAGGGACACTGTTGCTCCTGGGGTATCGGCGAGGACCATTCGCAACTGTCTCCATGAAGCTGAGCTACGGTCCCGCACACCGTTAGGCCGTCTTCTGCTCACGCCCCAACATCGTGCAGCCCGCCTCCAGTAGTGTCGCGACAGGCGTGAATGGAGGGACGAATGGAGACGTGTCGTCTTCAGCGATGAGAGTCGCTTCTGCCTTGGTGCCAATGATGGTCGTATGCGTGTTTGGCGCCGTGCAGGTGAGCGCCACAATCAGGACTGCATACGACCGAGGCACACAGGGCCAACACCCGGCATCATGGTGTGGGGAGCGATCTCCTACACTGGCCGTACACCACTGGTGATCGTCGAGGGGACACTGAATAGTGCACGGTACATCCAAACCGTCATCGAACCCATCGTTCTACCATTCCTAGACCGGCAAGGGAACTTGCTGTTCCAACAGGACAATGCACGTCCGCATGTATCCCGTGCCACCCAACGTGCTCTAGAAGGTGTAAGTCAACTACCCTGGCCAGCAAGATCTCCGGATCTGTCCCCCATTGAGCATGTTTGGGACTGGGTGAAGCGTCGTCTCACGCGGTCTGCACGTCCAGCACGAACGCTGGTCCAACTGAGGCGCCAGGTGGAAATGGCATGGCAAGCCGTTCCACAGGACTACACCCAGCATCTCTACGATCGTCTCCATGGGAGAATAGCAGCCTGCATTGCTGCGAAAGGTGGATATACACTGTACTATTGCCGACATTGTGCATGCTCTGTTGCTTGTGTCTATGTGCCTGTGGTTCTGTCAGTGTGATCATGTGATGTATCTGACCCCAGAAATGTGTCAATAAAGTTTCCCCTTCCTGGGACAATGAATTCACGGTGTTCTTATTTCAGTATCCAGGAGTGTATCTTTGCCTGCCTGTTGAGAGCGTTAAAGAACAAAAGACAGACTAAATCCATCCAGTTTTGCGGGAACGGGAATAAGCAAGTAAATAGGTAACCTTAAAATTTCGTTAACATTTTGTTTACTATCGTGTGATAAATAATTTATTTTTGAAGGCTCTTAATGCAGAGATTATTGTGTCCTGTTTATATTCAGTGTCAGGGATATAAATACCAGTTCACAATTCGTAAAGCGTGTACAAGCTTTGGTATCGGGTATCGCTGTTAAGATTAGTCATTTTCTACTACAGTTTTTTTATCCTTTCGGTAGAAGGACTTACTGCCGTTAACGAATGATGACTAGTGAGATTTACTTACTAGAAGATAGTTGCGTTGACAAGTCATTACAAAGGAACGGCACTCTGTATATTCTGTGGTCCGCAGAGTCAAGTATTCGAAGTTAGGTAGTGGCATAGTTTAATCGAATAACATTAGAAGATAAGTTTATATTGGACGAGTGCATTGATGCACAACTAATCATTTCTTTTTCTTCTTAGACTCAGTATTACCTGGTAATGATATAACATTTTGTGGGGTATGCTGATTCCATGAAATGGTCGTGAAGGACTACTTACAGCGATCATTGAAGCAAGTTTGGTTCCAAGACTCTTTAATCTGTTCAATACAGGAGAAAAACCATGCTATATTTATCACGTACTAATAGTCTTTAAAACCTTAGAACTGGAATCACTGATTATAATACCGCCTCAGACGTGTTTTTACAAGATTAAATGTGCAAGGGTTTAGCGATTGTTTTGTAAAGAATGGATGCACTTTACATAGCGGTAAAACATAACTCACTCTGTTTGTAATGCCTGACTTTGCACATTGCAGCACAAAGCCAGGATATGTTTAATCCACCATTATAGGAAGTATTGACCACTGACAAGAAATTGCAAAGTGACAGGGCATAACCGTCGTGTACCATTACAACAGCGGGACAATGTTGCAGAGGTGCTCAGCAAACTGCAATAGGAGACGTTACAAGACAGACTTTGTTTATCGAACAGAGATCTCCACGCACAATTCTGAGAGCACATGCACCAAAATGAGTCAACAATCCCTCTACTTCCTCCAGAATATGATAGTAATTGTCGTTGTATTGAGGCGAAATGTGCGGTTCAGTTTTCCTAGAGTAGAAGTTACCTAAATGCAAGGCACGAGTTACCTCTGTATACTGTTCGGATCCTTGCGGGATTTGCCACAACAAGGAAGGAAGAAAATAGGGAGATACTCCAACGAAATACGTGAATAATGCCATCGGAAGCTATTCTTTAATAAACACAGCCTGTCAGCACTCAAAACGTCGTTACGCAAACTCTCGTTCCCTTGGAGACCACGAGTTGCTGGAAGCCTTGGTTAGCGGTCTGCTTCGTCCACCTGACCTTTTCAGAGGCCTCGTGGCGGACTCTGGAGGACGGTTGATCTCAGCAGTCGTCCACGTAAGGTTTCCAGCAGTTACGAGTGGCTGTGTCCCTCAAAGTGGGCAACCGGTCTCGTTTCTTTGCCAGCTTCTAAAATGATACTAGATGCTCGTCTCCGCCAAGCCGAAGCCACATATTCCGTGTCTTTACAAGACACAGTTATTTCGTTTATTTTCTAATAAATTTCATATCCTGTACAATCAGCAAGATTTGTGAGATCGAAATTCAGTACTGTCAAAACACACTACCGTGATTTTCACGTATCCCTATTTCCTTAGTCTGCTTCTGCGGTCATTTTGCAGATGCAGCAAAAACAAGTTGTTACCAAAACTGGTCATATTTGTCACAAGAGATTTTACCGCGATCCCTATTTATACAAAATAGGCTTATTTTTCTTTCCACACACACACACACACACACACACACACACACACACACACACACAAACCACTAGACCAATGAATACATGATGTAGTTCTTTTATTTCCACAGCCTAAATTTGGAGCTTCTATGAAATACTATTAGCAGCAGCTGTTACAATAACATTTCGATGGAAGTGGTGACATTGGACCCCTAAGCATAAAACAGACCCTGAATGACGAAATGCTTCTTTTAGCGATATTGCAACAATGTTCTTCTTCCACCACGTTGAAGTGTGCTAGTTTCTATCCTCTGATAATCATAAAAGTGACATAACGGTAAACTATTGCAAAAATATAACGTGTCGGGTCACTGAAAACACGCGCTGTCAGTAATTAAGCAATAGGGACCTACTAAGCAGCGTGTACCGTACACCTTTAGCTCTTACAAAGGTGGTTAAGCTTCATTGCAAGATCTCCATGCAACATAAGAAGCTTCAGAGATCCATCCTGGTCCACAGCCTCACAATGACTGCCCACAATGCACGTAAACTGTAGAAGGCATGCTCACCTAGCTTGATGGCGGTTAAGATGAGCTCAGTAGCATGAAGGCACGTGGCCTGGACAAGACACACTACCACTGTTTATCTGTGGCATGTTTCTAAATGTAGACTAACATGCTCAAAAAAATCCGAACGACCTAAATTGCGTTCCGCCTGATTTGTATGAAACCACATATCGTAACTTACTTGCAGGTTCTCTAACCTCTTTGTTCCAAAAAATGGTTCAAATGGCTCTGAGCACTATGGGACTCAACATCTGAGGTCATCAGTCCCCTAGACTTAGAACTACTTAAACCTAACTAACCTAAGGACATCACACACATCCATGTCCGAGGTAGGATTCGAACCTGCGACCGTAGCGGTCCCGCGGTTCCAGACTGATGTGCCTAGAACCGCTCTGCCACAGCGGCCTGCTAACCTCTTTGTCTTGTCAACAACGGTATTAGAGGATTCGACTCTCAGTCATAACAGAGCTTGTCCTCACGTCATTTCCAGTTCAAACATATGTATGTCTCCCTGCTGGTGAAATAAACTAATATTTAACTACTATTCGTGTCTACAAAACGGCGATAGGTGCCACGTCTGACTTCTGGTAATCCAAAACTTCACAACGGATTACGTGCTGGGTTCGAATGTGACTCTAACAAAGCATGTCATATCACATTAAGTTTACACATGCACAAACATTGATATTTGTGAATGAAAATACAGACATCAAACAAAGTCATCACCCCAGTTCCCAGAATTCCTGAAGACAAACGTTCACTGTGGATATTGAATGACAGAAAGAGTCCCTTTGACTGCTCAGAGATGTCACTACACCCGACCAAAGGTGTAAACAACCATGCATGAGCAGCGCCTATTAGACGGAGGGGGTCCGACAGCCGATCAGTTCCAGTCATTCCATCAGGAAGGGGGTACACGGCTCACGTTGTCTGTAGTTCAGCCATGCCCAGACGGTCAGTACTGCTGTTCGATCGCGTCCGCATTGTTCCTTTGTGCCAGGAAGGGCTCTTAACAAGAGAAGTGTCCAGGCAACTCCGACTGAACCAAAGTGATGTTGTTCAGACATGGAGGAGATACAGAGAGACAGCAACTGTCGGTGGCATGCCTCGCTCAGTCCGCCCAAGGGCTACTATTGCAGTGGATGGCCGCTACCTGTAGATTGTGGTTCGGATGAACCCTGACAGCAATAATGCTTTTCGTGGAGCCACAGGACGTCGTGTTACGACTCAAACTGTGCACAATAGGCTGCATGACGCGCAACTTTACTCCCGACGTCCATGGCGAGGTCCATCTTTGCAGCGCGGTACAGATGGGCCCAACCACATGCCGAATGGACCGCTCAGGATTGACACCCGCTCTCTGCACCGATGAGTGTCGCATATTCCTTCAACCAGACAATCGTCGGAGACGTGTTTGGAGGCAACCTGGTCAGGATGAACTCCTTAGACACACTGTCCAGCGAGTGCATCAAGGTGGAGGATCCCTAATTTTTAGGGGTGACATTCCGACGTACGCCGCTGGTGGTCATGGAAGGCGCCGTAACGGCTGTACAATACGTGAATGACATCCTCCGACCGCTAGTGCAACCATATCGGCAGCATATTGGCGAGACATTCGTCTTCATGGACGACAATTCGCGCCCCCATCGTGCACATCTTGTAAACGACATCCTTCAGGAAAATGACATTGTTCGACTAGAGTGTCCAATATGTTCTCCATATATGAACCCTATCGAAAATGCCTGGGATAGATAGAACAGGGCTGTTATGGACGGCGTGACCCACCAACCACTGTGAGGGTTCTAAGCTGAATCGCCGTTGAGGAGTAGGAGAATCTGGACCAACAGTGCCTTTATGAACTTGTGGATAGTATGCGACGACGAATACAGGCATGCATCAATGCAAGAGGACGTGCTGCCTGGTATTAGAGGTACTGGTGTGTACAGCAATGTGGACCACCACCTCAAAGGTCTCGCTGTATGGTGGTACAATATGCAATGTGTGGCTTTCATGAGCATTGAAAAGGGCGAAAATGATGTTTATGTTGATCTCTATTCCAATTTTCTGTACAGGAGAGTTAGTTAGTTACACAGGTCGTCACATAGTTAGTTACATGTTCTATATATCATGTGAACGATTCTTTTATCGAAATCATGTGAAACGAGTCGGTTTACATGTTATGTATGCATGGTTGATTGCTGTTAACATTATTGAAAACATCACATTGTTCCTACTTACGCAACTACACCTAAAAACAAGATTTTAAGTAGAAATGGAAGGAGTTGTACAGAAGAAACGATTTTAAATTAGATTTAGAACTTGGTTTGTAACGGTAAATGATGACAGCCAAAGCAGTTGCAGGATGAAGATTTACTAAACTTCTTGACCACGGTTTGTTTTGTAATCTGTCAGACGTTTTATGTTATTGGGCTAAGTATCAAAAAAATTTTTTTGCTCCATATTGAACTTCTCTCTGATGAACTGACAGCTTTAAAAATGGGTTTTAAGATCGCATTGTAGATATGTGCATCACTGTTGTTATCAAATTGGAATGGATTATTTGTGATTAATTTCACCGGCGAAAATATGTCCATTGTAGGTATCGATGGGCCGAGGCGAGGCGTAAAGCTTTGTGCCGTGCAGTCAAAAAGGGTACACGAGTGAGCCTTCGGCTCCGGAAGCCCATGTCGATGACGTTTCGTTGAATGGTTCGCACACTGACACTTTTTGATGGCCCAGCACTGAAGTCTGCAACAATTTGCGGAAGGTTTGCAGTTCTGTCACGTTGAACGATGTTCTTGAGTCGTCGATGGCCCCGTTCTTGCAGCATCTCTTTCGGGCCGCAGCGGTGTCTGAGATTTGATATTTTACCGGATTCCTGATATTCACGGTACACGTTCAAACTTACTTAGATCTTGATAACCTGCGACTGTGGCACCAGTAACTGTGCCAGACACTTGTTGTCTTACATAGGCGTTGCCGACGGCAGCACCGTATTCTACCTGTTTACATATCTCTGTACTTGAATACGCATGCCTATACGTTTTTCTCGCTTCAGTGTATTTATGTCTGATTGCAGAGCCGTTCAAGAAGACTCTCTGTGTTATCAGCAACCACTTCTAATCATCACCTACGACGACAGTATTGTCTTAGCACAGATGCGGCTGTGTGCTAATAGAACAGTTATTCAGACATTTATATCAAGTTATAGACAATTGTACTCTGATATGAAACTACCGTTCTGCAATGAACGAAGTAAACGACAATATGAAATACATACATGTCGTATCTGAGGACAATATTGTTTTGAAAGTGAAATATTGGACATGCTCACGTTTTTTTCTGCATATTGAACTTCTCTCTGATGAACTGACAGCTTTAAAAGTGGGTATTAAGATCGCATTGTAGATATGTGCATCACTGTTGTTATCAAATTGGAATGGATTATTTGTGATTAATTTCACCGGCGAAAATATGTACTGTAATGGTACAGTTAAAAAGCCTAGCTCATTGAAGAGGTACCTACATAACGTTCATGGGTGAACGCCACACATTCTTACTGTTCGCTTTTGCGCACTCGGTACTTCCTTTCTATGCAATGAGCTACCCCAGAAAATTATCCCGTACGACGTTGCTGAGTAGAAATATGCAAAATATGTCATGAAGTTGATGCTTTTGTTTCCAAGGTTAGCTATTAGACGAAGAGGAAAAGTCGATGAACTACATAGTTTGTGAAGCTCAGTAATACGCTTCTTCCAGTCAACTATCAACTATATGCACACCCAAAAATTTGGAGCATTCTACCATACTTACTGACTCATGGTCATGTGCTACATCAGCTGTTGCTGTGACTTTGTTGCACGGAACTGAATGTAGTGAGCTTTTCTCAAAATGTAGTAAGAGTTCATTTTCAGAGAACCACTTAATAATTCTTTGAAATATATCATTTACTATAATTTTCGTTGCTTTCTCTATAACGGCATTTATTATAAAACTATTGTAATCTGCAAAAAGTACCGATTTAGCTTGTTAAATGTTAAGTGGAACCCCTACGTGATTTTTACCCCAGTCACTAAAATTTTCTACAACATTGCGTGACTTATTCGTCACAATCGGCTGTGTGTAAAGCCATCAATTTCATAAAACTTAAGTTTAGCTAAGAGAGTATCATGATCTAATCAATCTAAGGTCTTTGAGAGATTACTGGGGATGGCATTTGGTCGATGGGAATGTGAAAAAGAGCCTAAGGCGTAAAAGAAGGCAATGGCTGCGTGGCGGTGGCAGTATCGACGGCTACAACACGTACGCCAGAGGAAATCTGCGGAAACCCGCAAGCCGACCACATAACAGAGCGCCCTGGCGCCCCGCATGCCTGGCGGCAGTAAAAGGCCGAGACGCCCCCCCCCCCCCTCCCCCACCATCCCCTCCCCACCGCACCCCGACCAGTGACGCACTTCAGCAAGAAAAAGGTCTGTCGGCTGCGACAGCACAGCCGGCCCGGGAACTGAACAGCCCAACTCCACTCCCAGAGAGTAGTCTGCGGCGCGTTTCCATTCCCGCCATTTCACCCTCTCGAAGTGATAGGTGGCTGCTTAGCATAATGTGATAACTTCTAACGACTCCAGTGAGGCAGCAGATAAAACGACAATATTCCTATTATGAAGCATCGTGGAGGCCGTACAGAGATGTGAATTACAAAATTCCCCTGTTCACATACCTATATTACTTTAGGCAGTATCTGGTTGTGTTTCCCATGAAGCGATTCCTTGTTTATTCTCATCAGACACGTCCTATAACACAAAAACATCATGGCAACCGAACTGAATCTATATATATGTCTGAGACTTGAAAAGATCTCTGAAAACCTTCACTTCCATCTGATTTCACCACTTTATGTTTAAACATAATTATGTTGTGTCAGGATATTTCGTAAATATCTTATTAATTTCGTTTCGCTTTGGCATATTTTTCTTTTGTTTTCTCATGAGCTATTGAGAAGCACACACAAATACTACACATGTTTTCCATAATTTTAGTTGTAACGAGTACTTTTCACTGTATCAAAACACAATGTAAACGTTTTCACTGTGAGTGTATGTGTGTGTGTGTGTGTGTGTGTGTGTGTGTGTGTGTGTGTGTGTGTGTGCGTGCGTGTGTGCGTTTGTCAACTGTTTCTGTTGTATTTTCTGTAAGGCTCCTCCGCTGAGTTACACGGTGCCTTTTCATAGTGTGGCATATTCGTTTACAATTTGTTGTTGCGTTCTGTATATGGAAGCTTGGTAGTTTATGGTATAGTCACTTTATGTGACTAGAATTTAGTATTTTTCAATCTTTTTCTGTTGTAGTTGGGCTATTAGGTGGTCAGTATACGTGCAGTGGGAGCTGTTACTTTTCAGGGCCCTTAGCTTTCCTCAATATCTTGTCTTAAAGTTCTTGCATGTTAGTCTAATGTATACTGATCGGCAAGTGTAATATTTGAGTTCATATATGTCCGAACTGTTGAATTTATCTGTGGGTATTTCCTGTGTTCTGAGCCTTCTCTGCGTTCTGTTGTCTATCATGTGCCCTTCTGTTTGCACTTTGTTTTGGTCAAGTGGAAAGTGTTCGTTAAAAAAACATCTGCAAAATATATGCAGTATTTGTGTGTGCTTCTCAAACACTCATGAAAACGCAAGAAATAAAGGATCTGCCAAATCAAAATATAAGTAATACCAAATATACGGACGAAATATCCTGACACAACAAAATTACACTTAAACATAAAGTGAGGTGTTAACTCATAAACCAAATTCATTTTAACATCGTTTGTTTGCAGATGACAACCTAAAACCATATGATAATCCACAAATTGTCCCACATGAGCGTATAATGTATAATTAAGGTAATGACAGAAAAAACTGTTCTTTAGGCCTAATTTTCGTAGATTAATTATCACTTAAAATAGCTATGTCCACATTTCACAGATTTGAATAAAGAAAACCTGCTGATGATGGTAAAGATGTGCTGAAACATTTGTGGGTTACTCGAGAAAACAGTTTTTTTTTTTTTTCGTTTCAGCTGCACCTTATATCCACCTAATAATTACAATTTACTTTCTTCGTATACCAATCATACGTTCGTTTTACAAAATGAAGCGCCTGTTTCTTGCTGCAGTTTTTCGAAATTGTACGAGGTTACATCCTAAGCCTACATTTGCCAACTCTCCTACAGTAACGTAATACCAGGCGATGCGACCATTGATTTTCCCAATCCTTACAAAGAAATATAGGAAATATTTATCCCAAGAAAGAATGTAATATCGACTGACAGCATAGTGTCATAGTGACTGTACGTTTCGACTAAAAAAATGTGACAGATGACGACTGTTACAATAAGCATTGTTCGCGTCGAGTCTAAACATATAACTAAAGAGTGTAACACTAAGATTTGCAGGCAACATCAGGTTGACATAGTATAAGGCCACGAACACTGAAATTTATATTTTGTTCTCTATTGGTACGTACATTTATTTTTCGAAACCTTTTTTCGCGCCCTGATTTATGTTGGCCATGTAGTAAACGTCATACGCCTAATAACTGCTCCCTCAGGTAATTTTGATTTGTTAATTATTATTTCATTAATGCTGCAGTTGCTGGTGCGTCAGGCTACGAAATGGCTTCACATGGTCTGCTTAACTGAGGGAAAGTGTATGTCTAACGGCTACAAAAATCACTTAATTAATAAAAACTACATTTTACTTTTTGTGGTATTAGGCATCGTTATGGGAACAAAAGTGCGAGAATCGCGTGACTAATCGTCAGGTTTGTTATGCTGTCATTTACAATGCAGCGACCCTCTCATTCTTAAATACAAAAAGAGATTGCCTCATTCACAAGGCCAGTCCATGTTCAGATTCAAAATTAGTTACTAGTTTAACTTCCTTTTTTCCTACGGAGGATACTATCGTTAAATAAAAGACTGAAAATTCTTAAGGTTAGACTGAGTGGAACTAGAAAGGTTTCTAGCCTTCAATGAATACGACAAAAGCGATCACTGCCAGCTCAAGAATAATGTCAACGACCTCCATTGAGTTTTCTCGCTTAGCATGGTTGTAATTTAAAAAAAAAATCCCTACCTCAAAAGTCTTGAAGCCCCATATCCTTTTTGAAGGACTATGAGGCAGAAAAGAAGACTACGAAATAACACATTATTCGACATAGAATTAATTATCACTTTCATTATTCTAACAATTTCGGATAGAAGGGTGCACGTAAAACAACTGTACTGAACTTCTGTAGAACAACAAATTACACTGAAGCGCCTTCGAAACTGACATATGCATGCAGATTCACATACAGAGATATGTAAACAGGCAGAATACGGCGCTCGGTCGGTAACGCCTATATACACAACAAGTGTCTGGCACCGTTGTTAGATCGATTACTGCTGCTACAATGGCAGGTTAGCAAGATTTAAGTGAGTCTGAACGTGGTGTTATGGTCGGCGTACAAGCGATGGGACATAGCATCTACGAGGTCGAGAAAGCGGAGAATTTTCCCACACGGCATTTCACAACTGTACCGTAAATATCAGGAATCCGGTAAAACATCAAATCTCAGATGTCACTACGGCCGGAAAAATATCCTGCAAGAACGGGCTCAACGGCGACTGAAGAGCATCGTTCAACGTGACAGAAGTGCAATTCTTCCGCAAATAGCTGCAGAATTCAATGCTGGGCCATCAGCAAGTGTCACCGTGCGATAGATTCAACGAAACGTCATCGATATGGGCTTCCTGAGCCGAAGGCCCATACGTGTACTCTTCATGACTGCGCGACACAAAACTTTACACCTCGCCTGGGCCCGTCAACACCGACATTGGACTGTTGATGACTGGAAAGGTATTGCCTGGTCGGACAAGTCTCGTTTCAAATTGTATCGTGTGGATGGACGTGTACGGATATGGAGACAACCTCATGAATCCATGGACACAGCATATCAGCAGGGGACTGTTCAAGTTGGTGGAGGCTCTGTAATGGTGTGGGGCGTGTGCAGTTGGAATGATAAGTGACCCCTGATACGTCTAGATGCGACTCTGACACGTAACACGTACGTAAGCATGCTGTCTGGTCACCTGCGTCTATTCATGTGCATTGTGCATTCCGACGGACATGGGCAATTCCAGCAGGAAAAAGGGACACCATACACGTCCAGAATTGCTACAGAGTGGCTCTAGGAACACTGTTCTGAGTTCAAACACTTCCGCTAGCCACCAAACTCCCCAGACATGAACAGTACTGAGTTTATCTGGGATGCCTCGCAAAGTGTTATTCAGAAGATATATCCACCCCTCGTATTCTTACGGGTTTATGGACAGTCCTGCAGGATTCATGGTGTCAGTTCCTTCCAGCACTGCTTCAGACATTAGTCGAGTGCACTCTACGTTGTGTTGCGGCACTCCTGCGTGCTCGTGGGGGCCCTACACGACACTAGGCACGTGTACCAGTTTCTTTGGCTCTTCAGTGTAAATACATAATGTTTACATGAGAAATATGTATTTGTAAAAGAAGATAGTGGTAGCAGAAAGGGCATAGAGAAATATTTGCTAGCTTTCCAAACATTATCGAGTACTTAGTGACGAAACTTATTAAGAAAGTCAAAAAATCGTAAATATTAGCTCATCACTAAGTAAACCTGTGTAAAATGAAATAAATAGTTGGAAGTACACAGGTTCAAGAGAACAGTTATCTGTCATAATTTTACAAGGTGAACCCCAACTCATGGAGGAAATTTCGAAGATTGTTCAAAGATATTTTCTCAGTATTTTGATATAAGGGACCCATGGCCTTCGGTGGTCGTTACTTAGTGATCATGTAATTACGATTTATTCAGATTGTTACCTTGACTACCTTTTTATGTAAAAATACCTTCATAATAGTGAAAAAGCCTTTAATATGGAATCACTAAAACGTACAATACGAAACACACAGTAATCCATCACTCCTGACATAGGTGCAAAAGCAGTGTTATGTGTTTGCGTGAGTAGTTGAGCATTGCTTATTACGTTATCAGTAAACCTATCCATTGTGCTGTGCATCACTGTCAACATACAAGTAACACTATTGAGAACACAAACGCAGGACAGAACCGAGTAGTGCTGAGTGAAAGCCCGCGGATGAAGAATTGCAGGGGCAGTACCGTTTTCAACAGCAAGTATGGAGAACAAATTAGTTTCTGAACAAGACACACAGCACACACTGCCTGTATTTGCAATGTTTCCGAAATTCTTTCGCCAAAGAAAATGCAGTATATATTCAAGAATTCCAGTCAGGAGCGGCTACCAACATGAAAAAATTTGATGAAGACGCCATCGGTGTAGCGAGGCAAGTCTTTCGGTCCAGACTTTGTGTCAGTTGCAGGAGAGCTTCTGTGAAGTTTGGAAGGTAGGAGACGAGGTACTGCCGTAATTGAAGCTGTGAGGACCGGTCGTGGGTCGTGGTTCGGTAGCTCAGTCGGTAGAGCACTTACCCGCGAAAGGCAAAGGTCTCGAGTTCGAGTCTCGGTCCGGCACAGAGTTTTCATCTGCAAGAACGTTTTGAAACAGAAGTAAACCGCCAGACTATAGGTCCATATGATTGACATCAATGTCTGTAACCATTCTGGAATATACAGAGTGGTTATAATTAAACTTTCGCTACTTGAGAGAGCCTCCACGAAAAACGAATGGTCGTCCGACAATGAGAGTATGTGCAAACTTATGTGGAAACATTTGTAAGGACTTGCGGAAGAGAAATATCGAATGAACCATTGAAAGAAATATATTTTAATTTCCCCATCAGAGGGTAACATTCGTTAATTGCATACTATGTTTACGTTTCAGGTTAAAACCTGTGGTGTAGTCAGCAGAAAGAGATTTTAAGAAAAAAATTGGTACCACACGACAGCACCACGAGTAGACTGTCGCTGCCAGAAGCATCAACGAATCGGAGACGTCGGCGTAGAAACGACCCCACATCTTTCCTTACGCCGCCACTGTCGGAAAGTTCACTGAAGAGCCAAAGAAACAGGTTCACGTGCTCAATATCGTGTAGGGCCCCTGCTACCACGCAGAGGTGCCGCAACACGAATTGGCATGGACTCGAACAATGTCTGAAATAGTGCTGGAGGGAAATGGTACCTTGAGTCCTGCAGAGCTGTCCATAAATCCATAAGAGTACGAGAGAGTGAAGATCTGTTCCCAACAGGTCGTTGCAAGGCATCCCATACATGCTCAGTAATGTTCATGTCTGGGGGATTTGGTGGCTTGTGGAAGTGTTTAAACTCAGAATAGTGTTCCTAGAGCCATTCTTTAGCAGTTCTGGACGTGTGCAGTGTCGCATTGTCCTGCTGGAATTGCCCCTGTCCGACGGAATTCACAATGCACATAAATGGATGAAGGTGATCAGACAGGATGCTTTCGTACGTGTCACCTGTTAGAGTCGGTGTTGATGGGCCGAGGCGAGGCGTAAAGCTTTGTGTCGTGCAGCCATCAAGGGTACAAGAGTGAGCCTTCGGCTCTGGAAGTCCATGTCGATGACGTTTCGTTGAATGGTTCGCACGTTGACACTTGTTGATGGACCAGCACTGAAATCAGCTGCAATTTGCGGAAGGTTTGCAGTTCTGTCACGTTGAACGATTCTCTTGAGTCTTCGTTGGCCCCATTCTTGCAGGATCTCTTTCCGGCCGCAGCGATGTCTGAGATTTGATATTTTACCGGATTCCTGATATTCACGGTACACGTTCAAACTCATTTAAATCTTGATAGCCTGCGACTGTGGCACCAGTAACTGCACCAGATACTTGTTGTCTTTTGTAGGCGTTGCCGACGGCAGCGCCGTATTCTACCTGTTTACATATCTCTTGAATACGCGTGCCTATACGTTTTTTCTCGCTTTAGTGTATTTATGTCTGATTGCAGAGCCGTTCAAGAAGACTCTCTGTGTTATCAGCAACCACTTCTAATCATCACCTACGACGACAGTATTGTCTTAGCACAGATGCAGCTGTGTGCTAATAGAACATTTATTCATTTATATCAAGTTATAGACAGTTGTGGCAACGGCCTTGCCGCAGTGGATACTTCGGCTCCCGTGATATCACCGAAGTTAAGCGCTGTCGGGCGTGGCCGGAACTTGGATGGGTGACCTTCCAGGCCGCCATGCACTGTTGCCATTTTTCGGGGTGCACTCGTCCTCGTTATGCCAGTTGAGGAACTACTCGACCGAATAGTAGCGGCTTCGGTCAAAGAAAACCATCATAACTACCGGGAGAGCAGTGTGCTGACCACGCTCCCCTCCTATCCGCATCCTCAGCTGAGGATGTCACGGCTGTCGGATGGTCCGGATGGGCCACTTGTGGCCTGAAGACGGAGTGCTGATGCTGCTGCTGATAGAAAATGTACTCTGATATGAAACTACCGTTCTACAATGAAAGAAGTAAGCGGCAATATCAAATACATGTCATATCTGAGGACAATATTGTTTTGAGAGTGAAATATTGGACATGCTCACGTTTTAATAAATTACTAGTAATTTGTGCCTGTTTTGTAGTATAAGCTCGGCGTCATCTTGAAGTAATCTAGACTTCTTAGTATGATGTACATCTACATCCATGAGAACCTGGAACCGCACTTGAGGTTGCTCTCCTACTGCCCAACCTTTCGAACAGTGGACTACGGAGTGTTCTGCTATCATTACAGAACTCGTACACTTCTTGTAGATCACACGTTGCCTCCAGTGTTGTCAGCCATGGAAACACTAACTTCTTCAAAAATTTGTGGCGTAACTGGCCGTCGGCCTCTCCCACGGGTATTTTCCAAATCGCAAGTTAATTCGATCTTGCGAATCATGTTCTTCAATATTTTAATGCGTCTATAGTCAGGAAGAGCAGCACCTCTACTGCTGTTGTTTTGATAAAACAGCTTTATGAGTAAAGAAAGCCCTGTTCACCTCGTCCAGATCCATGTTGACTGTCTGCAAACTGTAATGCACACCGATGGTTGCGTTACAGCCCTATGTCACCGTGCCAGTACTGGCGCCTAACGGCAAATCATGACAATAACGCAGTTTGAACATCATTTCCCCAAATTTGCATATCTGTACAGTGCGTAGTTTTCTGTGTATACTGGATCAAGTAGTAAAAATTTAATTATAACCACCCTGTACATCGTGTTTCAAAATTATGGAACACTTGAAGGAAAACGATGTATTGACAAAAAACCATCACAGATTAAGAAAATATCGTTCTTGAGAAAGAACTGATTCGTTACGTACACGAAGTAATGAGTGCTATCGACACGAGACATTAAGATGATTACATATTACTATATTTCCGGAAAGCCTTTGATATTGTTCCACACAGGTGGTGTCCCCAGCTCGTGGTCGAGTGGCTACCGTTGCTGCCTCTGGATCTCGGGGCCCCGGCCTCGATTCCTGGCCGGCTTGCGATTTTGTCTGCCCGGGAGCTGGGTGTTTGTGTTGTCCTCATCATTATCGTGACAGTGGCTTGATTGGAGTGTGAAAAAAGTTTCGACTGTGTAAAAATTGGTACTTTGTACAGTCACTGATGACCGCGCAGTTGAGTGCGCCACAAACCAATCATCACCCACACGGGTGGTTTCTTTTCAAACTGCCTACCTGTGGAGTGTCGTATCAGCTGTGCGACTGGATTCATTATTTCTTGATTCCCCTTTCTGAAATATCACTGTTCGTAGTGATAGACGGAGAGTCATCTAGCGAAACCGAAATTATATCTGCTGTTCCCCAAGGAACTGTTGTAGGTGATCTGCTGTTTTAATCTATCCTCTTCGATTGTTTAAGATGATGCAGTAATTAATCGTCTAGTAAAATCGGAAGATCTAATCCAATTACAAAATGATTAAGACAAAATACCTGCAAGATCAGAAGAGTGACAACTGACCCCGAACAACAAAACGTGTGAGGTCATCCACGTGCGCACTAAAAAAAAATTCTGTTGAATTTCGTTTGCAGGCAAGAAGGGTTGCTCGTCTTTCAGTATCACGAAATAGGCTTAAACCAAAAACATTTTTAATGTGTCGAGGTCTTTTCACGAAATTACGATCAGCAAGCTTTTCCTACGAATGACAAAACATTATGTTAAATGCCTCCTGTATAAGAAGATATGACCTTTTTGATAAAATAAGAGAAATCACAGTCATAAACGAAAGATTTAGGTGTTCGTTTTTCCCAAGGAAAGGAACGGTAGAATAATAGCATGCAAAGTAGTCATGTAGCCATATATGTCGATGTAGATGTTGTGCAAACATTTTTATGAAATAGAGATACAAAGGTAAATTGAGGTTTAAATCGAAACGAAACGCAGCTCTAACAACCGGACACCACAGGTCTGTTACTTCAAAATACTCAGAAAATGTTTTCGGTAGAGTTGGTGTACATCATGTATCCATTTTCCATTTCATAAGTGGTGATGAATTTGTCTACGTTTTTCAACACAGAAAAGGCAAAATCTGGCAATAAAAGTACTTATATGAATTAACCATGGACCTTGCCGTTGGTGGGGAGGCTTGCGTGCCTCAGCGATACAGATCGCCGTACCATAGGTGCAACCACAACGGAGGGGTATCTGTTGAGAGGCCAGACAAACATGTGGTTCCTGAAGAGGGGCAGCAGCCTTTTCAGTAGTTGCAGGGGCAACAGTCTGGATGATTGACTGATCTGGCCTTGTAACATAGACCAAACGGCCTTGCTGTGCTGGTATTGCGAACGGCTGAAAGCAAGGGGAAACTACGGCCGTAATTTTTCCCGAGGACATGCAGCTCTACTGTATGATTAAATGATGATGGCGTCCTCTTGGGTAAAATATTCCGGAGGTAAAATAGTCCCCCATTCGGATCTCCGTTCGGGGACTACTCAGGAGGACGTCGTTATCAGGAGAAAGAAAACTGGCGTTCTACAGATCGGAGCGTGGAATGTCAGATTCCTTAATCGGGCAGGTAGGTTAGAAAATTTAAAAAGGGAAATGGATAGGTTAAAGTTAGATGTAGTGGGAATGAGTGAAGTTCGGTGGCAGGAGGAACAAGACTTTCGGTCAGGTAATTACAGGGTTATAAATACAAAATCAAGTAGGGGTAATGCAGGAGTAGGTTTAATAATGAATAAAAAAATAGGAGTGCGGGTTAGCTACTACAAACAGCATAGTGAACGCATTATTGTGGCCAAGATAGACACAAAGCCCATGCCTACTACAGTAGTACAAGTTTATATGCCAACTACCTCTGCAGATGATGAAGAAGTAGATGAAATGTATGACGAGATAAAAGAAATTATTCAGGTAGTGAAGGGAGACGAAAATTTAATAGTCATGGGTGACTGGAATTCGTCAGTAGGAAAAGGGAGAGAAGGAAACATAGTAGGTGAATATGGATTGGGGGGAAGGAATGAAAGAGGAAGCCGCCTTGTAGAATTTTGCACAGAGCATAACTTAATCATAGCCAACACTTGGTTCAAGAACCATAAAAGAAGGTTGTGTACCTGGAAGAATCTTGGAGATACTAAAAGGTATCAGATAGATTATATAATGGTAAGACAGAGATTTAGGAACCAGGTTTTAAATTGTAAGACATTTCCTGGGGCAGATGTGGATTCTGACCACAATCTATTGGTTATGAACTGCAGATTGAAACTGAAGAAACTGCAAAAAGGTGGGAATTTAAGGAGATGGGACCTGGATAAACTGAAAGAACCAGAGGTTGTACAGAGTTTCAGGGAGAGCATAAGGGAACAATTGACAGGAATGAGGGAAAGAAATACAGTAGAAGAAGAATGGGTTGCTCTGAGGGATGAAGTAGTGAAGGCAGCAGAGGATCAAGTAGGTAAAAAGACGAGGGCTATTAGAAATCCTTGGGTAACAGAAGAAATATTGAATTTAATTGATGAAAGGAGAAAATATAAAAATGCAGTAAATGAAGCAGGCAAAAAGGAATACAAACGTCTGAAAAATGATATTGACAGGAAGTGCAAAATGGTTAAGCAGGGATGGCTAGAGGACAAATGTAAGGATGTAGAGGCTTGTCTCACTAGGGGTAAGATAGATACTGCCTACAGGAAAATTAAAGAGACCTTTGGTGAGAAGAGAACCACTTGTATGAATATCAAGAGCTCAGATGGCAACCCAGTTCTAAGCAAAGAAGGGAAGGCAGAAAGGTGGAAGGAGTATATAGAGGGTTTATACATGGGCGATGTACTTGAGGACAATATTATGGAAATGGAAGAGGATGTAGATGAAGACGAAATGGGAGATAAGATACTGCGTGAAGAGTTTGACAGAGCACTGAAAGACCTGAGTCGAAACAAGGCCCCGGGAGTAGACAACATTCCATTTGAACTACTGATGGCCTCGGGAGAGCCAGTCATGAAAAAACTCTACCATCTGGTGAGCACGATGTATGAGACAGGCGAAATACCCTCAGACTTCAAGACGAATATAATAATTCCAATCCCAAAGAAAGCAGGTGTTGACAGATGTGAAAATTACCGAACTATCAGTTTAATAAGTCACAGCTGCAAAATACTAACGCGAATTCTTTACAGACGAATGGAAAAACTGGTAGAAGCCGACCTCGGGGAAGATCAGTTTGGATTCCGTAGAAATGTTGGAACACGTGAGGCAATACTGACCTTACGACTTATCTTAGAAGAAAGATTAAGAAAAGGCAAACCTACGTTTCTAGCATTTGTAGACTTAGAGAAAGCTTTTGACAATGTTAACTGGAATACTCTCTTTCTAATTCTGAAGGTGCTAGGGGTAAAATACAGGGAGCGAAAGGCTATTTACAGTTTGTACAGAAACCAGATGGCAGTTATAAGAGTCGAGGGACATGAAAGGGAATGAGTGGTTGGGAAAGGAGTAAGACAGGGTTGTAGCCTCTCCCCGATGTTATTCAGTCTGTATATTGAGCAAGCAGTGAAGGAAACAAAAGAAAAATTCGGAGTAGGTATTAAAATTCATGGAGAAGAGGTAAAAACTTTGAGGTTCGCCGATGACATTGTAATTCTGTCAGAGACAGCAAAGGACTTGGAAGAGCAGTTGAACGGAATGGACAGTGTCTTGAAAGGAGGATATAAGATGAACATCAACAAAAGCAAAACGAGGATAATGGAATGTAGTCAAATTAAGTCGGGTGATGCTGAGGGAATTAGATTAGGAAATGAGACACTTAAAGTAGTAAAGGAGTTTTGCTATTTGGGGAGTAAAATAACCGATGATGGTCGAAGTAGAGAGGATATAAAATGTAGACTGGCAATGGCAAGGAAAGCGTTTCTCAAGAAGAGGAATTTGTTAACATCGGGTATAGATTTAAGTGTCAGGAAGTCGTTTCTGAAAGTATTTGTATGGAGTGTAGCCATGTATGGAAGTGAAACATGGACGATAACTAGTTTGGACAAGAAGAGAATAGAAGCTTTCGAAATGTGGTGCTACAGAAGAATGCTGAAGATAAGGTGGGTAGATCACGTAACTAATGAGGAGGTATTGAATAGGATTGAGGAGAAGAGAAGTTTGTGGCACAACTTGACTAGAAGAAGGGATCGTTTGGTAGGACATGTTTTGAGGCATCAAGGGATCACAAATTTAGCATTGGAGGGCAGTGTGGAGGGTAAAAATCGTAGAGGGAGACCAAGAGATGAATACACTAAGCAGATTCAGAAGGATGTAGGTTGCAGTAGATACTGGGAGATGAAGAAGCTTGCACAGGATAGAGTAGCATGGAGAGCTGCATCAAACCAGTCTCAGGACTGAAGACCACAACAACACAACAACATTAATGTGTAGTATCTGTTCTTTCAGACATGTCCGAAAGAACAGACACCACACGTTCATGTAATTGATTTGCCACAATGGGTAATAAATCCACAACGTTTAGTGCTGATGCACATTTACATTGGATCTCCAGCGGGAATCTAAAATTAGCGAGCATGGAGGATAGCGACGGGGACTATAGGTAGGTGGGAGTTTGTGTTAGCTGGGGAGCGTGCCAAAATAGTCCAGTCGTTTATGATAAACTCCGTCTCCGGGTGGCGTGGCGGTTAATGCCACTCCACGATACACAGGAGATTCCGGGTTCGAATCCCTGTCGGGCACACATCCTTCACTCGTCGCCTCTGATTCCACATAAAGTCCCGATGCAGCTGATGTCATCTGTTCTTTCCCTTCCTTTTCCTTTCCCCCCCTCCACCTTCAAACAGAAAACAAATATCGCCTGAACAGGCCTCGAAGGCCCAACGGTACCGACCTGCCGCCGTGTCATCCTCACCATTGGGCGTCATCGGATGCGTATATGGAGGGTTATATGATCGGTGATCTGACGCGAACACGTGTTACCACTGCAGTAAGGCCGTCCACCTTCAGTCTACATAATAAAGCACTGTATCCCATCTATTCTCCGTCTATTCTGTTAACTGTGAAACACTTGCGTTTGAGGATAGAGTATCAGAGTTCGTTGATGTCAATAAAACTATTACACCTCACCTGAAGACATATGAGGCAAGAGGAACACCTTCAGACCAAGAAAAATGTAAGAATTCATACTTCGAAGAAGGGAGGTGCAATCAGGTGTGAATGTTAAGAACCATCCACTTAAAACTCACAGTTTAAAAACACTGACACGAATTATTTTCAGAAGAACAGAAAAATTTGTAGATGCCAACCTTGGAGAACATCGAATTTGGTTCCGGGGAAATGTGTAGGAATGCGCGAGAAAGTACTGACACCACGAATTACCTTAGAAGGCAAGTTAAAGAAAACAAAATCTGATGTTTATAGAATTTGTGGATTTGGAGAAAAGTTTTGAAAATGTCTACTGGAACGCAATCTTTGAAATTCTAAACGTGGCAGGAAAAAATATAGAGGGTGGAAAGTTATCTAGAAGTTGTATGGAAACTAGATGCTAGTTACAAGACTCGAGGGGCATGAAAGGAAAGCAGTCGTTGAGGATGGAGTGAGACAGAGTTGTGGCCTATCCCCGACGTTATTTAATCTGTAGAGTGAGTAAGCAGTAAAGGATAGCAAGGATATTTTTGAAAAGAGAATTACAGTTTGGAGAGAAGTAATAAAAACTCTGAAGCTTGCCGATTACATCGTCATGACGGCACTTTGAAAAATTAATGAATTACTGTGCTGATAAACCTCTTACGTTATTTGATTTTCAAACAGCTGAGCAGAACTGAACGTACTCAGACGTTTCGCTCTTTACTTATTCTGATCAACACTAAACTGACACACAATATTTTTTAGCACAACGCAATCTGACTTTCAATAATCCCTACAAAAGAATGGCCCTGACTAACAATAACCTATACGTTTCATGAATCATTTACCTCACAAAAATCTTCGTTTCTCGAACTACTGCAATACAGCGAGGGCCAATACTGCCAGCTAAATAAAAGATTCTAACTACTGAAGGCACTAACTACTGATCGGCATAGTTAGCAAATGAAAGATTTTGATAGAGAACGAACAATGTATTTACCTTAACAATGTTCAAAAGTAATCATATACATATCAGCTCATGATATCCAGTATTACAAATTTACTCTTTCTGGTGGACACACGCCCAGATCGTCCGCTCTCAGAATTCTGCCGTCTCTCGCCCCACATCCACCACTGCTGGCGGCTCACCTCCAACTGCGCAACGCTACGAGCTGTTCACATCCAACTGCCCAACCCTACAATAGCGAATATTCCAACAATGCCAACCAGCCACAGACTGCACACAGCACAGTCAGTGCTTTTCATACAGAGCGCTACGCGGCGTTACCAACATAAAAACCTAAACAGCCTACTTACAAGTTGAAAGATCAGCTGAGTGCAATGGAGATAACCGTGTAAACAGTTTATAAAACGAACAAAAATAAAAGGAAAATACACTGTAGGACATAAGAAATGATGCACCGTTTAGGAATGGGACTGAAATCGTTAGATACATGTACATGTGCTGACGAACAAATGATTACGATTTCAGAAAAGTTGGATTATTTATTCAAGGGGAAAAGAACTTCACAAATTGAGCAAGTCAATAACTTGTTGGTCCACCTGTTGCCCTTATGAAATCAGCTATTCGGCTTGGCATTGATTGATAGAGTTGTTGGATATCCACTTGAGGGATACCGTGAAATATTCTGGCGCGCTAGGTCGTCAAAATCTCGAGCTGGTTGGAAAGCCCTGCTCATAGTGCTCCAAACATTTTCAATTGGGTAGAGGTCCGGCGAACTTGCTGGTAAGGTAGTGTTTGGCAAGCTCGAAGACAAGCAGTAGAAACTTTCGTCGTGTGTGGACGGGCATCATCTTGCTGAAATGTTAGCCCAGGCGGACTTGTCATGAAGATCGGCAAAACGGGACGTAGAATGTCGTCGACGTAACGCCGTGCTGTGTGGGTGGCGTGGATGACAACCAAAGGGATCCTGCTATGAAATGAAATGAAATCAAATGGCACCCCAGCCATAACTCCTCGTTGTAAGGCCGTATGGCGGGCGGTAGTCAGTATCGTATCCCACTGCTGTCCAGGGCGTCTGCAGACACGTCTTCGGTCTGCAGTGTCATCGATTACTGCTTAAAATAGAAGTGTCTTCAGTGATGAGTTCCGGATGACCATCGACGACGTGTGTGGAGACACCCCGGACAGCGGTGGGATACCAGCCTGACTGGGGTGCCATTTTATTTCATAACAGGATCCTTTTAGTTGTCATCCTTACAGCGCAGCGGCACGTCGACGATTTCTACGTCCTGTTTCGTTGCCTTTCATTGCACGCCGTTATTGGTTTATATTTCAGTAAGATATTAGTCTCCCGCATTCGTTGAGGGTTCCTACTGCTGATCTTCGGCTTGGCAAACCATATATTGGCCAGAAAGGTCTCCAGATCTCTCTGCAACTGCGATTGTTGCAGTATTATCGCCAGGGCCCTCCAACCGTCCCGAGATTTTGAAGATGTAACGCGCCCATTGCACAGTATCTGCACGATACCTCTCAGGATGACATCCGACAACTGCATCAATCAGTGCCAAGCCGAATAACTGCTTGCGTAAGGGACTTGCTCAGTTTTTATCTCTTTGTCTAGATTAAGTCATCTCATTTGTTCTGATATTATTGTTTGTCTGTACAAGAACATTACATGTACCGACTTTTTTAAATTTTGTAATAGTTACTTTTATTGTGTATTAGTTATAGAATGTAGACACTAAAAAATAATATAGGAGTTTTCCTATTTGAGCAGCAAAATAAGTGACAGTGAGCGAAGTAGAATATATAAAATCCAAACAGGCAATAGGAAGAAAAATGTTTCTGAAGAAGAGGAATTTGTTATTACTGAATATAAAAGTAAATCTTAGAAAATACTTTCTGAAGGTATTTGTATGGAATGTAGCCTTGCATGGAAGTAAAACGTGAACGATGAATGGCGCAGAGAAGAAGAGAATAAACGCACTTGAAATGTGGTGCTACAGAAGAATGTTGGAGATTAAATGTGTGTATCGAAAACCAATTAGGAGGTACTGAACAGAATTGGGAAAAAGAGAAATTAATGGAACAACTTAACGAAAAGAAGGAATTAGTTGATAGGACACATTCTTACGCATCAAGAAATAATTAATTTGGTAGTGGAAGGAATTTGGGGGAGGGGGGATAAAAATTGTAGTGGGACACCCAGGCATGAACATGTGAGTGAGTACAAATGGATGCACTTTGTAGTAGTTAGACAGAAATGAACAGGCCCCACACAGGATAGACTAGCGGTGAGAGCAGCATCAATCCATTCTGCTTACTGAAGAATGTCCGTCCCCGGTAGCTGAGTGGTGAGCACGAGAGAATATCAGTCCTAAGGGCCCGGGTTCGATTCCCGGCTGGGTCGGAGATTTACTCTGCTCAGGAAATTGGTGTTGTGTTGTCCTCATTATCATCATTTCATCCGCATCGACGCGGAAGTCGCCGAAGTGGCGTCAAATCGAAAACTTGCAACCGGCGAACGGTCTACCCGACGGGAGGAGCTAGTCACACGACGACAGACTGAAGACATATTAACATTACAAAGACTTTTAAATCACATAGTTGCCTCAACAAAAGCTACATATGTATACCTAGAGTGTAAAGAGAGTACAATACACGATCCAAACATGCTGCTTCTTGCGGTGACAGTACTACATGGAGTATCTGCGACCTTCAGCTTTGTAGACAGAAGTTTATCCTTTGCAGGAGAGCGGGTATAAATGGCGTTTTCGCCGCGAGTGCAGAATAAATGGCTAACAACAGCTGCAGTTATAATGATATTATCGCATGTAGTTAGGAAGCCGCGCAGCACGTAATTCGATTGCTTTTGATGACAGTGAGTGCAATTAGTTCTCCTGTTCCTCACCCCCACGTTGCCAGGCGAACGCTAGCAGCTAATTCCAATCAATCAGCCAGCCACAATATTGCCCGGAATATTTTAACTGATGTTCACCATTATAATAAACCTTTTAATAGGTGCTAGTAATACTCAGCCAAACAAAGTCTGGAGTACATTTCAGAAAATTTAAATTTGAATAGATTTACGTTTGATTGCCTTAACAATATTTTTACCGACTTTATATCCAAGGGCGACTGACAGGTATCGAGAAATGAGGTGCACTGCGTCATGTTTCAGCCGAGTGAGCCGCAGCACCACGACCCAGGAAAACCGACAGCCGATTTAACTGTAACGCTGACGATAAACGGCGGAAATCTCACGAAACAAAAGCCATTACGGTATGTGTCAAATAGAATAAAAAGTAGGAAAACTAACACTTCATGGGAACACATTTTATTTTTACCAGAGAAAAATCACCAAACAGCCGAAGGCTTGACACAGTTGTTGTGATGTCTTTGAAGTACACACTGCACACAAAAAATTCGCGGAATCCATGTATTGATGGCTCCGGTTATCCATACAGCTATGTATCTGATTCTGTATATATGGTGTCCATAGGAGCCTGAAGAAGGCATTAATGAGATGCCGAAACTGATCGTGTAAATTAAGTGACACTTCTGAAAACATACTGCTGTTTGGTGATTTTTCTTTGGTAAATGTATGACCGGCGCTGTGCCGTATTCACGATGGATGACAAACATATTTTATGGGTTTTAGCCGATAACTTAATTTTTTATACAAAGTGTTTCATACAAATGTAATGTACCCTTGCCGAAAAATTTTTAGTAATAAAACTGGATATTTCTTAGCCCCTTAATTTTTATTGATGTATAAATATCTCTTCTCATGTCGTAATAAAGTAAGGAATTTTAAGAGGTATTACAATATCAAGCTACCGATTTCAGCCAGGTAGTATCACCCGTTAGTTAATTCTCCTTTTACTTACTATAACCACCTGGGGCAACAACGGTTCTTTCGTTAAAAATATCTTTCTCTCAGTTTTATACGGAAGACCCCTTGCAAAGAAATTTGAATTACACATTTGTCGGATATGAGGTAGTACTGAGTTTCACTTGAGGCTAAGAGCTTGTACTCCATTGTTCCCGTTAGAAGAACGGCTGAGGTTATTTGAAGGAATTTGCTTAAATACAATAAAACTTCCTGACGAGAGGAACAGAATTCTTAGGTCTGTTACAGATAATTACTATTTCACTTTCATCCAGATGTTTTACATTCAAAACATGCTTTTGCCGTTGTTCCATTATTTAAGGGTCAATATCTTACAGTTTTGTTTGTGACTTGGAAGATAAAACTTTAAAATCTCACCAGGATGTAAGGGAAAGGAAAGTATCTATTATAAATGATACGTAGATGACATGCCTTTATTTGTTGATAATACAGAAGAGGATATAGAGGAAATATAGAAAAAGTTGCGACAGAAAAGCACATGTGGAGCACGAAATTGAAACAATTTAGAATTCCGCTATTTGACTAGTGGAATTCCTGGTATGGAGCGTGGCCTCCTACGAAGCAGAAGTATCGACTTTGAGAAAGCAGGACGATAGAAGACTGAAGCTTATGAAATGTTTATATGAATTTATTGACCTATAACCTGAGGCATAACTTCGGTAACAATATGATAAAATTTGAAAGATTGGAAGTATATAAAATCCCTTGCACCTTATATGAGGCAAAGGATACTGGAAAGACAAGAACATTTTAGGTTAGATACAAGTAAAACAAAGACACTTTCAGGCTGTGGAATTACGACAATTCAGAAGTAGCTGATCATACGTACATTAAAGGGAAAAGAGGTTACTTAGAAATCTTGTGCATGTAAAACAAATAAAGAAAGTTTGACTTGAAGGAGGAATTACAGATACACGACCACTAACCCCGGCTACACACAGGCAGCACTAACATCACCGACGTCACCTCGTACTTTGAGGAGAAGAAGCACACTTGAGAAACGTCAGTCCCAGAACTCGAACCCGCGCGAAAATATAGACCACATTTCTTCGCAGTTCTTCCTTCCAGTCAAGATTTTCCACGCGTACCGGTTGTTTCTCATTCGCTCCGCCACACTGCAGCCACCTATTTCCCGAGCATGAAGTATTGTAGTGTACTGTACAGCGGAGTGACAACCAGAGCCCTTCTAGTAGCGGGGATGCGGGGCAGGAGGGTGGGGCCAGTGGGTCACGTTTTCCCAACGTGTTGTTAAATCTCTTTCGAGAACATTCGTTATTTTACTCCGAAAGGAGGTAATGTAACGTGGCCATTTTCTCCGAAACTGTCCACTAACGTATTTCAGAGGAGGATACGCAAATTTTCTTGATCAAGTAGTCGTTCAGTTACATCGTTCAGTTACACTGTTCTGTAACTGCAGACCTGGATTAACATTGCCAGTGGCTGTGTTCATTACACTGTTCCTTTCTCTGCCTTTCCTTTGTTTTACGGTGGAGGTTTCGAAGAGTTGAAAGCTTACAAGCTGCCTGCGCCAGGTAGTGGTCCTTTTACGAGGAATTTGCCATGAGCCTCAGGTAGCCAAACTAGCATTCCCGTCTGTTCACTCCCCTAGCTCATTCTCCAGGAGTGTTTATGTCGAAAGAAACATGAAATTCTTCGCAAAAGAGTTTTAGCAAGATATCAGATCTCCAGCAAGGTGCCGTTACGACGCCTCGGAATAACGTTGGTGTAAACTTTCAGAATCCAGCCTTCTGTTTGGGTCGTACTGTTATGCTCTGGAAAGCCCGCACTTCCTTTCCATGTCTTCATGCAGAGCATGGGATAGACCCCTTTTAGAATTACAACATGGAGTGGGAAAGAGTCTCTGGCTTCCTCCAAAGCTGACAGCCCCATTGTTTCAACACTGAGAAAATATACGAGAGAAAGAGATTCTTTAACAGCTTCGCTTGAGTTTTACTGGTCAGCACTTGGAATTTTTGTCAACATTCTGCTCTGACGAGAAACTGCATGGTTCCACGGAGACCAGAAGGAGGACACTTAATGTTACCCTTTGGGAGATGGTTCAAATGGCTCTGAGCACTATGGGACTTAACATCTATTGTCATCAGTCCCCTAGAACTTAGAACTACTTAAACCTAACTAACCTAAGGACAGCACACAACACTCAGCCATCACGAGGCAGAGAAAATCCCTGACCCCGCCGGGAATCGAACCCGGGAACCCGGGCGTGGGAAACGAGAACGCTACCGCACGACCACGAGATGCGGGCCCCTTTGGGAGAGTAAACACTTCTCTAAAGGCTTTTGATGAAGAAACACTTTACTGTAGACTTTTGCAGAGTAGTGATTTAACTTTAGATTTTCTGAGATATAAGACTCCAGGTTAAGACGGTGGGTGGGGGGAGGGGGGTGGAGGGGGAGGATTACTGTTGAGACGAGCCTTGCTGTCACTAGAAGGATGTCTGTACTTAAGCATTAAGTAGAAAGAGAGAGCTGAAATGACATTCCACATGTTCGGTAAGATAGGCTATCGTTGCATGCGAAGTCGTAGTTGAGGCAAGAAGTTAATTCGCTCCCTTCAGGAGTCGAGTACGCGATTTTAAAGTCAAGCATCCTGCTTGTCACTTTCAATGCGCAATTTCGGTAGTCTTGCGGTGTTCGCTCTTATCTCTCCCTGTGCTTTCAGTATTTATGTAACAGTTTACGCATTCACTGGACGTGTCACTAATTATTAACGTAACTGTGTTTCGTCATCCTCAACAACTTGTACCAACGTTATACTTTAGAATGAAATGATAATTAACTCAAGACTCTAAGCTGTCGACAGGCGTTGATATACATCAAAGGGTACAGTTGAAAATGTGTGCCCCGACCGCTACTCGAACCGGGGATCTCCTGCTTACATGGCAGACGCTCTAATCATCTGAGCCACCGAGGGCACAGAGGATAGTGCGACTGCAGGGATTTATCCCTTGCACGCTCCCCGTGAGACCCACATTCCAAACTTAATGTCCACACACTACATTCGTGGTGCCCCTGCCCATTATACTCATTACTCGCGGGAGACAATCTTACCGAGTCCCGTAAGAGTCCGGGCAATGCGTGTGCATCCAGCACATGACCGAAAGACCAGATACCATCTTCATATAGTTATACTTTAGAGTTGTAATCCCCTGTCCGTTTGTGAAAGGATGTTTATAAACATCAGGGGGCAGTGCTAAACTAATGGCTATAGTGAGCACTTGTTTCAACTCATAACTAAAAGATCTCTCCTCCCGTTAATATATCTATGTGAGTGGTATGTTAACCATTTGTTTCATGCTTAATTGAGCGACACTTACTAACATTCGTTTGTATAAGACGCTTACGTTGTGCAACAGCATCCTTGTACTACATTAATTTTCATGACCATCTTCGGTGGTTCTCCACTCTGTTGGTCACCTGAGTTTGGTATTGTGCATCCTAAGGGTCAGCTCCATAGTAAGATACTTCAGTACGTTATATGGCAACCTCACACATACACATTTAACAATCATTTTGACAGTACTCTTGTATTGGTAACTTGTGACAAAAGTGAGAGGATACCTGCTAACATCGTTTCCGAAATGGTTTTGCCCGGCATAGTGCAGCAGCTCGACGTGGCATGGAGTCAACAAGTCGTTCGAAGTCCCCTGCAGAAATACTGAGACATGCCGCCTTTGCAGCCATCCATAATTGCGAAAGTGTTGCCGGCGCAGGTTTCTGTGTAGGAACTGATCGCTCGATTACGTCCCATAAATTTTCGTTGAGATTGATATCGGGCGATGTCGATGGCCAAACCATTTGCTGAAACTGTCCAGAATGTTCTTCAAACCAGTCGTGAATAATTGTGGCCTGGTGACATGGCGCATTGTCATCCACAAAGATTTCATTGTTGTTTGGGAAAATGAAGTCCATGAATGGCTGCAAGTCGTCAGATAACCCAACACAACCATTTCCAGTCAACGGTCGGTTCAGTTGGACCAGAGAACCCTGTCCATTCAATGCAAACACAGCCCAAACCAGTATGGAGCCACCACCAGCTTGCGCATTGCCTTGCTGACAACTTGGGCCCATGGCTCCGTGGGTTCTGCGCCACACTCGAACCCTAACAACTGAAATCGGCACTCATCTGACTCGGCCACAGTTTTCCATTCGTCCAGGGTCCAACTGGTGATGGGCCCAGGAGAGGCAGGACCTGGACAGATGAGGGGAATAAAAAGGGGGGGGAGCCAATGGAGTTAGAGGACACTTAAAAAAGCGGGCCATGGCAGACGCGAGAAGGAGTGGGGAAGGCAGAGGAGGGGAAAGCAAAAGGACTCAGGGGAAATAAATGGGGTCAAAGAGAGGGTAGGCGAGGGAAGTGGGGGGTGGGGCAGGGGTGGACAAGAGTTTTTTTTCCATATGTGATATGGTACAATACAGCATCACCAGTCTTTTGCGGTCTAACTGTGTTGGTGAGGCAGTAAATTTATGCACAGGGCAGTGACGCTGTGTCACTGCAATACAATTTGGAGGTGTGGCAGTGGGACTTGGAGCCCCCTACCACCCTTCAACGGTGGCAGTACTACATCAGTCAGGCAGAAAAACTTAGCCCGACATGAGCAGGTAAGATGGGAAAGTAGTGGATGTAGAATATGGGGCTAGTTCCGCCAAAGGATGCGTCCATGTTGGGCATTCCAGGCCTATCGATAGCCATGGTCGGAGTCTTATTCTTCTAGGGTGGTTAGAGGAACCAGATGTCGATGACAGTGGCGTGGAAGTGTGGTCCCAAAGTGGCGTAGCCCATGGACAGTGCCCCGCAGGGCATCCACTTTCTCATAAAGCTGCCATGCATTGTTGCAAATGGTCATCTTGAGGGGGCCGATATCCACTTCCTCATGGAAAGTCACAATTGTCGTGAGTGGCGGGGAGTGCAGGCTTCACCTGAGAACCTTGTTCTGCAGACACTGCAACGTCCACACCCTGGTGAACTAATCGTGACCCATACAGCAGAGCCATCTGTGAGGACAGGCAGGGTAACTGCTCGGTAGATGAGGAGCTTGGTATGCAGGTTGAGTTCCCTACTGCAGAAGAGGGGGTTCAAAACCCTGGTCAGCTTTTGCAAATTTCCTTTTTCTGGCGGACACACGTCCAGATCGTCCGCTTTCAAAACTCTGCCATCTCTCTCTCCACATCCACCACTGCTGGCGGCTCAACTCCAACTGTGCAATGCTATGCGCTGTTCACATCCAACTGCCCAACACTACAATAGCGAATATTCCAACAATGCCAACCAGCCATAGATTGCACACAGCACAGTCAGTGATTTTCATACAGAGCGCTACGTGACGTTGTCAACATAAAAACCTAAACAGCCTACTTACAGAATATGTTCTTGGGGGCCGTAGACCAATAGCACTGAAGTATCCTCCAGGTCAAGGTGGAACTGGCCTTTGGGATTAGAGACCCGAGAATGCCAAGCCAGGTGCTTGGCATTGAGAGCCGGCCCAACAATGAGCTTGTCGAAGGACATTAATGTGCGGAGGTCGGCTCCCGGCAGTGGCTTGTTTGGGCTCAAATACGCTGCTGCAAAGGTAATGGCACCAAGGTACGTGCAGACGGTAATCGCTGTGGCCTCTATATGTTCAATTGGCTGGAGAGTCTCTTGGGTATGGACAAGAATTTTGTTGAGGAACGCTGCCGTGCCTCCACTATGGGGGTCGAGGCACTCGAGGTGGTCAGAGCAGTAATACACCATGTTGCGAAGGTGGAAGCCATCCAGCAGCTTGAGGTGTGTTTCTGTGACCAGTAAAATATCCACACGATGGTCATGGAGGAAGGCGTTCAACTCCATCTTCATCTGTTTTATGCCATTGACATTAAAAATGCAGGTGACAAGGTCCCGAGGGGGCTGATGGTGGTGTGTTCTACATCTACATCTACATCCATACTCCGCAAGCCACCTGACGGTGTGTGGCGGAGGGTACCTTCAGTACCTCTATCGGTTCTCCCTTCTATTCCAGTCTCGTATTGTTCGTGGAAAGAAGGATTGTCGGTATGCCTCCGTGTGGGCTCTAATCTCTCTGATTTTATCCTCATGGTCTCTTCGAGAGATATACGTAGGAGGGAGCAATATACTGCTTGACTCTTCGGTGAAGGTATGTTCTCGAAACTTCAATAAAAGCCCGTACCGAGCTACTGAGCGTCTCTCCTGCAGAGTCTTCCACTGGAGTTTATCTATCATCTCCGTAACGCTTTCGCGATTACTAAATGATCCTGTAACGAAGCGTGCTGCTCTCCGTTGGATCTTCTCTATCTCTTCTATCAACCCTATCTGGTACGGATCCCACACTGCTGAGCAGTATTCAAGCAGTGGGCGAACAAGCGTACTGTAACCTACTTCCTTTGTTTTCGGATTGCATTTCCTTAGAATTCTTCCAATGAATCTCAGTGTGGCATCTGCTTTACCGACGATCAACATTATATGATCATTCCATTTTAAATCACTCCTAATGCGTACTCCCAGATAATTTATGGTATTAACTGCTTCCAGTTGCTGACCTGCTATTTTGTAGCTAAATGATAAAGGATCTATCTTTCTGTATATTCGCAGCACATTACACTTGTCTACATTGAGATTCAATTGCCATTCCCTGCAACATGCGTCAATTCGCTGCAGATCCTCTTGCATTTCAGTACAATTTTCCATTGTTACAACCTCTCGGTACACCACAGCATCATCTGCAAAAAGCCTCAGTGAACTTCCGATGTCATCCACCAGGTCATTTATGTATATTGTGAATAGCAACGGTCCTATGACACTCCCCTGCGGCACACCTGAAATCACTCTTACTTCGGAAGACTTCTCTCCATTGAGAATAACATGCTGCGTCCTGTTATCTAGAAACTCCTCAATCCAATCACACAATTGGTCTGATAGTCCATATGCTCTTACTTTGTTCATTAAACGACTGTGGGGAACTGTATCGAACGCCTTGCGGAAGTCAAGAAACACGGCATCTACCTGGGAACCCGTGTCTATGGCCCTCTGAGTCTCGTGGACGAATAGCGCGAGCTGGGTTTCACATGACCGTCTTTTTCGAAACCCATGCTGATTCCTACAGAGTAGATTTCTAGTCTCCAGAAAAGTCATTATACTCGAACACAATACGTGTTCCAAAATTCTGCAACTGATCGACGTTAGAGATATAGGTCTATAGTTCTGCACATCTGTTCGACGTCCCTTCTTGAAAACGGGGATGACCTGTGCCCTTTTCCAATCCTTTGGAACGCTACGCTCTTCTAGAGACCTACGGTACACCGCTGCAAGAAGGGGGGCAAGTTCCTTCGCGTACTCTGTGTAAAACTGAACTGGTATCCCATCAGGTCCAGAGGCCTTTCCTCTTTTGAGCGATTTTAATTGTTTCTCTATCCCTCTGTCGTCTATTTCGATATCTACCATTTTGTCATCTGTGCGACAATCTAGAGAAGGAACTACAGTGCAATCTTCCTCTGTGAAACAACTTTGGAAAAAGACATTTAGTATTTCGGCCTTTAGTCTGTCATCCTCTGTTTCAGTACCATTTTGGTCACAGAGTGTCTGGACATTTTGTTTTGATCCACCTACCGCTTTGACATTCGCCATTACAACAATAGTTGACTAAGTCCTTCCACTAGGGCAATGACCTTGTAGCGTCCGTCGTCCGACTCGTGGATTTAGTGTGCAGTGTCACGAATAACAGCCTGGATGTGGAGTTTCATGAAGAAGCAGATGACCTGGAGGATTTCGTGCATGTCCTCCCGAAAGGACACATCAGTCTCCACCACTGATAGAGGGTCCCAGGTGGGCTGCTTGCCCCTGCAGCAGGAAGAGGCAGGTGTTGTAGTAGGCAGAGTCGGGGTAGGGGCAGAGGGCCGAGATCTGGCCACACTTGGACCGGAGGGGGATGCAGCTGGCTCCTGTAGTCAGTGAGCAGTGGAAGCCGTCATGGAAGACAGACAGTGAAGAGGAGACCGGGTTGCAGCGGCAAAGGATGTCGCAGGAGTCTGGGCAGAAGGCGGCACAGGTGCCACAGAACCATCTGGTGCCTGAGTGGCTGGTACAAGAGTGGCTGCTGAGGGCGACACACCAGGCTGGCCCCACAAAACAGGAAAGTTGGTCATGTCCCATTGTGGTGGGGGAGGTCGATTTGTTCTTGGTTTATTTTAGGGAGGACAGACAGACTTCAGTGCTTTCTGGTAAACACACTCCAGGATGCCATATGGTGGGGATTGTGGTCATGCCCGAACACCTGGTGCAGGTAGGCTTCTCTGCTGTAACCTCTGGTGGAAAGTCCTTGATGATGATCTTTGTTCAATGATTACCCGATGTCTGGTGGGTAACGTAAGGCATCGTTTTTGATTTGACGAAGTCGATAATGGTAAGATAGTCGTCCCTACTGTCGAACAAGTATTTCACATGATCTTTTTGGCAAACAGCTCGCAATTTCCCGAAAATGAGCTGCTGGAGCTCAGTGTTCAGTTTTGTATAATTATTGACATTATATACCAGAATAGGGGGTATCTTCTCTTTCTATAGGGAGCTTGACGGGGTCTCTTGAGAAGGATGGTCGGGAGCAGGAGTTATTTCCTCATCCATAGGACCCTTCCACGTGGCTTCCCCAGGAGGGAGGTATCGGAGCACTCTCCGCTGTCACCACGGCCCACGTGGATGGAGGAACATATAGAGCGTCTGGAGTGACGGCCAGAGGACTTTCCGACTGGGTCAGGGTGCTCAGAAGACAAGCCACGGTGGCGGGACAACGTAGGAAGATGTCTGGTGGGGGTCAGTCACAGCCGAGGCGTTCACCGCCTCACTAATGGAAAGATCAATTACTTAGCAATCAGGTGAGTCGTCGGACGACAACGATACGGAAGAACGGTCCCGGACACGGGGCAGTGAACACTCGTCACGGTGATCACGTTGATCGGTTTCAGTGCCGGTGGTATCCACCAGCGATTTGTGGCTGCTAGCGCGATTCAAACGATACTTCGCCCACTGCGCGGAACATCAGTCGTGACTGGAAGCCGGGGTGAGCGGCGTTTCCGACGCGATTCAGCCCAAGGGGCGGCGGTGAAAGAGTTGGAGAGCAGCAAAAGGTTGCTCTGCGTATTCCTCCATGGTAGAGATGCGTCCGCCTGACGTAGCCAGTGGCCCCGCACGAGGGGACTACACACACCAAAAACTTCCCAGCTAATCTGAGGTAAAAACTACGCTCAGGATTGGCATCACGGTCTTTTCACTGAGGAGTGCCGAAAATGCCTTCAACCAGTAAATCGTCGGAGACGTGTTTGGAGGCAACCCGGTCAAGCTGACGCCATAGACACACTGTCCAGCGAGTGCAACAATGTGGAGGTTCCCTGCTGTTTTGGGTTGGCATTATGTGGGGCCGAAGTACGCCGCCGATGGTCATGGAAGGCGCCGTAACGGCTGTACGATACGTGAATGCTATCCTCCGACCGATAATGCAACCATATTGGCAGCATATTGGCGGGGCATTCGTCTTCATGGACGACAATGCGCGCCCCCATTGTGCACATCTTCCGAATGACATCCTTCAGGAAATGACATCGCTCGACTAGAATGGCCAGCATGTTCTCCAGACATGAACCATATCGAACATGTCTGGGGTAGATTGAAAAGGGCTGTTTATGGACGACGTGACTCACCAACCAATCTGAGGAATCTACGTCAAATCGCCGTTAAGGAGTGGAACGGCTGGACCAACAGTGCCTTGATGAATTTGTGGATAGCATGCTACAAAGAATACAGGCTAGCATCAATGCAAGAGGGCGTTCTACTGGATATTAGAGGTACTGGTGTGAACAGCAGTCTGAACCACCACCTCTGAAGGTCTCGTTTTATAGTGGTACAAAATGCAATGTGTGATTTTCATGAGCAATAAAAGGGGCGGAAATGATGTTTATGTTGATCTCTATTTCAATTTTCTGTACAGGTTCCGAAACTCTCGGAACCAAGGTGATGCAAAACTTTTTTTGATGAAGAAAACCAACAAGTTACGTGATACCGTCTCTGGCGAGTCGTTTGAATTTTCGTGCACGATAGTCTGATTGGTTAACTTCAAAGATACATAACTTTCAATAGCGAATTCTGAATCGTGTTAGTTTTTGGTGGACTATGGGTAAAATAGAATTATAGGCTTAACTCCGACGCAGTAGGGACAGACTCGTAGTCTAGAAACTTAGCAAGTAGTTTTTTAATCATTTTTTTAACCTGCATCTCCCTCTTACACCGCTACCTTCACTGTCCACTTTTTTGTCTTCTTCACCTGATTTCATTGGCATTTGGTCTCCGTGTTAAGGCACCAATAAATATAGTTGAAATTAAGTAGCTTTCATTTGGTAAATAAAAATGAGGACAGTGAAGATGAAAACATCGTCTTTAGTTCATTGAAGTAGGGTATGGGGCAATTCTTCGTAATGTTAAATAATAAAAATTACGAAATAAAATGAAATAAGTTCCTTTTACTAAACAACTAAATGACTTTCAGCGGTGGCGTCGTCGTCATTATAGTGAGCGAAAAAATAAATAAAATTAAAAGATTCTTTGTTTTGTGATAACTATTGTTAAAATTAATACACACTCTAGTCACATTAATGTAAGCACTTGTCAAAATTCTGAATAACCACATTTTGCACGTGCAGGAAGAGTGAGTGTGGTTCTAGAAGGTACCGACAGGGATGTGAAGTCATGCCATTCCACTGCCGTGGCCAGCTGCGCCAGTTTTCACGTACGCTGCGAGCTGTGTGACACGTTGCATTGCCCTGCTAGTAGATGCCATCAAGCTGAGGATAAACTGCATGTAGGGCTGGATATGGTCGCCAAGGATAGATACATTCTTGTGGTTGACCCACTGTGCTTTCCACAATGGCGGGATCACCCAGGGAATGCCACGAAAACGTTTCCTAAGGCATAGCGTTCCCTCCTCCGTCATGGACCCTGGCAACGATTGTTACAGGGTGTTTGTTTTTTTGTCTGCTAGAGCATGAAATGATTCATCTGAAAAGACCAACTGTCGCCGCTCAGTGGATGTCCAAAGTGGGCGTCTGGTTGCGGTACTGCCGAGAAAATGTCAGCCTTCGTCGCTGATGAACAACAATCAGCATTGATGCCTGCTGTGAAGTCCGATGTGCAGCAACGTTCGCTGAACGATTGTTAAGCAGACAATGTTGATAGCCCCTTGTTTGATTTGGGCAGTCAGTTGCTCAACAGTTGCACATCGATTCCACCGTACACATCTCCGCAGCCGTCGTTCACCCCTATCCTCTATGGGCCCTCATGACTGCATGAACCAGATACTTGTGGCGGATACACATACTCAGTAATGTTCGCTGTGCGGTCGTTGAGGAGACACCGTTAGTAGCCCCTTGTTTCATCGGGCGGCCAATTGCTCAAGAGTTGCATGTCTATTCGCCTGTTCATATCTCCGGAGCTGTCGTTCACGCATGTTATGTATGGCTCGTGGTGCACCACGGCTGCCTCGGCGCCGATTTAGACAGCGCCAGCCGCGCGGGATTAGCCGTGCGGTCCGAGGCGCTGCAGTCATGGACTGTGGGGCTGGTCCCGGCGGAGGTTCGAGTCCTCCCTCGGGCATGGGTGCGTGTGTTTGTCCTTAGGATAATTTAGCTTAAGTAGTGTGTAAGCTTAGGGACTGATGACCTTAGCAGTTAAGTCCCATAAGATTTCACACACATTTGAACATTTTGAGACAGCGCCATTTGGATATGTACAGTATACTTCAATCGCGTCGCACGCTGACAGCTTGCAAACTTAGCCGTTTAGGAAGTGCTCGAAAGCCAATGATAACGCCCTGTTGGACGTCACATCAATCGCGACGTTTCAGCATTACAATGACGGCAATGTTGTCGGCATCCCCCCGACACGCTTTATACACCCCACTCTCGTATAGCTGTCACCTGCCGTCCGTGAGTGGCTATTGCACTTTGACGTGGAACATGGGCGAGGGTCACATTAATGTGACTGGACTGTGTACTTTCCTTTTCAAATTTTCTTTGGTTCAAATGGCTCTGAGCACTATGGGACTTAACATCTGAGGTCATCAGTCCCCTAGAACTTAGAACTACTTAAACCTAACTAACCTAAGGACATCACACACATCCATGCCCGAGGCATGCCTGCGACCGTAGCAGTCACGCGGTTCCGGACTGAAGCGCCTAGAACCGCTCGGCCACCGCGGCCGGCTTAGTACGGTGAATGTACTTTGAAAAGAAAAACGATTGAACTTTTCTTTGCATTCTTCTCTTGAAGTGTTTTGTAGCGCTCTGTAGTGATGAAATACCAATAGTCATCGTGACTGATTTGATCACATTTTTCAATTACGTAGCGCGTATAATTCGTTACAGCCAGTAGTATGCGGCGGCTTTCATTTTGGAAAGGAAAAATACTTATCAGGGAATAAAATATCTTCAGGGCTGTGTGCGTTTCTCGCGATTCTTATTACGCTAGTTAGTATTTGTGTTGCCAGTGCCAGATTTCTGGATTGTTAAGCTACACGCGAGATTCGCTGGCTAGCGTGCTGAGAGTTAAGCTGTAAGATATCAGGTCACTTCAACATTCCAGTTCTAAAACACTCCCGAGGTTTCGTGTGGAATTCCTAACACGCCGTAATCAGTGTAAATGAAGCTTTAATGAATTTCGAAAGTAAGACTGCAGCAGCCTGTGACCGTGATGCGCGTTCCTCGACGCTGCTGGGGCCTCAGTCTTGCATGCTTAATTAGATCCGCGTAAACAGAGACCGCTGCGCGGCTCGGAAATGCGAGACGCCGCCCAGGCTGCAGCTCTGCTGCGAGGGCGTCAGGCGCAGCATCAACCGATTACGTCTACGCCACTGGCAGTCGTGTTCCCGACGGGCCGTTGCAGCCAGACTTCTGTAACTACTACGTAGAGGTCAGATCTATGTCTCACCAAGACTAAGTTATCTGTGCACCGTTCAATCTTTCGACCAACTTTGTTGTATGGGAGCGAAAGCTGAGTGGATTCAGGTTACCTTATCAACAAGGTTGAGGTTACGGATATGAAAGTAGCTAGGATGATTGCAGGTACTAGTAGATGGGAACAATGGCAGGACGGTGTCCACAATGAGGAAATCAAAGAAAAACTAGGAATGAACTCTATAGATGTAGCAGTCAGGGTGAACAGGCTTAGATGGTGGGGTCATGTCACACGCATGGGAGAAGCAAGGTTACCCAAGAGACTCATGGATTCAGCAATAGAGGGTAGGAGGAGTCGGGGCAGACCGAGGAGAAGGTACCTGGATTCGGTTAAGAATGATTTTGAAGTAATAGGTTTAACATCAGAAGAGGCACCAATGTTAGCACTGAATAGGGGATTATGGAGGAACTGCATAAGGGGGCTATGCTCCAGACTGAACGCTGAAAGGCATAATCAGTCTTAAATGATGATGATGATGATGATGATGATATATCCTCCTTTCAAGACGCTGCCGATTCCGTTCAGCTGCTCTTCTATGTCCTTAGCTGTCTCTGACAGAATTACAATGTCGTCGGCGAACCTCAAAGTTTTTATTTCTTCCCCACGAATTTGAATTCCTACCACAAATGTTTCTCTTGTTTCCTTTATTGTTTGCTCAATATACAGATTCAATAACATCAGGGATAGGGTTCAACCCTGTCTCACTCCCTTCTCAATCACTGCTTCCCTTTCGCGCCCCTCGACTCTTATAACTGCCGTCTTTTTTCTGTTCAAATTGTAAATAGCCTTTCGCTCCCTGTATTTTATCCATGCCACCTTCAGAATTTGAAACAGAGTATTCCAGTCAACTTTATCAAAAGCTTTCTCTAAGTCTAAAAATCCTAGAAAAGTAGGTTTGCTTTTCCTTAACGTGTCTGCTAAGATAATCCGTAGGGTCAGTATTGCCTCGCGTGGTCCAACATTTCTACGGAATCGAAACTGATCTTCCCCGAAGTCGGCTTCTACAATTTTTTCCATTTGTATGTAAAGAATTCGTGTTAGTATTTTGCAGCCGTGACTTATTAAACTGATAGTTCTGTAATTTTCACACCTGTCGAGATCTGCTTTCTTTGGGATTGGAATTATTATATTGGTCTTGAAGCCTGAGGGTATTTCGCCTGTCTCATACATCTTGCTCACCAGATGGAAGAGTTTTGTCGTGACTGGCTCTCTCAAGTTAATCAGTACTTCTAATGGTATGTTGTCTATTCCTGGGGTATTGTTTCGACTTAGGTCTTTCAGTGTTCTGTCAAATTCTTCTCGCAGTATCATATCTCCCATTTCATCTTCATCCATGTCCTCTTCCATTTCCATAATATTGCCCTCAAGTACATCGCCCTTGTATAGACCCTATATATACTCCATCCACCTTTCTGCTTAGAGCTGGTTTGCCATCTGAGCTCTTGATATTCATACAAGTGATTCTCTTTTCACCAAAGGTCTCTTTAATTCTCCTGTAGACAGCAGCTATCTTACCCCAAGCGATATATGCTTCTACATGCTTACATTTGTCCTCTAACCATCTCTGCTTAGCCATTTTACACCTCCCACCTATCTCATTTCTGAGACGTTTCTATTCCTTTTCGCCTGCTTCATTTACTGCATTTTCTTATTTTCTCCTTTCGTTATTAAATTCTATCTCTCTTCTGTTACCCGGCCACTGTGGCCATGCGGTCCTAGGCGCTACAGTCTGGCACAGCGCGACCGCTACGGTCGCAGGTTCGAATCCTGCTTCGGGCATGGATGTGTGTGATGTCCTTAGGTTAGTTAGGTTTAATTATTTCTAAGTTCTAGGGGACTGCTGACCTCAGAAGTTGAAGTCCCATAGTGCTCAGAGCCATTTTTTTCTCTTCTGTTACGCAAGGATTTCTACTAGCCCTCGTCTTTTGACCAACTTACTCCTCTGCTGCCTTCATAATTTCATCTCTCAAAGACAGCCATTCTTCTTCTACTGTATTTCTTTCCCCCGTCCTTGTCAGTCGTTCCCTAATGCTTTCTCTGAAACTCTCTACAACCTCTCGTTCTTTCAATCTATCCAGGTCCCATCTCTTCATACTCCTACATTTTTACAGTTTCTTCAGTTTTAATCTACAGTTCATAATCAACACATTGTGGTCAGAGTCCACATCTGCCGCTGGAAATGTCATACAATTTAAAATCTGGTTCCAAAATCTCTGTCTTACAATTATGCAATCCATTTGAAACCTTCTTCTTCCTCCCGGCCTCTTCCACGTAAACAACCTTCTTTCATGATTCTTAAACAAAGTGTTACCTATGATTAAGTTACGCTCTGTTGTAAGGTGCCAGGCAAATCCAACACCTTCCATGAAAACCCTGACATGATAAGCAAATCCAGTAGTATGTCACATAGCTGCGAATAAATCGTGACATTAAATTAACCAAAGTAATACGAGTAACGAGTGAGCAAATGGAATACCACAGACTAACACAAGAATGCCTAAATGCATGTCATACCTTCCCACCGTGAGACAGACGCAGTTCCGAGGGGAGAAACGAGAACAGAAGCCGAGAGCAGAACCGTGTTAAGCGAGAAGGCCCTACGATAAGGGACGGACACCCACGTCGCCAGCTAACCGCTAGGACCACACCACCCGCAAGTTTTTAGCGTGAGACTTTTTCGCGTCTCTGTTACGTCAGGACCACCCCCCCAGCCTATGTTAAAAGATAGAGCCCTCCAGAAGAACAGTATAGATCTTACGATAACTCTAAAAGGACCACACCAGCTGCAAGTTTTAGCGTGAGACTTTTTCGCGTCTCTGTTACGTTGCAAACTTTAAAACCTTGCCCCACCACGAAAAGTATAACGTTTCTCATTGGATAGACAGAATTTTTGTAGGCGGAGCTTAAGGTTAACATTGAGACCCTGATTGGTCAGATGAAAACACAGCCAGATAGTGTTTTTAAACCAACTTCGGAAAATTGTACTAAGGAGAAGTTAGGCGAGAGTTGCTTCCGGGACGGCGAGGTGAGCGGGGCTGTGCTGCCCGACGCCCCCTGACGAACACCGACAAGGTAATGAACGCACACGATGCCGCATAACAGCGCATAAAGCTTCACTCAGAACTGCAGAAGTCTCATTCGTTATACCCCTTTTTGCGTAATACTAGTGTCGATCGTCAATTAAAGCTCATGGTGGTCACATTTGCCACTTGAAGTAAAAATCTGAAACGCGATGATTTTTCTGTTATATAGTTATTGAGAAGCCACATCAGCCACTGTAATTTACGACAAGTTAGATAAGTAATTAAAGATAATTGAGAGTCACTGTAGACCATTTTGATAGTTTTCTCTCTTGTGAAACTTAATTTAAACCTAGACTATAGATGTGATATGGCATAGGTCATCCTCTGATCCTTTGTAGAACTTGGAAACCCACTCAGGGAATGTTCGTTCACATTTTTGTTGAACGCTGTTGGGTTTTACCATCCTGTATTAAAACATTTCCTTTTATCAATAGTGCAATTTATAAACAATGTTTTGTGAGTAGAATAAAATTTCCAGTGGTAAACTTAACTGCTTTTTCGACGTTATTTTACCAGCTAACTAAAAATAGGAAAGCCTTGAACCCCTTCCACTAAATTTAGTTAGTATTAAGATTCTTTTATAGGGAGTGCAGTGGAGCTGACGCTGAAGTCATTAAGTATTTGGTTAGATCATCGCTAGTCTCACTGAACTCTTCTGAATTCTACATGTCATATGTGGTCTGGCGTCTCCTTACCAGCAACAGGTCCCAGGTTCAAACTAGTCAATTCCCTAAAAAACACGCTCAGAGCGCCGTTGCGCGAAAGTGGTAGGGAGACACGATATAGAACAAACAGACACCACGCAGAATGTTAGACTGTGCAAAATCTTAGAACATGGCTTTCTCTTTCATTCCTTGTCCCCAGTCCATATTCGCCTACTACTTTTGCTTCTCTCCATTTTCGTACTATAGAATTCCAGTCCCCCACGACTATTAAATTTTTGTCTCCCTTAACTATCTAAATAATTTCTTTTATCGCATCATACATTTCAATACATTTCTTCAATCTCTTCATTATCTTCATTATCTGCGGAGCTAGTTGGCATATAAACTTGTACTACTATGGTAGGCATGGGCTTAGTGGCTATTTTGGCTACTATAATGCGTTCGCTATGCTGTTCGTAGTAGCTTATCGGCGTTCCTGTTTTTTATTCATTATTAAACCAACTCCCGCGTTACCCTTATTCGATTGTGTGTTTATAACTCTGTATTCACCTGACCTGCAGCTCTGTTCCTCCTGCCACCGAACTTCATTAATTCCAACTATATCAAACTTTAACCTATACATTTCCCTTTTTTAAATTTTCTAACTTACCTGCCCGATTAAGGGAACTGACATTCCACACTCTGATCCGTAGAAAGCTAGTTTTGTTTGTCCTCCTAAGTAGTCCCCGCCTGGAGATCCAAATGGTGGACTACTTTACATGCGGAATATTTACCCAAGAGGACGCCATCATCATTTAACTATACAGTAAAGCTACATGCCCTCGGAAAAAATTACGGCTGTAGTTTCCCCTTGCTTAGCCGTTCGCAGTACCAGCACAGCAAGGCCGTTTTGGTTGATGTTACAAGGCCAAATCAGTCAATCATCCAGACTGTTGCCCCTGCAACTACTGAAAAGGCTGCGGCCCCTCTTCAGGAACCACACGTTTGTTTGGCCTCTCAACATATACCCCTCCATTGCCAACCTTCTCGACTGAAGGTAATTGATCATCATTCTTATAGTGCAACGTTGACATCCAATTTTATCTAATTTAGCTCTTATCTCTTTTCTGATAAAATTGGTACGATGTTTATAAATCTCAGTAGCCTTTCTATATATGCGTGCATGATAATGTGATGATGTCGAGAGGGGCTCGTCTCACTAAATTTTACTTCATGATCACCCTCTTGGCAAACATGTTCCGCTACGGCCGATTTATGCCCAAGTCCCAGGGGCCAATTCCTCTTGTGTTCAACCAGACGGCGCTCGCTCAACTTATGGTTGCAGTTTGCCGTTTTACTTCTGAAGATGTCTCCTGCAGTCGGAGATGAAAAGATAGGGGAACTTCTATGCGTCGACCACGGCCTATCAGCCCGAAAGTTTTACGTGAAGCCAGTACGGGCCGTGAAAGCTTACACTATATGACGTTACACCACTGTTTGTAGACACGTTGAACAATTCACCGCGAAACACCAACAAATCGAGCAGCACACACTGCACAGCCATGAATATGGCCATACACATTGCTCCTTTTTGACGATCTGTCACATCCTTACATCTGTCCATGTTTACTTACGACGTCCACTTGAAACATAAATGTCTCACTGATCGCTACTTCCTTACGTACACGTAGAGGCAGTGCGCCCTCGGTTAAGCACGTGACTCGATCATTGCGCCATCTGTAAAAGCTTACGATTCATCTGTGTGTGCGCACTAGGTTGACTAATTTCTTGTCGGGTTAGCTTATTGATGTACGTGTAGATGTAGAAGGCTTAACTCTTTTAGTGTTCTATTTTAAATCGTTCATCTGTTCTACTATGGATCTTACCGTCCATTCGGCGCCGACGCCATTGTAGGCAACTGTGTCTGACTACTCTGTCTTTCTCTTACAGGTGGTGGCGGTAGGGGGCCTGGCTGTGTAGACACTACCTGTCAAAGGTAAGGGTTCGTCTCGATTTTACATCGGTTCCTATATGTGCATGGCATGCGCGTAAAATGTTTGTCTCTAATGTTGAGCAACTGAGGTGTTTTCACAGAATGCAGATCTGCACAGGGCGCTATACACTACATGGTTCCACAAAGATGAGAACATCTTTAACAGTTCAAGATGATAATTTGTTGAAATAAATGATATACAAAGAAACTGAAAATAGAGATAATTTATAATACAAAAGACTCTTTTGCGGAGTTCTAGGGTAATTAGTAAATGACACATCATCCCTCACCCCCACACCCCGTTATAAACGTGCCTATCGCTGTATTTGTCTCTTCCATAGACGTATATACTATTCTACTAGTTGCAGAAAGTACAACACATCTTTATTCACGATTGCGAATTCGGCTATTGTGCAACTATTAATTAACAGCTGTAATAACACAAATTTCTTAGACACCAATTCAACGTTAAGAATACATTCCGTGCTCAAAATGTTTATGCAAACAAAATATTTTTATAAGCAGTGTAGTTCTTCCTACCTTACTGTTTAGTGCGTCGGCACATGTTATTCCTTTCAGGAGAAAGCTGTCCACGTGTCAGCCATGTTTACATATTCCATGTGCAAAATAAGACAGGAGGCTTCGTCACTTATACAGGACACCCCAGGAGGAATGGTTAGTATTTAGGGTTTATGGTAGGAACGATCATTCGCAGCAAAAACGTCTAGTAAAAATGGGTTCTAAAATGGATACGTTCAGAGTTACGAGCACTTCTTCACCTTCGATGTTGTTGTTGTTATGGTCTTCAGTCCTGAGACTGGTTTGATGCAGCTCTCCATGCTACTCTATCCTGTGCAAGCTTCTTCATCTCCCAGTACCTACTGCAACCTACATCCTTCTGAATCTGCTTAGTGTATTCATCTCTTGGTCTCCCCCTACGATTTTTACCCTCCACGCTGCCCTCCAATACTAAATTGGTGATCCCTTGATGCCTCAGAACATGTCCTACCAACCGATCCCTTCTTCTGGTCAAGTTGTGCCACAAACTTCTCTTCTCCCCAATCCTATTCAATACTTCCTCATTAGTTATGTGATCTACCCATCTAATCTTCAGCATTCTTCTGTAGCACCACATTTCGAAAGCTTCTATTCTCTTCTTGTCCAAACTATTTACCGTCCATGTTTCACTTCCATACATGGCTACACTCCATACAAATACTTTCAGAAATGACTTCCTGACACTTAAATCTATACTCGATGTTAACAAATTTCTCTTCTTTAAAAACGCTTTCCTTGCCATTGCCAGTCTACATTTTATATCCTCTCTACTTCGACCATCATCAGTTATTTTGCTCCCCAAATAGCAAAACTCCTTTACTACTTTAAGTGTCTCATTTCCTAATCTAATACCCTCAACATCACCCGACTTAATTCGACTACATTCCATTATCCTCGTTTTGCTTTTGTTGATGTTCATCTTATATCCTCCCTTCAAGACACCATCCATTCCGTTCAACTGCTCTTCCAAGTCCTTTGCTGTCTCTGACAGAAACATCCTCTTCCATTTCCATAATATTGTCAATAATATTGTAGTATCGGTCAAAACAAGGAAAAAAAGTCCAGTAAACATGGACTCTAAAATACATACCTTAAGAGCTATGAGAACCTGTTCAGTAGGAGAGATGTGCTTATAGCTCTCCGGGTATACAATTTGGAGCCTACGTTCACTGGCTAGGTCCAAAAAAAGGCACAGAGCAGGCGAAGAATGACTTAATTGATCATAAGGTATGCATGACGCGTTTCGGAATTATTTCCGTCTTCAGACTTGTAATCTGTCATCTTATGTTAAGTACACAACTGGTAACGCCTTTGTCCTTGTACTAGCGTGAATTCCTTAACGTATTACAAACACATCATTTGCTCTAGTAACTAGTATCGAATTCATGTCATCTCAGCACATAACTCCCACTGCTTATCCACCAAGTGTACCACCTGACAACTGAAGTTCTACCAATGTATCGGGTGAAGATCCTATTTGTAGTGTCAGAGACACATTTTTCCGTAATTTATATGCTTTATGCAATTTATGATTTTCTATAAACTGTCGTATTTATAGGTGTTAAGAAGGGGCAGAATTTTATTGATTACAAGACATCTATGCCAACACGGCGGTTCATATACAGAGCGTCGCAGTAGTAATGGTCAATATTCAAGGATATGGCAGGAACGCTCAGTTGACGCAAGAACTTTCATATGGGCATACTTTCTATTCCAAATGCCCCCGAGATGGGCTAGTGATTCTTTTAGAATAGCGAATGACGGGACGGAATTACTTGCATTTTTTGGAACATTCATTTGTTGAACAGCTTGAGGATGTTCCTTTGCTTACGCGAACTGCAATGTACTTCCAACATGACAGAGCCCCTTCACTTTTTACCAAGCTTGTGAGGGAACATCTCTCCTGCACGTACCCTAATTGCTGGATTTGGTATAAATAACTGACCAGGCGTGATCACCTTACATTTTTGTTAATATGGTGTTGGATGAAGTCTTAGGCGTACAAACGAAAGATGAATACTGGAGATGAACTGGTTGGTCGCATCATGGACGCCGCTGCCCTCGTTAGGGAACGTGCAGACGCACTCAGACAGGCAAAACATCATGTCCTCCCAAGAGTGCACAAATGCACTGAAAATGACTGTGGGATATTCGAACCTTTACTGTGAACTCTACAACAGCTGTAATGTGACGCGTACGATAATGTATACGTTAAAAATAAAAAAATTTCATTTGATACTCTGTAAAACGCATGATGTAATGTTTAGTAACTGTTGTTTATGTGTACTTGTGTACACATGACAGTGTACCGAATAATACAATCTGTAAATAACAGTTTACATTAAAACTGTTCGATCTCGGAAACCGTTCGAAATAGGGCATACGAGTTGTGATTAAAAAGTAAGTAATTTCGCAGGCTTTATACACGCGATTTTCAATTTTTGTATATATGTTGCTGATGTATCTTTACATTTTCAGCTGCTTTTAATATTTAGTTTATTGTTGACAGTCGAAAATGTTATACGTGTTTTCGTGTGCTCGGCGAATTCTTACTTTCGAAATAGGTGGGTCAAAGAATTTGCATTAAATTTTCTTGAAAAATGGAACAAAATGCAGCACCACATTCGAAATGTTGACTGTGGCTTTAGGCCAATCTACTATAAGACAAGAGTTTACGAAAAGAGTTCACGATTGGTCTAAACGTTTCAAAGAGGGTCGAGAAGACGTTAAAGACGACTGCCGTTCTGGAAGCCCTAGCACATCAACTGCTGACGACAGTGTGAAAGAAGTAAAGAAAATGGTTCTGAAAAACTCGCCATCAGAGAAGTTGCTGATGATGTCAGCATATCCTTTGGCTCATACCAAGCAATTTTTTCGGATTTTTCGGCATGAAACGCGTTGGAGCAAAGTTTGTCCCATAATTGGTGAATTTCGACCAAAAACGTCGGCGCGCAGTCATCCTTCAGGAATTGCCGAGTGAAGTCGACAATGATCCAGAACTTTTCAAGAAGATTATAAAATGTTACGAAACATGGCTGTGAGGGTATGACGTTGAAACCAAGGCCCAATCGTCCTAATGGAAATATCCCGAAGAGCCAAGACCGGAAAGGATACGAAAAGTTCGAGCGTAAGTGAAGGTTCTTCTCGCCCTTCTCTTCGCTTACAAAGGGTTTGTATCATGAGTTCCTCCTTAAGATCGTATGGTCAATAAGGAATACTACCTGTAAGTTATCCGCCGTTTGCGTGAAGCAATCCGAAGAAAACGACCAGAAATGTAGCAAAACCACTCGTGAAAATTGCATCATGATAAAGCTCCCGCTCGCACGTGAATGCTTGTTCGTGATTTTTTGCCAAAAAGTAAAACCGTTATGTTGCCTTAGAGACAATATTCACCAGACATGGCCCCATGTGACTTCTTTCTATTCCCGAGGCTGAAGAGAATCATGAAATGACGTCGTTTTGCCATGGCCGATGATATAAAAACAGAATCGCTGAAGGAGCTGACACCATAACAAAATGTGAGGTCCAGATGTGCTTCCCAGATTGGAAAAAGCTTTAGAACAAGTTTATTATTTGTGAGGGGCATTACTTTGAAGGGGGGGGGGAGATGTTCACGTTGATGAATAATTAAAGATTCCTTAAGAAAACCAAAAATTCCCGTTGCTTTTTGAACACACCTCGTACAGGTTTTTTGCTCCAAATGATCGTTCCTGTCGTATTACTGAATATTGGCAATTGCTCCTGGGACACCTTGTATATTCTTCTATACAGCACAATTTCGCACATTGTGCATAATATTACATATCAAAAGCTTTATTAAATAAAATCTTAAACAACGATAAAAAATCTTTCTTAAAACAATGACTAAAACTTTGTACAAAATGTCTGTACGTGCGCTGCTTGAATTCTTTGACAGCTTATCTATATCTACTCTGGTCACGAAAACACAATGGCCGCGAGAGTGGTGTGCTGACCACATGCCCCTCCATATCGACATCCAGCGACGGCAATAGGCTGAGGACGTAAGGGCGGTCGGTCAGCACCGTCGCGCCTTCCGAGGACTGTTCGGAGTTTTTTTTTTATCTGTAGCTACACCTGCAGCTAAAGAGATAATTCCAAGAAAACGTACGGTGCGGGGCGGAGGGTACCCTGTACCACTACTACTCACTTCCTTTCCTGTTCCACTAGCAAATAGAGCGAGGAGAAAACGGCTATCTGTATGCCTAACGTAAGAGAGTATATGTGTGATTTTCAGTATTTCAATTACAATCTTAGGCTCCATCTATACAAAAACGTAATTAAAATTTTCTGATAACTTTTCTATAATTAATTCTGTTAGCTCGTTTAAAAGTATTTCTGCCTGCTTCTTCATCTGATCGTAAAACACTGTTTTCTCCAAAATATTCATTCTTTCACCTTTCTCTGTTCAAGATCGTAAGAGACGGTTCTATATCCGATACACGGTGTTCACTCTATTTAAGATGGGCTGCAAAGTCGACATGTTGCTATCGGTTAGTCTTACATGCTCTCTGTATCTGACAAATAAAGTTCGCCCCATCCGAACAATGTAACATTTTGCGCACGTCTCCCTATCTACTCTATAAACCCCGGATTCGGAAACCGGCATAACTTCAGTAGCTGTCACTTGATAATCGCAGTCATGAATAATTATATTTAATAGCACAGCAGAGCGATAAAGTTCCCCCCCCCCCCCCCCAAAAAAAATATTGTCGGACACTGGACGCAAGAAAACAGACAAAAATACTTGTTGTGTTAATAGTTATGACCGTATGTTAAAGACACGAAATTTTTGGACACTTCAACAGAAGTTTCTGCAGCTTCCACGTGTTTATTGCGATCACAGACGACAAGTTTCAAGTGAAGTATGTTTAAAAATTATTCACTTAATTTCGCCAGACTATTTCCTCCACATGAATGAAGACAGAAACTTGCAGTAAGCATTAATTTACCCTTAGGACTAGAATGGTTTTATTTTCGAAAGGAACAACCAGTTTTAAAAGGGTGTAGCTTATACACGCTTGCTTACAAAACTTAGAATCAAAGATTTCATTTAACTATGTGCTCTTCACGGGACCCACGACAAGTATCTATTAGATAGTCAAACACGTCCTACACTTTAGTGGACGTGTGTGGAGTTATATCATTCACTGCCGATTTTTTATGCGGTGCCGCGGTTCATTCAGAGTTAAAAAGTTGTTGAAATGGGCAACACAGAGCGACGAATTATTTTTCCACAACTGTCCCGCTGTGCGAGAGTCGTGCGCATTAGGAGCTGCAATTTCATTCTTTCGACAGCCGCCCACTGTAGTAACTGAATTGCAGCGATTGGAACAGAGAAAGCTTGTCTTTTGTAACTGTTTTTCCGCCATCTGTACTTAACCGACACTGAGTAATGAAAGAGCTAGTGAACTAGCTACACCAAGGGAGACCAATACAGTCAACGACATAATCTGGCAATTAACAACTGGCACGAAGGTAAACTTCCGATTTCGAAGCGTAAGTTAAAGCTTGCCTCAAGTTTCTATCTACTTTCATGCAGAAGATATAATCTTGTGAAAGTGGATGAATGTTTTATACATAGTGTTCTGTTTAGGAGGCTCGTGTTATGTTCATCATTTTGTATCGCGAAAATAGGTATGAAAAGATTGAGTACTCTATTCCACCATAGAATTTTCTTGTTGTAACGACTACATCGCAGTAATCAGCAAGCGATTTCCTTAAAATTCTAAGCATCTCTTTCCCTATGAGCGACACTTATATACGCTAGCAGAACACATGACGGACTTGTGTAGGGTGAAGTTAAACAAAGTCAGATATGAACAGATACATGTGAGTCGGTCTAACTTTGTAGCACCAATTCTCCCAACACCTATGAGTTAAAACGCATTTTGAAAACACATTCAGCTAAAAATATTGCGGTCCTACGATACAAAAAAATGTTTCGACAGAGGATAACGCAAGCTACGTCAGAAAATGTACTAGAGCCGTACCTCTCAAACACAGAGATACACAATATGTCAGTCACTACTCCATATTCGACAGCGCTGGCAGATTCGTTTCGACATCAGGGAAACACCATGCATAATACATGCAGCTGGCAGCACCAGCCACCAGACTGCACAGGCCTCGCCCTGTCCTCAACAAGAGACAAAAGAGAATTTTGTGTCCTAAATTCACCAGTGCTTTAATGTGCTCCGTATTTTCGTTGTTATTAGTTGTTAAACTGATGCTAGTTCTGTGAAAATAGTAATTTGTGCTGTGTCACCAGTTGTAATCTACATTTGTGCGTTCTACGTTTATTGTCAACAGTATTCAAGCTCAGACAATTGTTAACTGAAGTTTCAGGATATATCTGGTCGATTAATGGTGTATTTTTAAGAATTTTCAGAAATTCGCGAGTGTTGCGGAAAATAAATCGTCCAGGAAAACGACGAGTATGAATTTCAGTTGTGCAGTAATGATTTCTGGTCCTCTAAAAACGCTGATAGAAAAGATTATTTTTGTGGTAACTGTTTTTAAAGATTGGGCCGTTCTTTAACCTTTTATCTACTGCTATTGTAAAAATCATAAAACCACAGTTCAAAATTTTTACTTTAATACTTGATGAACTCTTATTCAATTAGAAGCAAATTATTTCATTTAAGAAATGATACAATGTCATTAAAATGCATAAAATCAGAGGACAGGCTTATACAGACGAAATACATTAAGGGACTGAGCAGTCCCAAAAGAATCATACAGGTAGGGTTATTCCTTTTGGTGATACTGAAAAAAAAAATCTTTTTCCATTAACAAACAAAAAAACATTATGCTCTGAACACTTTGAATGATGTGAAATTTTCTTATTTACAAAGTTTGAATCTACACATCTCCCTCTTGAACTGACAAATATGGGCCAGTAAGATCCTGTATGCTGAAAATGTACGGCGTTCCGTACTGAACATGCTGTCTTTCTTCTTCTTGGAGTTGAGAGAGGAGAATTTTGATCCTTTAGCGCCTTCCCAGTTTTTTGGACATTTATTTTCCAAATGTGAGTAGGCCGAGTGTAGTTCCCTGTGTGATTTCAGTCAATGGAAGTGTCCCTTTTACGTCATAGTATGAAGTACAGGAATTCACAAGAGTCATTTCCAACACTGCATAATACAATTTATATCATTGTAAATAAGTTATACACAACTGCAAACAGTCACTTTTTTCAATAATAATGCTTTATTACATTAACCGGTTTTCGAACCCTTTCAGGTTCATCTTCAGATGATTTCTGGAGGATCCGGGAAGTTACATCATTACTGGCAGTAGCATAATGCTGGGTGCTGGTTCTATGGCAGAAAGATGGGTCACACTTTAATGTGTCGCCATGACTATAGCTTATCTGTCGATATGGATGTAAATTTAGTTTTTACTTACTGCGACAGTATAGGCGGCTTTTTTCGTATCTGTCTGCCTCCATTTTGATGTCCAGAACACTTTCACACGAACTATATTAGTTCACAGTTTAACAGTGACACTTTACCAGCATCCAGCATGCGCTTTACAACTCTTGCTTATAACAAAGATCTTGATAGAGAGATATGGCATGAGCCTACTTTGTACAGAGATGTAATTTGTTGTTCTTTACATGTGTTAAAGTCGATATAAGGGCAAGTTTTTTTTATCAGAATGGCGATAACATGAGAGCACTAGATAAAATAATAATAAATTAATAGAAAAACAAGTTTTAGGTGATCTGGTATGTTATTTCTACTTGTATGTTACAGGAAGTTTTTTTTTTAGCAATTATCATGTTTGGCATTAACATGAATCCCAAGGAATCAATAATACAGAGTTATTGGATCTGCAGTGAGGTGCAGCTGTCTGTATGCCTAGGACCTGTATATTTAAATTAATAACAAATCTTCAGATGAACTGTTGGCTTATGTCTGTTGTTACGTTAACGTGATGTGGAGTATTATCAGAGCAGATTCTGTTTATTTTAGCTATAGGTATATGTATAAGAGTTAAAGTGATTGTAATGGATTAAAGCTGTTTGAATGGCTGTACATTTAATATTTTAAAAATCATGAACAAAAATTCTTTAACTGTTGACTTATTTTTATTCTAACATTAGAGTGATCTGGGATATTGGTAAAGGCAGCTTCTGTTTGTTCTAGCTACAATTAATATGTATAAAGTACTGATTTATGTTAGCAATGGAGGGCTTTAACATTTAGAGATATGGTACACGTCTTATTCTGTGGTAGTATATTACACTGACACCGGTGTGGTTAGGATGTAAGGAGAGGGGGGTGGGTCATTGGGATGGGGGGTTGGGGAGCCGGTGTAGCGTTCGTTGGGTGGTTACTTGTTTTGAACTAGTAGATCTTGAAAGTTCTGAAGGAAAAATTTGTTTCTCAGTTCAGTTTGATCATTGAGTAGGTAGTCAGGTGCTGTATTTGTGTAGATAAATATTTCAATTTCTTCAAGAAGGTCAAGTATTGTGCCTTTGTTGGTAAAATGTAGTATTCGGAGATTCTGTTCTACGTTGTTTGCAGAATGATTGTGTTGGGCAAGATGTGAGGCAAAGCTGGACTTGTTCAGGTTGTTAAGACGGAGTGCATCCTTGCGTTCTTTAAATCTTGTTGTGAAGATTCTACCAGTTTGTCCAATGTAGAAGCTTGGACATGAGTTGCAAGTGAGCTTGTACACACCTGACTTTTGATATTTTTGTATAGTGGTTTTGGTGCTGTGTATGATTTTATTTTGTACTTTGTTGTTGGTGAAGAAACTTATTTTTATGTTGTATGTCTTGAAGAGGTTGGCAATTTGGTGAGAAATCTTCCCTAGGAAAGGCAGGCTAACAAATGTGGTTTCCTTGTTTGTGGGTGGTTGTTCAGCAGTTGGTTGATTTAGTTTAGCTGTATGGATTAGTTTATCTATTATTGCAGGGTTGTACCCATTGGTGGAGGCAATTGATTTAATAATTTCTGTTTCTTTTTGTCTTTCATTTGTGTCCATTGGGATTTTAAGCACGCGTAACCATTGTTCTGAAGAATGCTTTTTTATGTTGGTCTGGATGGCAAGAGGATTTGTGTATGGTAACATTGGTGGTTGTTGGCTTTCTGAAAATTTGAAATTTATGCTTCTGATTTTTATTTGAGATTGTTAGATCAAGATACTTAATGCCTTCTCGTGTTTCATGTTCTACTGTGAATTGGATTTTATTGTGTATTTTATTAAGTTCTTTGGCTAGATTATCTATTTCATCTGTTGCTCCACTGAACAGAATGAGTGTGTCATCAACATAGCGTTTGTAATAAAGCAGCTTATCTTTTAGTTGGGTTTGGGACCTGAAAAAGTTATTTTCAAGGTTATTGATATATATGTCTGCTAGCAAGCCTGCAAGACTACTACCGTTTCCAGTCCATCTTCCTGAATGTAAAACTTGTTGTTGAACAGGAAATAGTTGTGTGACAATATGAGTTCCAGGATCTCTATGAGTTCATAGATTTCAGCTCTACCCATTGTCCCATGTTTCAGTAAGTTATTCCTTACTAAACTAATTGTTTCCTTGACGGGTATGTTTGTATATAGGTATATATACAATGATATAATATATCATTACTTCTTTGAATTTCTGTTTCATAAAGAGACATCAGCATTTCAGCTTTATCTACGCCGCCCGCGTGTTCATCACAATCTCGTACAACTGTGAGTGCCTCCACTTCAGTTTTAGTTCAGCTTTTGTGTTCTGGATACATTCCATCCAATATTTCCATGATAATTTGAAGAAAGTGAATTGCACAATTCTCCATCCATGTTCTGTCACGTATTTGCACGTATCTGAAGAGATACTGTTTGAACATTTCCTACATTGTCTGCCGCTTCCTCATTAGCAACTTAGTTCAGGTTCTGTAATATTTTGTGAATTATTTGCACACACGTGAAGAAATTGGAAAATTTGTGCAAAGTCTTATGGTACCAAACTGCTGAGGTCATCGATCTCTAAGGTTACCCACTGCTTAATCTAACTGAAACTAACTTATGCTAAGAACAACACACAGACCCATGTCCGAGGGAGAACTCGAACCTCCGACGGGGGAAGCCGCGTGGATCGTGACGAGGCGCCCTAGACCAAGCGTCTACCCCGCGCTGCTGCGATATTAATCCGCAAGTACTATGCATCATTTCCTCTTCATTGTCGTCACTACATCAGATGATGTGTCAATATCAAGTGAAAAATGTTCTAGCTGAGTACGAATTTCTTCGACTGCAGGCCCTCTTCTGTAATAGGCAGCCATAACCTGAAATAAACAAAATCTTTTCACAAATATTTCAGAAGTCATGCATTGTGTCTAGCGTTTTTTATAGAACAAAATGTCTTATTGTTCTCATCAAGGATATGTTTTTATTTACAAAGAGACCCTGAAAGCAGAAAAAGCTGTAGACACAAAGCAAAGTAACCAAAAGTGAATTTAATCTCAACGTGTGAAGCCACTGTCCTGGACCTGACTGGGCTGCTAACTCCAAATCATACTTTATGTATAACAGAATATTACAAGTATACTGTATTGATTTTTTTATGAAAACTGGCATTAGTGTGTATAAAGTAACTACACAGAAATTATCACTCACGTTAGTTCACATATGACCCTTGATTTTGTTTACGTACCCTAGAGCGTTGTTTCACACACCAAGAAGTCGCTTGCAGTACAGATTTTCACATTTCAGGCCGATGTATAGGGATTAGTATGAAGTACAGGCTGCAGTGACATCCAGCGTAGGAAAAACAAACTTTATTCAATGGATTTTTCAGTCCCTACAAGTGTAAGGGGCTTTTGAATTACGTAATTCCGCACACAATCTGTCGGGACTCCTAAACCCCGACAGCAAATAAAGGGTTGATTTCCTCCTATAGGATAACTAACCCGAACAACATACATCCAGTACCTCGTCTCCTATCTTCCAAACTTCATAGAAGTTCTCCTGCGAACCTTGCATAACTAGCACTTCTGGAAGAAAGGATATTGTGGAGACATGGCTTAGCCACAGCCTAGGGGATGTTTCCAGAATGAGATTTTCACTCTGCAGCGGAGTGTGCGTTGATACAAAACTTCCTGGCAGATTAAAACTGTGTGCCGGACCGAAGCTCGAACTCGAGACCTTTGTCTTTCACGGGCAAGTGCTCTGCTATCTTAGCTATCCCTGCACGAGTCACACCCCGTCCTGGAGAGCTTCTGTGAAGTTTGAAAGATAGGAGACAAGGTACTGGCAGCAGTAAAGCTGTGAGGACGGGGCATGAGTCGTGCTTGGGTAGCTCAGATGGTAGAGCACTTGCCCGTGAAAGGAGAAGGTCCCGAGTTCGAGCCTAGGTCCGACACACCGTTTTAATTTGCCAGGAATTTTCATATCAGCGCACACTTCGCTGCAGAGTGAAAATCTCATTCTAGGAACATACATCCAGTCTTGTATCAGTACTCTGACTGAGAGCGCAGTGTTACCTTTGTGCTCTGTGCGTTGTTTATCGTGCATTCAACACGAAAATGTTCTCATAGTGTCATTATCTAGTGGAGTAGGGCAGATGATGAATCGTTGTGACAACGACACTGGCCGCAAATGGGTAAATCCACTGATGTATCCCCTTTGACAAAGAGCAGACTGTTACTACATAAAGCTGGAAGTCGGAGCTCAGCTGGTTTGTAAAGCAGGAAACGCGACGAGCTGAGGTAGATCTGACGACAGAGTACAATGACGATGAAGGCGCAAGTGTTTCAGCGCACATTGTTCAACATGGGGCTCCTTAGTAGACGATCCCTACGTGTTCCCAAGATATGACATCGTCAGTTACGACTGAAGTGGACATAGGATTATCGAGACTGGATCGTGTATCGCCTGATCGGATGAACCACGCTTCTTTACATAGGAATGAGGACAATGAAAATTTGAGCCCGATCGGGACTCACAGATTTCCTGCTTTACGTGTGCCGTCCACTTAACAGCTTTGGTCATAAGCTACACTCATACGTTACGTGTATTCTCGTCCAGGAAGGACATATTTATTGAGACTCGAGGGCCTGGTGTTGCCGAACAAATAGGAAATAACAGGGTAGCTCAGTTGGTAAAACACTTGCCCGCGAAAGGTAAAGGTCCCGAGTTCGAGTCTCGGTCCGGCACACAGTTTTAATCTGCCAGGAAGTTTCATATCAGCGCGCACTCCGCTGGAGAGTGAAAATTTAATTCTGTAAACATCCCCCAGTCTGTGGCTAAGCCATGTCCCCGCAATATTCTTTCTTTCAGGGGTGCTAGTTCTGCAAGGTTCGCAGGAGAGCTTCTGTAAAGTTTGGAAGGTAGGAGACGAGGTACTGGCAGAAGTAAAGCTGTGACGATGGGGTGTGAGTCGTGCTTGGGTAGTTCAGTTGGTAGAGCACTTGCCCGCGAAAGGCAAAGGTCCCGAGTTCGAGTCTCGGTCCGGCAAACAGTATTAATCTGCCAGGAAGTTTCATATCAGCGCACACTCCGATGCAGAGTGAAAATCTCTTCAAGAAATAACAGTGGATGCGCTATTAATAAGTCTTTTTACATATGGACGACGGTATATAAAATTTTGGATGTGACCCTGATTCGTGCTGGGATAGCCGAAGCGGTTACGGGGACTGCAGGTTCGAGTCCCGGTCCAGTGCCAATTTTCACTGTCGTTCCTACATGCAGCCGAAGGTGGTTCATATTCGCAACAGCGAATACATTTCTTGTATTTCCTGACGCGTGTATTCACTACGGTTCCTGTTCAATCCGACATGCATCGTACTTCTTAATAATAGAGTCACTACTATTTCGTATTCGCACATGAACATTATTCCGGATCACCCACATCCGTTCAAGCTTGATATTTTTCTCGACGGCGAGGGCATCTTCCAGTAGGATAACCTTCCGTGTCACAAGGCCAGAAACGTGCTTTGATCAGCAGCTCACATTGATGTCTTGCCTAACAAACCTAACTGATTTGAAAACAGTGGAACACATTTGGGATGCTATCTGTCGCCAGCTCCGTGCCCACTAATCACCGACCCTTAATTTTCGGGAATCGCATCACCTGTGTGTAGACATCCGGTTCCACATACCTTCGGAAAGGTACTAGGACCTGTCGAACACATGTCACTCAGAATAGCTGCAGTACTGCTTTCCACAGGTGCACCAACCCGTTATTAAGCTGGTACTCAAATTATTTTGGCTCAACAGTGTACGTGTTAAACGACAGGATGTTAAAATAAAACTGATACTTCCCTCTCTCCTACCTCTTTCGTAATGTCTCCCATCAGTGCTCTATACTAGTAAATGCGATGGGCGAATGTAAATTTAATTGCGAAGTCTCTGCTGTCATTGATGAATTACGTGAACTACGAAATGGAAACAGTAGACAGTCTGAAACTCCTCGGAAAAAAATAAGAGGCGTCAACTTAACATTCCTCACTTCATCTCCGTAACTACTGCGTGCCACATCGACATGCACGTGCTTAATGCAGCCCCCCCCCCACACACACACACACTTCTCTCCGTTATTAAATTAACTATCCTTTGATGCCTTGGGATGTGTCCTGTCAATCTCTGCCAACTTTTAGTTAATTTGGGAGATAAGCAGTTTTTCTTCCGAGTTCAATCCTTCGCTACTTCTTCATTACTTATCCGGACTACCCGCATAATCTTCAACACTTTTCTGTAGCACCGCAGACGTACTTTCAGAAAGGACTTCCTAAAACATAAATTTATAATAGATATTCAAATACTTCGGTTTTTCAGCAATGCTTTTTTGTTTTTGCAATTGCCTGTCTACATTTCGTATCCGCATGGCACTGTCAATCATTTGGCTGCCAAAATAGCAAATCACCTGCTGCTTTTAATGTGATATTTACTGTTAGTATCCTCAGAATCCTCCGATTTAATTTTACTACACTCCTTTAGCATTCTTCTACTTTCCTTGATGTTCGCCATATAACTTCTGTTCAAGACAATAGCCATTCTGTTCAAGTGAACTTCCAAATCATTTGCTACCCCTGACATTGTCATCGGCAAGCATTAATGTTTATATTTCTTCTCACTGAACTTTAATTCCTTTTCCATATATCTCCTTAGTTTCCCTTACTGCTTTCTCTGAATACAAATTGAATAACATGGGGGACGGGCTGCAATCCTGTCTTACAGCCTTCGTAGTTACTACTTCCCTTTCAGGTTCTGTTACATTTATAACAGCTTACGAACTAGATTCGCAGATTGTGAACACGCTTTGACGTCAGCTGTACATTTTATTAGTGACAAATGAAAATTTATGCCGGGCGGGACTTGAACCCGGATTTCCCGCTTGTCGCGAGAAATCGCCTTAAGCACTTCGGCTATCCGTGCACGCCTTCCGGGCTGACCTAATATTATATATTATATACAAATTATCTTTTAATATTATTTGTAAATTATATATTGTCCATATCCCATATGTTCACGCTTTGTGAAACCCTCGCAGACAGAAGCAATTTTTTATTATCGTCATTTTAGCCCGCCGAGGGTTATACCAGTACATACATTATTTGTACAATGTTGTGTTTTGTACAATGTCTGCATATCACATAACAATGTGCTTCAGACACTATGTCTGTCTTTCATGCAGTGTCTGTATATTACATTCCAATGTATGCATTTATGTCCGAGGGACATTGGTATGTATAAAATATAGACATTGTGTAAATCCTTTATTGTAATTTAGAACTACGACTATACATGTGTTTTGTTAACTGAATGTCCAAGAACTTGGACGTAAGTCGTCATATGAACAGCATCCTGCGATTTGTTAGGCAGTGGACGATAGGGGACCCATACCTAAGAGTACGCATTATGGAATAAGCTTAAATATGTGGGTAGCTATCAACAGGAAAACAATCATTTTGGGTTTACATGTATTAATACAAAATCTACATGTTCATAAAACTATAGCGACACAGAGGTAATACTTTCATCGAACTTTTCAAAAATAAAAAAAAAACGGGAAATGCGTACTTTTTCACTCACCGGCGCTAAAGAGTATGCAAAACACGCCCTTAGGGTACACATTTAGCAAATTTCACAAGCGAACGGAATATCACCCTCAAATGAAGAGCATTGTTCGTACCACCACCTCCCACACTCAATGCACTGGATCGAGTCCTCTGGAAACATCAAAATCTATGTTTTCTACTCACAGCTTTCAGTCTTTTCCTTAAAGCAGACTCTTTCGTACTACGAGCAGCGGCAACCGTTGTTTGCTTTCTCCATTTTCAATTCGTTGTCTAGCCTCACTGAACAGCTCCCCTGTTTAAATTAGCTTTCTGTTCGATTTTCGCACTTAATTTCAAGCCATTCAGAAACAAAACCTATCCTTCGGACTCCACAACGCACTCAAGAGGTACCCTAAAGAGAGACAGAGCGAGGTGGTGCGGTGGTTAGCACACTGGACTCGCATTCGGGAAGACGATGGTTCTAACAAGCGTCCCGCCATCCTGCTTTAGGTTTCCTGTGATTTTCCTAAATCCCTTCGGGCGAATGCCTATACTTCCCTTATCCGATGGGACCGATCACCACGCTGTTCGGCCCCCTCTTCCAAATCAGCCAACCAACCACAAAGAGAACGCATGAGCGTTATGTGCGCGCGCTTTCGTACAAAAACAATGATTGCAAGCGAAGTTAACAGATGGCAGCACACGTCACATTTGCAAAACGTGTGGATGCAATATGGTAGATTGCAAGCCAGCTTTTCAAAATGGAATATTGATCGTGTATTCTGTATATAACTTACGCAACAGAGTACCAGAACTACACCAACAAAGCTGAAAAATGATTCTTGTCTGTTTCACTTCGGAAAGACAGGATTTCTTCGCACAACTTCTATGAGGCGTTTCTGGTAACACTCTGAACACAACCACGTCAGTGGCGAGCCGATCAGTTAATGTCAGGAACACATGCGGCGCTCTCTTTGGGACTGCACACTGTTTGGTACATTTACCCTAATGTACAGCCGATAGTTATTGTTCTTGACTGGTGTTACTATTTAATGAATGACGTGTATGTCAAAGTTGTTTCATATGTATTATTCTGCTATAGGGGTACGAACATTTCGTTATAGTTTCGCTATTTTCACAAATTGTTAATGATAAGTAAATGTCATTGTAAATTATGTAAATGGAATTGTGTTACTGTCATTTGATTAATACAAATGTTGAATAGTGGAGCAGAATATTTCCATTTGCTTTTTGTCATATAAAAGTAGTGGCATGCTACATAAAGATGTGCATGAATAGTTTTGATGTGAGATGCGACGCACAGTTGACCGTAGGCGTGCCCACAAATACTCAAGGAGACATTAGCGACATTTGCTGTTTTTTTATTGAACTGTCTTCATTACTAGTCTACATTGGCGAATTAGTCTGACACTCCATGTGACTATGTATTATGTGTGTCTTACCTATGAGTAATGTGATTGTCACCTAACCAAGCATTTTAGTGTAGTTATGTTATATTTCAGTAAACAATAAATGAAATTTTAAGAACTATATTTTTATGTTATATAATTTTTATGTTTCTTACAATATTTTGTATTTTAACTTTAAAATGCTTGGTTTGAAAATAAACTTTGTAGTTCGAAACCAGTCGCCGGCATAATAAAACGCAACATTGACTGAATTACAATAAAGAATTTATGTTATCCAAGTTGCCTGTCCTGTCATGACTTCATGCTGGAAATACGTGAATTGTGTAAATAATTGATTGCCAACAGCAATCTGCATTCTGTATAAACTGTAGTTTCTGGCTTACTGTATTTTTCCCAGATAACTTCAGACCTCCAAAGAGCGTATTTCAATCATCTTTGTGATAATCATTTTCTAAATCCGCGGATGTTATAAATTTGGGTGTACCTAACTTCAGTCTATCTTCTAAAACAAATTGTGAGCACAGGAGTGCTTTGTTTGTTCCTACATTCTTTCGAAACCCAAACTGGGCTGTCTTCAGGTCGATTACTACCAAGTTGTTAGATTAGAGTGCCGGCCGGTGTGGCCGAGCGGTTCTAGGCGCAACAGTCTGGAACCGCGCGACCGCTACAGTCGCAGGATCGAATCCTGCCTCGGGCAGGGATGTGTGTGATGTCCTTACGTTAGTTAGGTTTAAGTAGTTCTAAGTTCTAGGGGACTGATGACCTCAGATGTTAAGTCTCATAGTGCTCAGAGCCATTTGAACCATTTTTTAGATTAGAGTGACAAAATATTTTCCATCACGTTCCACAGTGATTTAATGATCTCGATCACTGAGGAACATCAGTAGTGCGACAGTGAACAACAGAAACTAATGTGGTAACATACATGTAACATTCTGTCTTCGTTTAGCTACAAAAGGGAAAATTAAACAGCTATCAAGTAGCAACGCCTAATTGATTATTAAATGCTTGCTGACGTAGAAGTAGGCGGTGGACAAGCATTTAAACAGAAGCTTCGCGCCACGCATTGCCGTCGTATAATAGCAGCGGGAGGCAGTTGGACGCAATTACAGCGAGGCGTGGACGTGGATGTTGGGTGGACGGCCGCAGTATATTGCCCCGGCCAACGGAAGTCAACTCGTCAGTCTCTCGCAGACTGCAACTTGCAGTTTATGACGAAGCTGCATACTATAGCTAGGCAGCGCAAATTAGACCGACAAGCCACTGTTAAAGGGGCGCCCAGTTACGACCCGTCTGTGGAAGCGTTCACAGCCGCGGATTTATTTTGACTGATACTGGACGATGTTGTATTTTGTAGGAGCCACCAAAGTCTTTTCATTATACTCCGGTGTAGCTCCGGAGGCTGAACAATAATCTGAACAGATCTTCGTATATAAGTTACTTCCTAACTGAAAGAAATGATACTGTCGAATTGTCAAACACTCATACGTGTGGGGATGAAAAGACTATGACATGTGAAAATAAATGACGCACAGAAAAAGTAGCGTCGAAGCCATCGTTTTCGATGTCGGCAGACAATTCTGATGACATTTAAGTCAGAACAAAGCCAATTAATTAACTAGTAAAGTGTAAGATATAGAGTTCCTCATGGTAGGATAGTAGGACCAATTTTGTTCCTGATACACGTCGAAGACTTCACCAACACTGTTATTCATGAAGGAAAAATTCGCTTTGCTGATGACAGCAACATCATAGGCACTGAGAAAACAAGAGGAATATTTGCATAGAAATCAAAAGAAATCCTCAAGAAAGTTTACAATTAGTCAAAATGCAATAAAGTTACATTGAACGTAAAGAAAGGAAATCGTGTGAATTTCAGTTTGAAGGGCGAAAAAATGACATTATTAAATGAAAAATCAAGACACTTTAATAGGATCTGTCGACGGGAAAAAGCGTTCGACAATGTTACATGGTGCAAGACGTTCGAAATTCTGAAAAAGTAGGGGTAATCTATAGTGAGAGACAGGTAATATCCAATATGTAGAAGAGCCAAGAGGGAATAATAAAGAATGGACGACCAAGAACGAAGTGCTCGGATTAAAAAGGGAATAAGACAGGGATGTAGTCTTTCGCCCCTAATGTTCAATGTGCACATCGAAGAAGCAATGATGGAAATAAAAGAAAGGTTTAGGAGTGGAATTAAAATTCAAGGTCAGAGGAGGTCAACGATATGATTCGCTGATGACATTGCTATCCTGAGTGAAAGTGAAAAAGAACTGCATGATCTACTAAACGGAATGAACACTCTAATGAGTACAGAATATGGATTGAGAGTAAATCGAGGAAAGACGAAAGTAATGAGAAGTAGCAGAAATGAGAACAGCGAGAAACTTAACATCAGGATTGATGGTCACGAAGTAGACGAAGTTAAGGAATTCTACTACCCAGGCAGCAAAATAACCAATGCCGTCAAAAGCAGACTAGCAATGGCAAAAATGGCATTCCTGAACAAGAGAAGTCTACTAGTTTCAAACATAGGCCTTAATTTGAGGAAGAAATTCCTGAGATTGTTCGTCTGGAGTACAGCATTGTATGGAAGTGAAACATGGACTGTGGGAAAATCGGAACAGAAGAGAATCGAAGCATTTGAAATGTGATGCTACAGACTAATATTGAAAATTAGGTGGACTGATAAGGTAAGGAATGAGGAGGTTCTGCGCAGCATCGGAGAGGAAAGGAATCTGTGGAAAACACTGATAAGGAGAAGGGACATGATGATAGGACATCTATTAACGCATGAGGGACTGACTTCCATGATACTAGAGGGAGCTGTAGAGGGCAGAAACTGTAGAAGAAGGCAGAGATTGGAATACATCCAACAAATAACTGAGGACGTAGGTTGCAAGTGCTACTCTGAGATGAAAAGGTTGGCACAGAAGAGGAATTAGTGAGGGGCTGCATCAAACCTGTCAGAAGACTGATGACCCAAAAAAAAATAATAAAATGGATCTGGTAGCATTTTAGACTGCGTAACAAACGCCAAATTTCTAGAAATGCATATTGATTCTCACTTGAAGTAGTACGAAAACACGCAGATACTTACATGTAAAATTACATCAGTATATTTTGCAGTCCTATCATCAGTATGTCACACCCATTGTGTAACAGCCAGAGTGCTTTCGTTCCATACTACTTATATGTACACTCAGTTCTTAGCTACGGAGTACCATGCAACTCGAGGCACTTTAAAAGATAGGTCGTTTTGGAATCCGTAATAAACTGATTAATAACATGCAGTACTAAAGCTTTAGTTAGCAGAAATTATAATATTTCCTAAATTTTACGCCAGTCCAACATTATGTATTCGCATGACATTTCATATGCATGTTGTTAATGCAGTTTTGCCGCCGAAAGAAAGATAAGTAATTGGAGAAAATAAAGGAAAAACGACTCCTGAAACCGCTTTTACGGGCAAAAGCAAAGTTGGTCTCCCGTCATGCCATCGAAACAGAACACAGATATAGTGTAAATACGAATAGTATCTAACAAAGTTCGCATAATTTGCAGTCAGAGGTCGCAAGCGACTGTCCTCCATTAGTGTAGCTAATATTTACAGACGCAGTTTTGAATTTCACATATCAGAAATCATTCTTGAAGGTGAATCGTACAAACATACGTCGTTTGATCATCGCACAGATTCCCGTATGGAGGACACAGTAATTAGCTCGCTGGTGTAGTGCAAACAACTAAAACCGTTGAAAACAAAAAAAGTCACCAGGTCCGGATGGAATCCGAAATCTGTTTTACAAAGAGCACCATGGGGCATTGGCCCCTAACTTAGCTTGTATTTATCGCGAATCTCTAGCTCAGTGCGAAGTCCCAAGCGACTTGAAAAAAGACATTGTCTCCTGTATACAAGAGGGGTAAAAGAATAGACCAGCAGAATTACAGACTGCCATATTTAATATCGGATTTCTGCGGAATATAGTTCGAATATAATAAATTTCGTTGACAAGTAAGATCTGCTGTCCACAAAGCAGTACGGTGTTAGAAAGCGTCGCTCTTGCGAAACTCAGGTTTCACCTTTCTCATGTGAGATCCATTTTTTGTGTGTGTGTGTGTGTGTGTGTGTGTGTGTGTGTGTGTGTGTGTTGGTGTGCCGTAATGTGAAGACAGTTCTTTGGCGGCGACGAATCTACTTGCACCTGTGTGTAGTTGCTTTTATTATTCCCTGGCATTATTTTTATTAACAATAACCATAAACGTGGGCTGTGGAGGTCTTGCTTTGTAACACTTAGGCATTTCAGCCCCCACCAGCCTCAACTGATGAGGCGTGGGAAGGCAGATTCTAATGAGTGCTACAAACGTAAATTTTATATATGAACCAGTGAATTTACTAATGGCACTTTGTTGCGCTATGCCTGTGATCACTTTCAGAACTCAGATTAATAATCAAATTGACTAATTTAATAAGATTATACCTTAGATTGGTTGTGTACTATGTACCACCACAGTAAAATAAAAACAGTGAATAGTAGAGGTAGTATGAATGAGAACAATAGCGTAATTAAGTTTACAAAACAACGACGAGTTTTATTAAATCATTAGTAACTACAACTTTCTGGAGAACCAACCGATATATCTTACACAAAAATGACAAACACACATCAGTTGATGAATGGTCTTTGATAGGCAAAGCATAATAATTCTCACCTGAATTAATCCCTTTTACAATGCAATCTGACTTTGTTTACATGAATCTAGTGTGAGGCCCAACTCCCATACCTTTATTCAGGCGGCAGTAGAAAACGGCCTGCTGTGTGCGAGGTACGGTGCACTGCTGCAGCTGAATGTTCTGACGAGTGCACGAAAATATGCAAACTACGAGACCTGGCGTACAGACGTGGGAAAGTTCCCTACCAGAGCCCTGAAATACGGACAGATTTCAGTATGAGTTGCACCGTCGCTGGTCTGGCCAAACTAATTTGACGCACTGGCACGATGGTGAGTGCTGGAATTGTCAAACATCAGTCGGCTGACTCAGGACGAATAACTTCACCCTCGTGACACACGATATGTCCGAGATAATACGAAGTTCCACTGTCGGTACAGTTGGAAGTTGCCATTAGCTCTTAGCCCACGACAAGATACAGACCACAACTCTCATACGCTAGGGAAAGACCTGAAGTTCACCAGCGGAGGACCAGAAGACGAAGAAGGCAATGATTCACAACGACTCTCCACCAAGCCTCGTTACGGGAGCCGAATTAGCAAAATCGAAACTGCCCCTATATTGCACAAACCAATCAAACTATCCTCTACTCAATGAATCTCCGCTCTTGACTGTTCTGTTGGCCTGGTTGCCAATCCAGACACAGCACCGTGCTTACCACGCTGGGGGAGCAAGCCTCCATTTTGCATATCCTGAGAGAAGCAAGTCAGCAAATCCCTCTTGTCTGAAAAAATAAATTTTAGACTAGGGAGGTGCTGTTCTCACGGTGAGCATGGCCATGTTTTGGCAAAAAACATCTACCTAGATGGGACGACAGTCCCTCATTTAAGGAGAGATCTAATATTTCCGGGCTGACCATTTCCAATTTCTGAAAGAAGGCTGTTAGGCTTCCCAAACGTCGGCCGAAGTGGCCGTGCGGTTCTGGTGCTGCAGTCTGGAACCGCGAGACCGCTGCGGTCGCAGGTTCGAATCCTGCCTCGGGCATGGATGTGTGTGATGTCCTTAGGTTAGTTAGGTTTAACTAGTTCTAAGTTCTAGGGGACTAATGACCTCAGAAGTTGAGTCCCATAGTGCTCAGAGCCATTTGAACCATTTTGAGCTTCCCATACAGCTGTGCCGCTTGCTAAAAGAACCTTGCGACCTCATGTACTAACCACGTACACCAGCTGCTCTGTCAGTATCGTCCCAGCTTCTAACACGAGAATGCACAGAGTTTTATGACTTTCCCACCATTTGCACGAAAGCTCAGTTTACAGCAGTCTCTCTTAAATAGCTTCCTCCGCCCACTTTCTGCCATCCGGCCGCCTTCACGACGGACAGCTGCGTGGCCCAGATAAAATTTTTTGCGAACAGGCGCCGTTCTGTCCGACGCTAAGCAGGAGGAGGAGAGGGTTTCGGCCAGAAGTTCCTCTGCAGATAAGATCCAACGAGCGCTGCTTTCCAAATTCATTCACAGGGCCAGGTCGCTGCAGTCAGCATTTATGGCCTCCAGTTCATCTCGTCTCCTTTATGCCCCCTCGGGTTCACGTTCACTACAGGCTACACAACAGTTACAAGAACATTCTGCCCACAACATCCCCATATAAACACATACCAAATGCAGTACTGGAGAACACGGAGATCATGACCTAAAGTATGAATGTTAATCTGACTGACTATGTTGTTTAAGTGAGAGAGTGGCTTTGCCACAGCGCCGACTGTTAACGAAGGTACAAGGATCGTATTAGGTTCCCAGATATGTGAGTGGCTCAAAGACTTCTTAAGTAACAGAACCGTGTATGATATCGTATACGGTGACGGTGAGTGTTCATCAGAGACAAAGGTACCGCCAGGCGTGCCCCAGGGAAATGTGATAGGGCTACTATCATTTTCTGTTTACATAAATGATCTGGTGTGTAGGGTAAGGAGCAGTCTTTACCTCTTTACTGATGATGCTGTGCTGTATAGGAAGGTACTGTCGTTGCGTCACTGCAGGACGTTACACGATGACTTGGGAAAAAATTTCTAGTTGGTGTGATGAATAGCAGCTAGCTCTAAACGTAAAAAAAAAAAGAGAAGAAGTAAGTTAATGGAAATTGTAACAACACCAACGCTATACTATTGTACATATAATAATTTTTTTCTTCTGAATTTCGATAAATTAGTATAATCGATGTTCTGATTTCATTTCTTTTTTGTTTCATGCAATTATGTTAAAGGAACTGTAAACAATTTTCGATGTAAATTTTAATATTTATGTTAAATTTCAAGCAATGTTATAATAGAAGTGAAGTTTAACTAATGTTGAAACTATTGTAAGATGTGGAAGTTGTAATTGTACGCCTGGTCCATACGTAGGCAATGTATTAGGATATATAGAATGTAAAACCTTTGGTGAATACCCTGTCTGTAGGGGAGCGGTAAAAGGTGGATGGCAGGCGAGCGCGGGAAAATACACACGGGCGCTGTACGGCACAACGGGCTCAGCAGCAGGAGTAGTCGGAGTTGGGCATCGGTCTGAGAAACACGTCTTGGATCGAGGAGGCTCTCCTGTAAAAAGTGATTTCGTTGAGCCTCGGATGTGCCGTTTCCGACGCCTATACAGCATGGCAATATTCCATAGGCACTAAATGGAAAGTATTGCGACGCCAAGAAGAAGCAAAGTGCCGATACTTCAAGAGCCATTGCTGTGATTGTATGTGTGTTCCGTGTCTCGCCATCTCGCCGCCTGCCGACCGCCGCATCGATACGAACAGGTTGAAACTTTTAGTACTGTATTCGTGTGGACCAGTGTTATTTTGTTCCATACTGGGCAATAATAACTTAAATTTTACCAGAACTGTCCTATCATTTAATTATCCTCACAACTAACCTAGACAGGGTCCTTTCCACATGTTGTGCAATCCGAGTGTCCCGAAATGAAGATTTAAAGTTTATGTTAATAATAATTACCAGCAGACCTATCTATGTTAGAATGATGTTTAAAGAACTTTGTTGTTAATGAATATATAGGTAAATAATATAGGTCTGACTAAGTTGGAAAATAATTTTGAAATTGGTTTAGTAATGAAATTTAATTAATTTGTGACAAAATTAATGGTAGTTAAATGAGCAAGAAATAAGATAAAAGGAGAAGTAACTCAGATATTGGAAATCTTGAATGCTTAATGCTTTCAAAAATCAAACTTTCACTACAGCGATCATAACAGTTTCAGGGTCCCACCCCCCCCTTTTTCTTCCTTTTCTATTCACTTGAATTCTGAAGTGTACTGAACTGATTTGACCAGCAAAGTTAAAGTCAAGATAAAACCAAAATTTATCAGTGTTTTACCTTTCTTAAAATTGACATTGTATGTGTGTTTCGAAAGTACTATTTCTAGGGTAACATATGCCCGATTTCAATCAGATCAATAGAAAATACGAAGTTTGTAGTAAACATTATAGTGTATTGTTGTGTATTTATGGCGTGTCCATATTAGTACAGAAAGCGAGATTCTTAGTTCAGTAGATCTTCTGGTTCTAAAATTTACCAAATCATGCATTGTTACTACTTTTGGTCATGCTTGAATGTACTTCCTCTTGTACAGGGAAGATTCTCAGTTAATGCCTAATTAGGCTGGCGACCGTATTATTAAAAATTGGTAGCTTCTGCTGTGTATGTTTCTTGTCCGTCCTAACGTGTAGTTGCACTTTAGACTTGCTTGACGTATCATTGTTGTTACTGAGTGGGTGTAAGTCTGATTTTGCCTCCATTCAGGTACACGCGGTCAACATATTTACTAGAATCCTTTCTTATAAGGTGAAGCCTGTCAACTTACCATAGTACAGGCTTTAAAGATTTAACGTGCGCCCGAGCGTAGACGTTACAAAATGAGTAGGAGAAACAAACTCAATAACATTATGGGTTTGTTTTTCCTAGCATTAGTAGTGTAGTGCTTCGTAGTGCTTGACAGGGTCACGTAGATTAAGTATTTCTTTGTAGCGCTGCAGAGCAATGTCAAATGGAATGATAATTTAAGCATTTTAGTGGGATAAGCAATAGCGGCCTTCAGTTTATTGGGAGAAATTTAGGAAAATGTAGTTCATCTACAAAGGAAACCACGTATAGCACACTAGTGTGATCCATTGTTGAGTACCGTTAGAATGTTTGGGATTCGTACCAGGTCGGAATAAAGGAAGACATCGAAGTAATTCAAAGGCTGCTAGGTTTGTTTCCGGTAGGTTACAGAGATGCTTTGAGAGCTCAAAGGGGACTCATTGGAGGGAAGGTGATATTCTTCGAGGAGCACTATTCAGAAAATTTAGAGAACCGGCATTTGAGGCTGACTGTAAAACCATTCTACTGACGCCAACGTACATTTCGCTTAGTACCATGAAGATAAGATCAGATAGATTAGGGGTCGTAGCGAGTATATAGGTAGGCGTTTACCTCTCGCTCTGTTTGTGAGTGGCACAAGAAAGGAAATGACTGCAGCCGTACAGGGTACCCTCTGTCACGCACCATACGGTGGCTTGCGGAGTGTATATGTGGATGTAGGTGGACAGCGACGGGAAGAGCATATACACCTACATCTTCTCCTATATTCTGCAAGCCACATTACGGTACGTGTCGGAGGATACTTCTAGTACCATTATATGAAGGGCTTACTTCAATAGTGGTACAAGTCCGTTTTTGTTCATATTGAGATACAGGGTCCTAAAGTTAAATGAGCGCTGAAAAATCTGCAGTTGAGATACCATAAATATTCAAGCATATTACTTCTTGCTAGAAATGAACCTTTCTTTCTGTTTGTTTGGCTCATTAATTTCAGAAGCATTATAGACAGAAAAGTGGAGGTAATGGACTTGTACCACTATTAGGCCCTTCAGAAGTTCCCCTCTCCCTGTTGCTCTCTATTAGCTCTGATTTCTAGGATTTTCTCGTTGTGATCATTTCATATGCCGTATGTGGGAGGAGGAGGAGATTAGTTTTTAACGTCTCGTCGACAACGAGGTCACTAGAGACGTATCCTGAAACGATTTAGGGAAATCACGGAAAACCTAAATCAGGATGGCCGGACGCGGGTTTGAACCGTCGTCCTCCAAATTGCGAGTCCAGTATGCTAACCACTCACTACGCCGCTCGGTTCGTATATGGGACGACGTAAAATGGCGCCCAACTCTTCCCGGAACGAACTCTCTAGGAATTAATACTGGATCTCTCCGTCATTCACAACACGTTTCTTGCAGCGTTTGCCACTGAAGTTCATCGAGCATCGCCGTAATGTTCCCTTTTGTATTAATCCAACCTAGTAAGAGCTCCAAAAGATAAGCAATATTCAGGTTAATCAAATGGTTCAAATGGCTCTGAGCACTATGGGACTTAACATATGTGGTCATCAGTCCCCTAGAACTTAGAACTACTTAAACCTAACTAACCTAAGGACATCACACACATCCATGCTCGAGGCAGGAGTCGAACCTGCGACCGTAGCGGTCACGCGGTTCCAGACTGAAGCGCCTAGAACCGCACGGCCACACCGGCCGGCTCAGGTTAATCAAACAATTGTTTTGTAAGTCACTTCTTTTCTAGATGAATTACACCTTAAGATTCTTCTTTTGAACCTCAGCTACTTTATTTTATGTGGTTACTCCACTTTAGGTCGCTTGGGATAGCTACTGCTATGTATTTTACGGTAATTACTGTCTTCAGCGATTTGTCAACAGTAGCGTAACCCGTACTGTATCCCCAGTTTATACTACAATATGTCATTTAAAGGTTAAATATTTGACAGTTCGATTTCTGACATAATTGGGACGCGTCACATAGCCGACAAGAGAATGAAAATATTTTGCTGCTAAACTCAATGATATGACAAAAGTTTATCTTTAGTATCATAGGATACCTTTTCTAGTCGGAACATTGACATTATCGTAACAGAAACCGTAGTTGGGAAACAGTAAGTTTAGCGACGCCAGACCGTGTAGTTGTTACAGTTGATGCAAAAAGTCAGCTTTGCATGAGGTAGTAACGATGATTGGACTTCGTTAAAATTATAAATTGTGGACTCGAATGACGTACGTTGTAATTTGGAAATGATACCGTGCTAATGGTGCGCGACCACTGGGTGACAAAACTGACCACTTCCAACTAATTTAACAGGCTGAAAATTATTACACATTTTGATTAGTGGAATAGTGTATGAAAACTATCTCCAGTAAATAAAACATAATACCTTTAAGCATCTCGTTATTATCTGTATTACTATATAAATACATGTCGTTGTTTAACTTTGTTATTAAAATTCTCGAAAAGTTCTTGACGGATTTACTCAAGGTTTTTTCAAGATGCTCTAATAAATATTCGGGCGCACAAGGGGTATATCTTCTAAATTACTATGTAAAGCCAAGTCATTGTTTAACGTTGTTAATGTAAATCTCGAAAAGTTCTTGACCAATTTAATTCTAATGTTTACTCGATATTCTAAAAAATCTTTTGGCGGACATTAGCTACATATTTTTAATGTACACGGTAAGTAAATAAATATATAAAGGGGATAAGTTCTTCCCAAAAATCTAGGAAAATTCTTGACCGTTTTATTTCAAATTTTACATGAAGCAGTAACAAACATTCAAACAGGCAGGATATATATATCGGAAATCTGCCAAGAATTTTTCGAGATCTCTGCAAACGTATATATATACATGCGTTTCCAGAGATCTCGAAAATTCTTCGCCGATTTCCTTTAAATTTTTGCACGATACTCTAATAAATATCCAGGTTGCATAGGCTGCATATTTCTTTAACGTATGTGATATATTAATAAGTATACAATACGTAAAGGAGAAAAGTTTTTAGCAAATATCTCGAAATGTTGTTGATCGATTTACATCATATTTTTACTCGATTAATGAACATTCAGACGGAGAGAGATGTGGTGGGAGGGTATCGACATAAAGGGGGGAGGAAGAGGATATAGACAGAGAGGGGTGGAGAGCAGATGGACAGAGATAGAGGGAGGAGATTGTCAAGGAGAGGGGAGACGGTAGATGAACAGAGAGATTGGAGAGGGGTGGGAGAATAAGAGATAGAGAAGGAAACGGGGAGGAGGAGATGGGTATGGAGAGTGGGTCTGAAGCTGGTTAGGCGAATATTCAGTTTCCTAATATATTTAGTAATTGCGAAGCATTGCCGGGTTCGCTAGTTTCAATATAAAATTACGCGAACAAAATACAAGGTGTTAGGGGTACAAGTGCAGATATTTCTACTGATGACTCAGCAGGACTGGCTCCAGGGACTTTGCCGCCCCGTACGTTATTTTCTAGCACTCATCTCCAGGGCCAGTCCCTCCTTTCGTTTTTAGACGTAGTCATTCCTTTTCACAGTGTCATTTATTCACGATGTCTCGTTTTCCCATACCACACTTATTTACACGTCTTTTTGACTTGAATACGTCTTTAAGACCAGAGATAGGCTAAGTAGGGTCAGCGAAACAGTAGTAAAACGTTTACAGTGTAATACATTTTGAGTTATAACACCAAAATTAATTATGCAACCATAATTTAATAATGTCACTAGCGGAGCATGTAACTAAAATCTGTTCACTTTTCTTGTTCCCCAAACAAAGGGGAGCGTCCCATGTGCAGCATACCTGAGTACTTCATTGTTGGTGAAATCGTCGTCGTCTCTGGGTGTACAAAGTGGATGGTCACAGCGAGCGCCTTATGTGTTGAAAAAAAAGTGTACAAATCGGTAGTGCCTATTAAGTATGTCTGTAGTACACACAAGAGAAACGACTATGGTCGATTATCGATAAGGCGTGCTTTCTGACATGCCACGACTATTATTAATGGCTCAAAACAAGCAATTTTGGGGGCACTTTCATTTATTGCAGTGAAAAGTTACAGTTATAAGCTAAATCAAATTGTTGTAAACCAAACAGTGTGGAATGCGACACAATTGGATAAACAGTTCGTGCATTTTAGTTGCTTCATCTCCAGAGTCTTACAGGTTTTTCCACATTATTTTAAATATTAATATCTATTGATTATGGCTTCAACACTGAGAAAAAATGAATGAGGGAAATCTTATAAGAAGTTACACACAAAGCAGATAAAATGAATTTCGAGGGCCGTGAGAAGAAGAAGAAGAAGAAGAAGAAGAAGACGACGAGCAATGTAAATTGTAGAAATGGCAGATGCAAATGAGAGGGCGTAGTGGAGGCGATAGGGAAGGATGCCATACATCTTTTCACATGTATACACTCCTTAATCACAACGTCTTGGTTCATGTCATGTATCGGCCAGAGTATAGTTTACTTATTCTTTCTCTATTCACAGAAAAATGTTTTTCTTCATAGATATACAAAGACCTGTTAGGCCATCATATGCTGACATTTATCTTTATTTCTTTATTATCAAGTTTTTCGCATCTGTGGGGGTTTCTAGCTGACGTAGATACATTTCATGTGTTGTGTAGATGCATGGCAGAAACACTGCCAACTGCAGTCTTTGCTATTTTGCTGTTTTAAAAGTCGCAACCGAGGTGACCAACTCCAGCATTCCTTTTGTCATCTGTTCCACAATACCGTAGACAGTTTCCAGTAAGACACAAGTTTTTATGATTGTTTTGTATTTACAACTTATTCTCACACTTCATTATCTATGTAACACATTCATTGTCCTATTTAATTCCTCCATTTAGAACCATATTAAAATTTATGATTTTGTTGCCCCGAAAAACCTGTCGCCCTGAACGCTGGCACGACTCACCACCCCTACCTCCTCCTCCCCCTCCCAGCCGGCGACGCTATTACTGAGGACAGCATTTCAGAAGCATTTACTTCATTCGCAGACTAATGCTTATAGCTATTACGAGTTTTATGTTTTTAGGTTGGTTATTACCTCCAAGTAAGTGAGGCACAAGCAAGCCATTAACGTTTATTTTCCGAGGTGCAGCATGTCAGGTATTAAAATACGGATGCATGGATGCAAGAAATGTCCATACCGACAGGCATAGTACACTTCATGGCGCAGGTACGAAAATGCAGAAGACATCAGGTAGTAAATTATGTGACGTGTTTGTGGGAAGACTCTTAGCCGCAAAGAAATCCAACTAACATGCTGAAGTGGATACATATTAAGGTTCCAATTATCACAATATATGTCCCTGTATAGCAGACCTTCTCAAGTGGAAGCTCAAGCCGGCCGTTGTGGCCGAGCGGTTCTAGGCGCTTTAGACCTTTAGCCCGGAACTGCTCCACCGCTACGGTCGCTGGTTCGAATCCTGCCTCGGGCATGGATGTGTGTGATGTCCATAGGTTAGTTAAGTTTAAGTAGTTCTAAGTTCTAGGGGACTGATGATCTCAGGAGTTAAGTCCCATAGTGCTCAGAGCCATTTAAACCATTTGGAAGCTCGAAGAACAAGCATAACAAGAGTGAGTTTGTACACCAATTGAACATTTTTCAAAATATTAGTAAAACGAATCTCCCATTTTAGTTCTAAGTTCTAGGGGACTGATGATCTCAGGAGTTAAGTCCCATAGTGCTCAGAGCCATTTAAACCATTTGGAAGCTCGAAGAACAAGCATAACAAGAGTGAGTTTGTACACCAATTGAACATTTTTCAAAATATTAGTAAAACGAATCTCCCATAGATAGTAGAATATGCTCAAGAGGCAAACTTGTTGTTGTTGTTGTTGTTGTGGTCTTCAGTCCTGAGACTGGTTTGATGCAGCTCTCCATGCTACTGTATCCTGTGCAAGCTTCTTCATCTCCCAGTACCTACTGCAGCCTACATCCTTCTGAATCTGTTTAGTGTATTCATTTCTTTGTCTCTCTCTACGCTGCCCTCCAATACGAAATTGGTGATCCCTTGATGCCTCAGAACATAACCTACCAACCGATCCCTTCTTCTAGTCAAGTTGTGCCACAAACTCCTGTTCTCCCCAATCATATTCAGTCCCTCCTCATTAGTTACGTGATCTACCCATATAATCTTCAGCATTCTTCTGTAGCACCACATTTCGAAAGCTTCTATTCTCTTCCTGTCCAAACTATTTATCGTCCATGTTTCACATCCATACAAGGCCACACTCCATACAAAAACTTTCAGAAACGACTTCCGGACACTTAAATCTATACTCGATGTTAACAAATTTCTCTTCTTCAGAAACGCTTTCCTTGCCATTGCCAGTCTACATTTTATATCCTCTCTACTTCGACCATCATCATCTATTTTGCTCCCCAAATAGGAAAACTCCTTTACTACTTTAAGTGTCTCATTTCCTAATCTAATTCCCTCAGCATCACCTGATTTAATTTGACTACATTCCATTATCCTCGTTTTGCCTTTGTTGATGTTCATATTATATTCTCCTTTCAACACATTGTCCATTCCGTTCGACTGCTCTTCCAAGTCCTTTGCTGTCTCCGACAGAATTACAATGTCATCGGCGAACCTTAAAGTTTTTATTTTTTCTCCGTGGATTTTAATACCTACTCCGAATTTTTCTTTTGTTTCCTTTACTGCTTGCTCAAAATACAGACTGAACAACATCGGGGAGAGGCTACAACCCTGTCTCACTCCCTTCCCAACCGCTGCTTCCCTTTCATGTCCCTCGACTTTTATAACTGCCATCTGGTTTCTGTACAAATTGTAAATAGCCTTTCACTCTCTGTATTTTACCCCTGCCACCTTCAGAATTTGAAACAGAGTATTCCAGTCAACATTGTCAAAATCCTTCTCTAAGTCTACAAATGCTAGAAACGTAGGTTTGCCTTTTCTTAATCTAGCTTCTAAAGTAAGTCGTAGAGTCAGTATTGCCTGACGTGTTCCCATATTTCTACGGAATCCAAACTGATCTTCCCCGAGGTCAGCTTCTACCAGTTTCTTCATTCGTCTGTAAGGAATTCACGTTAGTATTTTGCGTCCGTGACTTGTTAAACTGATAGTTCCGTAATTTTCACATCTGTCAACGCCTGATTTCTTTGGGATTGGAGTTATTATTTTCTTCTTGAAATCTGAGGGTATTTTGCCTGTCTCATACATCTTGCTCACCAGATGGTAGAGTTTTGTCAGAACTGGCTCTCCCATGGCTGCCAGTAGTTCTAATGGAATGTTGTCTACTCCCGGGGCCTTGTTTCGACTTAGGTCTTTCAGTGCTCTATTAAACTCTTCACGCAGTATCATATCTCCCATTTCATCTTCATCTACATCCTCTTCCATTTCTATAACATTGCCCTCAAGTAAATCGCCCTTCTATAGACCCTCTATGTACTCCTTCCACCTTTCTGCTTTCCCTTCTGAGCTCTTGATATTCATACAAGTGGTTCTCTTTTCTCCAAAGGTCTCTTTAATTTTCCTATAGGCAGCATCTATTTTACCCCTAGTGAGATAAGCCTCTACATCCTTACATTTGTCCTCTACCCATCCCTGCTTAGCCGTAGGGCACTTCCTGTCGATCTCATTTTTGAGACTTTTGTATCTCTTTTTTCCTGCTTCATTTACTGCATTTTTATATTTTCTTCTTTCATCAATTAAATTCAATATTTCTTCTGTCACCCAAGGATTTCTATTAGCCCTCGTCCTTTTACCTACTTGATCCTCTGCTGCCTTCACTACTTCATCCCTCAAAGCTACGCATTCTTCTCCTACTGTATTTCTTTCCCCCATTCTTGTCAATTGTTCCCTTATGCTCTCCCTGAAACTGTGTACAACCTCTGGTTTAGTCAGTTTATCCAGGTCCCATCTCCTTAAATTCCCACCTTTTTGCAGTTTCTTCAGTTTTAATCTACATTTCATAACCAGTAGATTGTGGTCAGAGTCCACATCTGTCCCGGGAAATGTCTTACAATTTAAAACTTGGTTCTTAAATCTCTGTCTTACCATTAGATAATCTATCTGAAACCTGTCAGTATCTCCAGGGTTCTTCCATGTATACAACCTTTTTTCATGATTCTTCAACCAAGTGTTAGCTATGATTAAGTTATGCTCTGTACAAAATTCTACCAGGCGGCTTCCTCTTTGTTTTCTTAGCCCCAATCCATATTCACCTACTATGTTTCCTTCTCTCCCTTTTCCTACTACCGAATTCCAGTCACCCATGACTATTAAATTTTCGTCTCCCTTCACTATCTGAATAATTTCTTTTATCTCATCATACATTTCTTCAATTTCTTCGTCATCTGCAGAGCTAGTTGGCATATAAACTTGTACTACTGTAGTAGGCATGGGCTTCGTGTCTATCTTGGCCACAATAATGCGTTCACTATGCTGTTTGTAGATGCTCCTATTGTTTTATTCATTATTAAACCTACTCCTGCATTACCCCTATTTGATTTTATGTTTATAACCCTGTATTCACCTGACCAAAAGTTTTGTTCCTCCTGCCACTGATCTTCACTAATTCCCACTATATCCAACTTTAACCTATCCATTTCCCTTTTTAAATTTTCTAACCTACCTGCCCGATTAAGGGATCTGACATACCACGCTCCGATCCGTAGAACGCCAGTTTTCTTTCTCCTGATAACGACGTCATCCTGAGTAGTCCCCGCCCGGAGGTCCGAATGGGGGACTATTTTACCTCCGGAATATTTTACCCAAGAGGACGCCATCATCATTTATCCATACAGAAGAGCTGCATGCCTTCGGTAAAAAATACGGCCGTAGTTTCCCATTGCTTTCAGCCGTTCGCAGTACCAGTACAGCAAGGCCGTTTTGGTTAGTGTTACAAGGCCATATCAGTCAATCATCCAGACTGTTGCCCCTGCAACTACTGAAATGGCTGCTGCCCCTCTTCAGGAACCATACGTTTGTCTGGGCTCTCAACAGATACCCCTCCGCTGTGGTTGCACCTACGGTACAGCTATCTGTATCGCTGAGGCACGCAAGCCTCCCCACCAACGTCAAGGTCTATGGTTCATGGGGAGAGGAGGCAAACTTACTGCAGTACAAATAAATCTTTGATATGAGTCATAACGATTTGCTAAAGCTGTACACAGTAGTGAATTTCTTCGCCTATGTGTGCGCCATACATTACATTGAGGGTCACCTAGCAGTCCCTGGACCACGTGTTGCCCCTCTGCAAGTACTCCTGCAGTTTGCTGCAGTCTTCTGAAGTTGCTACCTCCTTACAGACAACCACATCGTACGTGAACAGTGTAAAGGAGCTTCAAGTGTTGTCCACTAGATCATTATTTATATAAGGTGAACCATAACTCTACCAATAAACTTTGAGAGGTTGTTCAGGTTGTTCTGATACTTCTCTTGTTCAGTTTGCCTATATTAGATACGCTTGAAACCACTTCAAGAATATATTGCATAAACTGAAGATGGAGGAGAGAAAGGAAAGGAAAGGAACTAATAATATCGGCTGCATCTGGACCTTGCGGAACCAGTGGCGACGAGTAAAAATGTGTGCCGGACCTGGACTCGAACCTGAGATGTCCTGCTCACTAGGCAGCTGCGTTAAGCACTGCGTCCCCTGGGCACAGTGGTTATCGAAAGGCGTGGAGCCGGCCGCTGTGGTCGAGTGGTTCTAGGCGCTTCAGTCTGGAACCACGCGGCTGCTACGGTCGCAGGTTCGAATCCTGCCTCGGGCGTGGATGTCCTTAGGTTTAAGTAGTTCTAAGTCTAGGAGACTGATGACCTCAGATGTTAAGTCCCATAGTGCTCAGAGCCATTTGCACCATTTCTTTGAAAGGCGCGGACTGTGTCGGTACTCTCCCTTGGTGACCCACACTCCCACCTGGCGCCACCTATCCACAGTCCCTGTCCATGTCCTCTATGCTCGCTAATTATAGATTCCTGCTGGAGCTCGGACGTAAATGTACATGCCAACTGAATGTTGTAGAGTCACTGCCCATCAAGGCAAATCAATTATATGAATGCGAGGTATCTGTTTTACACATGTTCGAAGGAGCAAACACCATACATTCATATTACAAACCAAGAATGTTTTAGTACACTAACGACGCAACGTGGCATAGAGATCTTGAAGTTACTGACCAGTAATTTGTGAACTACACTCCTGGAAATGGAAAAAAGAACACATTGACACCGGTGTGTCAGACCCACCATACTTGCTCCGGACACTGCGAGAGGGCTGTACAAGCAATGATCACACGCACGGCACAGCGGACACACCAGGAACCGCGGTGTTGGCCGTCGTATGGCGCTAGCTGCGCAGCATTTGTGCACCGCCGCCGTCAGTGTCAGCCAGTTTGCCGTGGCATACGGAGCTCCATCGCAGTCTTTAACACTGGTAGCATGCCGCGACAGCGTGGACGTGAACCGTATGTGCAGTTGACGGACTTTGAGCAAGGGCGTATAGTGGGCATGCGGGAGGCCGGGTGGACGTACCGCCGAATTGCTCAACACGTGGGGCGTGAGGTCTCCACAGTACATCGATGTTGTCGCCAGTGGTCGGCGGAAGGTGCACGTACTCGTCGACCTGGGACCGGACCGCAGCGACGCACGGATGCACGCCAAGACCGTAGGATCCTACGCAGTGCCGTAGGGGACCGCACCGCCACTTCCCAGCAAATTAGGGACACTGTTGCTCCTGGGGTATCGGCGAGGACCATTCGCAACCGTCTCCATGAAGCTGGGCTACGGTCCCGCACACCGTTAGGCCGTCTTCCGCTCACGCCCCAACATCGTGCAGCCCGCCTCCAGTGGTGTCGCGACAGGCGTGAATGGAGGGACGAATGGAGACGTGTCGTCTTCAGCGATGAGAGTCGCTTCTGCCTTGGTGCCAATGATGGTCGTATGCGTGTTTGGCGCCGTGCAGGTGAGCGCCACAATCAGGACTGCATACGACCGAGGCACACAGGGCCAACACCCGGCATCATGGTGTGGGGAGCGATCTCCTACACTGGCCGTACACCACTGGTGATCGTCGAGGGGACACTGAATAGTGCACGGTACATCCAAACCGTCATCGAACCCATCGTTCTACCATTCCTAGACCGGCAAGGGAACTTGCTGTTCCAACAGGACAATGCACGTTGTAAGTCAACTACCCTGGCCAGCAAGATCTCCGGATCTGTCTTCTTATTTCAATTTCCAGGTGTATATTACTCAGACAGATGTCTCAACGTCCCAACTAAACAAGAAGGTGGCCAACAAAGACCTCACCGTCTACTTTGAAGGAGTGACACTCAGACATAACAGAAGCCCCAAATGTCTAGGAGTGACGTCTGGTATAACGCTCAGTTACAAAAAATATCTATTACGAACAGCTGCCAAAATCATAACTCGATGTAACATATTCCAGAAACACTATGGCACAGTATGGGGACCCTCTACATCGATGCTACACATCTCAGCTCTGCGATTGGTTCAGCATGTTGCCGAGTATTGCTCCCCAACTTGGATGAATATTGAAACTTACCTGAATAAATAAAAATATAGACTGAGGTATTCTGTTTCCGACCGTAAGCGTAAGCTGTGGTGGTAAATGAACTGTCGTAATGAAACTTGTACAGTTGTGATGTGAAAGACAAAGTGCACTGTAAAAATAGTTAATTGTCATAATTAGAAAGGAAGTCTTTCATACGGTACAAGTTAGCAGTCTGACTGTAAGGATTTTGAACAGTATAAACTGCCTGAATAATTAACTTGGACATGAAACCTAGAGTAATTGGCTTTGCAAAATTTGATCACAAAAACTGTCGCTGGATAACATAAGCTGGCCCTGATTGAATAAATAAAAAACAAGTCATAAAATTTTCTCTTTACCTCTATTCTGCGCAAATCTGGATAACGCGTCGGAGTATTGCTCTGTCTAGCGCGCCACTATGCTAAAGCTGCAAATTACTGTATCTACACAGAGACACTCAAGAGGTGCAATGAGTTCTATGTTAATTGCAAATTGAGCTGTTTATCGAACTTACTTGGTTGGATGATCCTTTAGAAGGAATTGTAATAGAAAGGTTGGTAAGAAAATGAAATATGCGCATAAATGACAACGCTATGATTTTCTTTTTATATTGAGGAAAACTCGTCAACACAGATTTTAAATTTAATGAACTTCTCAACAACCAAACAATACATTTTCCTATCTCTTAAGTCTAACAACTTTCGATACAATAATCAAGTGAGTTCGATGGCGCAGCAAGAGTTAAAATAGAAAGTAACATCATTATTGTATTCTTCATCATCATTTCATCATCATTGACTCGCAAGTCGCCGTAGTGGCGTCAACTAAAAAGGACTTGCAATACGGCGACCGAACTTCCCCGCATGGGGCCTCTCGGCCAACAGTGCCATACGATCATTTCATTTTCATTATTGTATTTACCTGACATTCCATTAGATTTCTCCCTTCACAGATGAGTTTCATAATTATGTTGATTGAACAAAATCATAAACTGAGACATTAAATTTGAATCATAATATTGCCATAGCTTCCTCACTTGCCCAACTCTGACACAGCCGAACTTCGACTCCACTCTATACCAAAGCTAAAAATTGTCTACACCCACTGCGCCCTCCTGCAGCTCAGCGATGTTGGCTTAACTTCTGCGATACAGATTACAACATCGCTCCTCGCTCACAATCGATTCAGATACCAAAAATTCAGATACCAAATTTATACGTGACACCTCTCAATACGCTCACGGAAAAATCGTTGACACAGCTCAACCGCAGGAGATAGACGTGGCAAAATAATGCAACTACGGAACAACTAAAGCTGCAACGCTTACCGACCAACCCACCTGTCTTAACCCGGTAAGAATCGACACTGGAAGGTGTGCCGGATCTCTGTGCAAGTGGAAGAAAATGACCTCTCCAAGTTGTAACAGTCCGGCTGATAAGCAGATTGTTCACCAAGTCATTCAGTAATGTCCACAGAGAGCTTTTCCTGGCGAACCAAAAGAGTTTCTGGTGGTGACGAAGGGTTCAATGCACTACATTCGTGACCCGATTATGGTTCAAATGGTTCAAATGGCTCTGAGCACTATGGGACTTGACAGCTGTGGTCATCAGTCCCCTAGAAATTAGAACTACTTAAACCTAACTAACCTAAGGACATCACACACAACCATGCCCGAGGCAGGATTCGAACCTGCGACCGTAGCGGTCGCCCGGTTCCGGACTGAGCGCCTAGAACCGCGAGACCACCGCGGCCGGCTGACCCGATTATGAGTTTGTAATTTGACACAGTTGTAATTTTTTGTGATGTAGCCATGCGCTAAATGAATAAACTGTTAACGCAAACTAATACTGCAGGGAAAACAAACCCTGGACAGAAAGAGGCAGTACTAAATACAAACTTGAGGACAACGAGTTGAAGGGGGCACTGCTGTTTTCAATATCAGGTACTGTGAGCGAACTGAAAGAAGTCACACGGGGCATACCGTTGACATTCGCGATGTTACCCACTATTTCCATTAAAGTACGAATACAAAGCTATTTGAGGTGAGAAACCAAACGAAGTGCAATAATTCTGTAACAAGCCGCCGGAGATCATGAATCCCTTGTACTGGAATACTCAGAAGGTATTCCTGGAAAACCTCCGAAAGATTATCAGTGTATTTCTGGTTCACCCTGTAAATTGTGACGATTCTGTCACACTTACGACACTCATATATTTGTCGAGTTCATTCTGTTAAGAGGGACGTATTGGGTTCTGTGTGCAAAGAAGTGCTGAGTTCAGTCACAAATATGATCAAACTCTCGGCATGCAAGTATTTGTTTTTCACTAAACGACAATATTGAGCAATATGGGGTAACTGCCAGAAGTCAAGGAACACGGCAGCAACCTGAGCGACCGATGTCTGCGACGCTCATGGACGAACAGAGTGAACATTCAGACACAAAAAAAGATCATTAACAAAACGCTTATTATCAAATGTCCATCATTAACAGACCTCGCCACACGCAGACGTAGTGAATCAATACTAAAGGAATTTCAAAATTATAACTTCTTTGATGATAGACTCGGGCTTCTTATGTTCGCATCGTCTCCGCCGAAAAGGGCATCGAACTTGGCGAGGGAGCTACAGCAGTTGACTGTCTTCAAACTTCGCTTAGCCTCCGGGCGCGTCGCCCTCCTGCATGGCTGCTGCCTCCTCCTCCTCCTCTTTCCTGTTTATACCGCTTCGATGCTGGGACCGGTTTCCCGTTACGGCGAACTGCGGTCGCTAATGCCCCTCAATTCGCTGTTAACTACATTTCCAGGCAGACTGCAGCGCTGTGCTACCACGAGTCACAACATAACTTAATTTCGAGGAAGTAAGAGCGTGGCCCCAAAGGTTTCGCACGCACATTGCTGGTCATCCTCCTGCAACTAGTAGCGAGTTCGTCATCGTTTTGGTACTATTACATCATTTATACTTCACGAGAGGCTTTGCTTTAACTTCAGATTAACTCAATGTGGAATGCTGAATAAATGAAAAAATAACCGCAGGACAGTTATTTAATCCACTGTCTTTCATTGAGTACACTACCAGTTTCGCAAACACTTAATCATGTGAGGTCATCCTCACCCCAATGTTGTCATGGAACCGAAGGTTCCGTGTCAAAAGAGTGAAGGTGACAAAAATTCCATAACAGCCGTTTCCCCGCGCTGTGTGACCGGGACCACAAACAGGTTCCCGGACGCGCAGCACGGGGGAACGGTTGTTACGGAATCTGTTTACATCAGAAGATGAACCTTTAACTGTTCCGAAACGGGTCGTGTGTAGACAATAAAAGATTGTGGATCAAGCAACAGTTCTGCGGTTTCTTCATTCTAAACATGGACTTGTAGAGTTGCGGCTGCCTCATAAGAAAAACTATTTGTGGTAATGGAGTGCTATTGACATTTGATGGACTATTCTGTCATTGAATTTTGTGTCCGATCTGTAAAAAAGCTCTTATGCTGTAGCTGACAGGGCTATTTAGCAATTGTTTCACGATCGTTGCTTCAGATTTCTGCTGTCCTCATTAGTGGTGTTCTTAGACCCACCGAAACGATGAATGGGTTAGTGTTTGTGGACGTATTTTGTGAGGTACCACTCGACAATACCACCAGCAAATGTCACTATCCCCAAATGTATCCGTAAAAATGTTCAATCCAGTCAGTCCCTAGAATCAAGCTACGTCAAATTACTGTCAATTCTCTCCGTTCATTCAGCTATATAAATAAAAATGTAAATGGTCGTTTGTTCAGAATTGTGTATCATCGAAAGCTCTTTACCTATTGCTTTCAAATTTTGACACAATGGGCATTCGAATATGCGCTTGTTTTTCTACCTTCTGGAACCCCAAAAAGAATATATAAATATATATGTAAGAAATATAGGAGAAATCTATATAAAAACGTAAATGTTCGTTTTTTTAAAATCTGAAATGTCGGAAAGTTCTTCATCAATTGCTTCGAAATTTTGACACGACATTGTATTAGAACACCTGCATGTTTTATATGCTATTTTAATATATAAACAAATGTATACTACATGAAGAGGAAAAGATATTTCCAAAAACCTCAAAGAGTTCTGGGTCGATTCACTTCAAACTTTTACACGCTACTATAATAAATGTGTGGACACACATAGGCTATAAATTTCTATATCTATAACATATAAATGTATGTATAAAATATAAAATAGTGGAATGTCGTTACCAAACAGAAAAATTGTATTTATAGGTTATCGGTTTATGATTAGAGCTACTACAGAATGTAAATATGCAATAACAATAAACTAGGCTCTGGGTCAGACAGGGGTGGGGGTAGGGCAGCGGGATAGGAGATGAACACTGCGGTGGGAGGGAATGGACGCAGAAACAAGGAGGTGGACGGAGAGGTGGACGGAGAGAGGGGGGAAGTAGGTGATAGACAGAGTCAGCGGACAGAAGAAGATTAGGACGTATATCCAATTTTCATTCATATTAGAAACGTCTAGTTTCTCCTTTCTATTTAACAAGACTGGGCCACAGCAACGTGTTGCAGGGAACAGCTAGTTCAGTTATAAAGACACATCTAAGATAATGACACATTGTGGTACCACATATAAATCAAAAGAAAGAAAATTAGAATTTAGCAACCCATCGAGGACGGAGCAAAAGCTCGAATGGAAGAAGGAAGGGAAAGGGCACTGGCTCAGACTGGGAAGGAACGGTAGGGTATGACGTCCCGTCGACAGCGTGGCATAGGGTTTGTGTATAAACTCGCTGCGTTTTTCCATTAAGTTTAACAGTCACAGCAGATACACATAACAGATACTTTACTCGTCAATAATATATTCTCCTTCACTGTTTAAAGCTATCTGTCAACGCTAGGGTAACTTTTCTATTCTGCGACTGTAGTCATCACGCCGTGTTGAGGTGAAGAACACGTCGAACCATATTCAGAGTGCATTTTCATCCGGAGAGGAAGTTCCTTGAAAGTTACTCGATAGAGAGCGGAAAACATGAAAATCTGAGGGCGCAAGATCAGGTGAATAAGGTGGATGCGGAGTGACTTCCCAAGGCAACTCCTCTATAGTACTTACTGTCAGTCTGGCGCAATGTGGACGTGCGTTATCGCAGGCTTCGTGGTCGTTGTTCAGCAGTGATTGTTACACCTTGGGGAAGCAGTTCGCTGTTGCACCAGATACATAACCACATGGAAGCGCGCATGTCATTGTACGGGGACTTGCTGCTATGTTTTGGCTCAAGCATTCATTTCTTTTCCTTACATTAGCTTAAAGACACTATTTGTCGTCACCAGTAATGATACAGGATAGGAATGATCGGTACTGCTCACGAGCTACTTGATTACGAGCAAGCAGAGATGTATACACGGCCAGCCGCAGATTTTTGTGCTTTTGGATCAAAGAATGCGGTACATATACTTCATCACATTTGCCAATTCTCGAATACAATGACGTGGATAATTGTGGATTAATGGGTTCAAACGATCTTCATCAAACCCCGAAGTTCTTCGTGAACAGGGAGAGTCATTAATATGAGAACGATCCTTCTTAAAACAAGAAAACTATTTTCTTGCCGTGCTCTGTCTAATGGGATTGCCTTCATACAAGGCCAAATGTTTCTGATTGTCTGCGCTACTGTAACCCCTATACTGAACTCAAACGGAAGAATATGTCGGAAATGTTCCGATTTCTCCACTTGGCACTCTAGTTTCAAAAGTCCACAGCTTCACTCACTATCTCCAAATGACAGAATGACCATATGTAAACTCAAATAGCAACAGTAGACTACAAATGAAAAGTGACAATTGATAAAGAAACCCATAGCAACCGGACTATCTACATACAAAACAATAACCCTGCGAACTTATCTACCAACCTGATAGTTATCGACGGAGCATGAACTCGGATTAAGGAAGGACGATGAAGAAAATCGCTGTGGCATTTCAAGGGAACCATCCTGCAATTTGGAAATTTGTGGTAACGTCCTATGGGACCAAACTGCTGAGGTCATCGGTCCCTAGGCTTACACACTACTTAATCTAACTTATGCTAAGGACAACACATACACCCATGGCCGAGGGAGGACTCGAACCTATGACGGGGGAGTGGGGGGGGGGGGGAGTCGCTCGAACCGTGACAAGGCGCCTAAAACCGCGCGGCTAGCCAGCGCGGTTGAACCATCCTGACTTTTACCTCAAACGATTCCGATTCAGGGAGACCATGGAAAACGTTACTCTTGATAGCCGCACGGGGACTTGAACTGCCGTCCTCTCGAACACGAGGCGGGTGTGTTACCACTGCGTCACCTCTAACAGTCTCTTACAAATCGACCTCACAATGTATGCGTTCCAGGGGAGGTTTGGAAATTATAGCTAAACAGTATATGCGACTGCATCAAATGTCTGATTTAGTGTAATGTAGTTCTTAAAAGCAAACAGAGTGAAATAGTGCGAAGTGTTTTTTATAAAGTAATCAGAATTTCAAACACATACGACACTGAGTTTTTTTAACATCAAATTTCTACACTCAGCCTTTGTTACCAGTTTTGATTGCAGGTACGACAGTGAGACATAAAGTATTAATATCTGCATCCACATACATACTTCGCAGGCCATCGTGCGCTGCGTGGCGGAGGATACCAGGTATCACTGCTCGTCATTTCCTTTCCTGCTCTACTCGCAAATAAAGCGAAGAACAGACTACTGTCTAAAAGCCTCCGTACGAACCCTAATGCCTCGCATATTATCCTTGCGATCATTACACGATATGTAGTTTGGCGGCAGTAGAATCGTTGTACAGTCGGCCTCGAGTGCCGTTTCTCCAGATTTCCGCAAAAGCCTGAAAAACCGCGTTTTGTAGCGTGGATCGCTGCAGGACGTGGAGGAAGAGAGTCATTGAGTTGTGGAATATACCGACAAGGATGTGGAACCGAGTTGAGTCCAGTGTCCCGGCCAGCTGCGTTAGGTTTCTTGGTTGAAGAACCATGGCACGAACAGCCCGGTCAAGATGGTCCCACAGATTATCGATTGGGTTTAAATCCGGGGAGTCTGATGGCCAGAAGAGTACCGTAAACTTATCCTGGTACTCTTGGCACCAGGCACGCTCACTGCGAGCTTTGAGACGCGTAGCATTGTCCTGCTAGTAGAGGCCATCGTGCCGAGAAAATCAAACAGCATGTAGGGGTGGACACCGTCTCCAAGTATAACGAACACTTGTGTCGGTCCATGTGTCTTCTAGAGTGACGAGATCACCAAGGGAATGGGGCGAAAACGTTCCCCAGACGATAACTGTTGCACGGTGTTTGCTTTCAGACGTTTCACGACTACACGCTAACGGCTCTATGCAATAGAGTATAAAACGTGATTCATCTGCAAAGCCATTCTGTGGCCACTCAGTAGACATCAATTTGCGACACCGACGTGTAAATTCCAGCCTTCGTCGCCGCTGAACAGCTGTTAGCATGATTGAGGAGACACTGTTGGTAGCTTCTTAGTTTATCTGGGCAATCAGCTGAACAACAGTTGCACGTTTATTCGCCTGTACACATCTCCTGTCATGTATGGGCCGTGCAGCACCACAGTTGCCTCGGGGCCGGCCTTAGATAGCGCCATTTTACCATGCACTGTATCCTTTAACCATCATCAGTTATGAGTTCAGTGGGCGTAGGGTGTACCCCCTGCATCCCTTCGTGATTTGCGTCTTCTCTGCCCGCAGTGTTATTTTCCATCAGGACAATTGTTTGTGTCACGAGGCCAGAATCATGCTATAGTGGTCTGAGGAGCAAGACTATGAACTCACGTTGATGCTTTGACCACAAATTCTAAATTCTACTGTAAACTAGACGAATGGCCCGTAATTTACAGGAACTGCGTGACCTTTGTGTAGACATCTAGTGCCACATACCTCCAGTATTATAGCAAGGACTTGTCGAATCTATGCCACGAAGAATTTCTGCTATACTGCGTACCAAGGATAGACCAACATGCTGTTAAGAAGGTGGTCATAATGTTTTGACTCATCAGTGAAACGGACGTGGGTGGGGCATGTAGACATGTAGCTAGCCAAATGGACGGTGGAGGGACCAGAAAAGCTACTTCCTGTATTCTAAGAGAAAAGAAAAGGCGACGTCCTAATGGAAGGAGAATAGATGTCATTAGAAAACAAGCTAGTGGAACGTGAATATATACAGCTGAAGAATGGAAAATTTCAGACTAGTCATTTGTCCAACAATTGCGGATGACTAATTATGCTGCTGCTGCTGCTGTTGATGTATAGTACTAATTAGGCAGTCGAAGGTAAACAGCGTCCAACAAACTCAAGTTTCATGTTGCAAATAACTCAAAATTGTGGCTTGATTAGCAGCATGATAGAAGACGTATAGTATTTTAATCAGCGTCTGACCCAGTCGCTCGATTGTATGAGGTATTTTCAATAGAAAAGGCAAGAAACAACATTGTGAGTATAACTGAAGGATTTTTTCAATGGTAATCATCAGAGACCTAAGCACAACTATCCCACTGTTTCACTAGCCGAAGGACTGCCTGTTCCCAGAACTCCGGTGGCTGTGACAGGAGCCACACCTCCGCTGTGTCCTTCAGTTCGTCATCCGAGTTGTAGCGCTTCCCTTTGAGGTGTTTTTTTTTTTTTTTTAGCGGACCAAACACATGGAAGTCGTAGGGCGCAGTTTCGGGCTGTAGGCTGGGTGTCCGAGCTGCGTCACCCTGCCTGCTGAGCGCACAGCTTTGAATGTCTTAGCGAGAGGTGGCGACGCGTTGCATGATGTCTCACTGCCTTATCCCACAGCGGCATTTGCAAATTTCAACCGATTTCGTTGTTACGACGTTTCGTACTTTTCATTTGAACACTCCTTAAGACAAGCACGTAGTGGCAGGACTAGCAGTTTATGCTGGGCGTAAATGCAAATCGCGGAGATAAAAATGAAGGGAGTGTTGCTACGCACCCCGTTCACCACGGGCTTGTATCAGAATAAAGCGTTAGGAATCCAGACGCTGTTAGGAGTATTTTGTTCCTATTGTCATCCCGCCAATGTCTAGTGCCTTGAATTTTCAAGTAGACCACTTCTGGATAGCAAGGCATGACATCGACTAGTGCAGCAATCTGCTATTTGTCGGAAACTCACATATACTTGTTAAAATTTAACTATATGTGTGAGCTATCTGGTTTAAGGTCATCGAATGACAGAAATTACAACTTACAACAGGTTATATTTTAGAAACTACATACAAAAAACAGATGAAATATGAAATAGTTTAAACTAGATATAAGGGAAACAGAATTACAACATTGCCATGAAGAAAGAAAGCAAAACTATATTTGTGTTGACTAATAGAAAAAATGTTCAAATGTGTGTGAAATCTTATGAGACTTAACTGCTAAGGTCATCAGTCCCTAAGCTTACATACTATTTAACCTAAAGTATCCGATGGACAAACACACACACACGCGTGCCCGAGGGAGGACTCGAACCTCCGTCGGGACCAGCCGCACAGTCCATGACTGCAGCGCCCAGACCGCTCGGCTAATCCCTCGCGGCCACTAATAGAAGAACCGCGCCTATTCTCGCCTACTATTTCGTCCATATTTGTGGTATACTCGCATACAGGGCGTTGCCAGAAATGAATGAACGGAAGTGGGAGCTCCAGATGAACAAGCGTTCAGAAAAAGTTGCCAGGTGCGAGCAGAACTCGTGTATGAGGGTTCCGGGCAAACTTACACTGACGAGGCAAAACATTATCACTACCTGCTTACTAGATTGTTTGTACGTCTTTGGAACGAAATACATCATTGATTCTGCGTAGCACGGATCAGACAGTTTGTTGGAAGGTTTGTGGAGATTTTTGGCATTAGATGTCCACGCACAGGTCATGTAGTTCGCGTAAATAACGGGCCGATGGTTGGGTCGCGGTGATGGCGCCCGACAGCGACTTAGATGTGTTCCATAGCATTTACACCAGTCGAATTTTATCGCCGAGACATCAACGTGAGTTTACTACAATGCTTCTCAATGCAATGTTCTGGCTCCGAGACACGGTCATTTATACTACTGAAAGATGATATCGCCGTCGTGGAAGACATCAAGCATGGAGGGATGCAGGTGGTTTGTAGCTGTCGGCTTGTTTTCGATTACTACCACAGGTCCCATGCAAGTGCATGGGGAATGTCTCCCATAGCATGATACTGCTCCACCAGCCTTGCGACCGTTGCGCGCTCCACGTTTCGAGCCGCCGTCCAACTCGATGACAGCGTTTGTGGAGACGACCATCGACATAGTGTAGCAAAATTGTGATTCACCCGAAGAGCCGACACGTTTCCACTGATAGACGGTCGAATCCCGACGGTCCGGTGTCCACTGCAATCGTAAATGACGATTTCGTTGGGTCGTGTGAAAACGTAGGGGTAGTCTGCTGCGGGGCTCCACGTACAACAATATATGACGAACGGTGCGCTCCTAAACACTTATGCGTGCACCAGCATTGCGCTCTTTCAGCAGAGATGTCACAGACCACCATCTATTCTGCTTTACAGAGCAGACAAGCCTCAGAACCCCACGTTCGGTGAAGAGTCGTGGGCGTTCAACCATTTAGCGCCCAGAGGTAGTTTCACTGTCTTCTTTCTGTAGATCCTCATTACAGAAGCCCGTGAACATTCGACTACTTTCGTCGTTTCCGAGATACTCATTCACACGCTCTGCGCAATAGTAATATGCCCTTCGTCAAAGTCACTTATCTTAGTATATTTGCCGCACGAGGTAGCCGCGCGGTCTAGGGCGCCTTGTCACCGTTCGCGTGGCTGCCCCAAGTCGGAGGTTCGAGTCCTCCTTCGGGCGTGTATGTGTGCTCCTAACCATAAGTTAGTTAAAGTTAGATTAAGTAGTCTGTAAGCTTAGGGACCGATGGCCTCAGCAGTTTGGTCCATAAGAACTTACCACAAATTTCCAATTTCTTTTTCTCAATGTATTTCCCCATTTGCAGCCCATATCTTCTCTAGGATGACCCCCGTCCGTGTCTGCTCCACTTAAATACATTTGTTACTGTGTCACTTGCTCGCACAGCCACCAGGCGGCATCCATCACGGTGGGTAGTGGTCATCATGCATTGGCTAATTACCTGTACAGACAGCTTTCCATTCCTTGAATCAACGATACTGATTGTTTTTATCTGTTACCAACATTGATACTATCGAGATATCGGTCCCAGGAATTCCAAGACTTTCGAAAATGTTTTAATTCATGTTTGAAGTCGGATAACAACTGAAAAAAGAAACATTTTGTCGTCTGATATATCTTCAAATTAACAATTTTCGGATTTTTTTCTATTACTTGTACTGCGAAACCTTGCTTCTTGCCAAATTTCATAATTCTAAGCAACGAGAAGCATCCTACAGCTTTAGATGAGTGAGTTTTCGAGTATTAAATTTCTGACTGAATTGACTTAGAAGGTAAAAATTTTTACGCATCCAAGGAACCATCATAATAAGTAACTAAAATTTTGACTTGACACGTGTACTTGTTCCTGAGAAAAGGGTTCTTAACAGTCGGACAGACAGCTTACAGATAGACGGGGGGACGGACGGATGACAAAGCTATCCTATGAGGGCTCCGTTTTTACAAACTGAGGCACGGAACCCTAAAAATACCATTTTTGGCTCAGGTTAACGTCGATTCCAGGCAGTGGTTGGCGCAGCGGAAACACCACAGAACGGTAATCCTAATTCTTGGGGTAAAGCCACTATAGAGAATCGTTTTCACTTTTTACCGTACCTAAATAAACCGAAATAATGCTCAGTATATTGTATTTATTAATATTTTCATAAAAGGCATGAAAAGGAAAGGCAAAGGAGAATTTAAAATTTATTGGACGACTACGCGGCAAAATATAGGAATGTATTCATTGCTTCTTCAAAATCTGGGAAACTTACAACCGCATTACACAAAACAAATTTGACAGTCTTACGTATATGAGAACAAGTATTACTGTTAATTGACTTTTGGGGAGAACAAATAAGTTTAAAATCGTACGTTGAGATTTTTCAAGATGAAGAAGGATTGCAAAGATGCAGTATTAAGTTATTCCTCCCACGAAACCCACTCACTAGCGCAACCCTGCGATGAATAATTTTATTGTCATTAAATAATTTTACTAAAACGTTTGAAAACTTCTCTTTTCTCATCGAAAGAAAAAAAAGAATAATATCCCAAGAAGAATGCATCAAAATGCTTTCCATTGTACATCACCAGCTACCCTCGTCAATATTTGGTGAAACGATGGAGAGCGTATCTTTTATGAATATAAATAAAATTTGTTTTTCTATCGAAACTTCAAAAAAAAACATACAGTTGTAAAACTTCGGTGCTTACAACGTGCGCGAGATGCCAAGAACTTACTTAGTTATTTACTTAGTTAATTAGCTACATATTGCATAGATAATTTTAAAGATTCTTTTATCGGGATGGAACGAGTTAGTTATTGGGGTATATACACACGATTAATGTTAACGTTAATGAACATATATTTTTAGTAATACTCATGCAATAAATCTTAAAAAAGACGCTATCTGTTCTTAAATAGCAATTCGTTTATTGAACAGAAGGAGTTGTCCAGGAGAAAGAAGTTTATTGTTGCATATTGAACTCCTTTCTGAGCCACTGACAACTTTATGAATCCTGAATGAGATTTTCACTCTGCAGCGGAGTGTGCGCTGATATGAAACTTTATGAATGTGCAATAACGGACATTCCCATGTTTTTACCATGAACATTACCTCAGAATGTATAAATCGTCAACTGCAAAATAAAGAGTGCAGTATCTTATTTTATTTGCGACGTTCTCATGTACACATTGCAATCACTTACTGTAAATTTATTTGCAATTCGAAATTGTCACTGACCTTCCCTTTTCACCCTTTTTATGGAGACATTAAAACTACAATATACTGTCTTATTTTGGTTTATTTGTAGTGAAAGTAACGTAAAAAAAAACAAGGATTCGGCTTATAGGGTCGAACCCACTGCCCTCGGATTACCGCTCTGTGCTTCTTACGTTGCGCCAGCTGCCTGGGAACTACACTATCATAAATGGGTCATGTCTCGCCCGACCTTTGCAAAAAAAAAAAAAAAAAAAAATTCTAAACGCTTGGCGATCTGGAACTCCCACTTCGGTCTTTTTCGTTTTTGATCAAGCCCTGAATATGCTATGGATTTAGACAAAATAGGTGATGACGAATGGGCGCGGTGGCGTTTTAAATGAAAATTATCCTCGCATGATAACCAAAATAATAAACAATGGGCCTAGTATTATTCCTATGAACACTGTAACTGTTGGTTGGTTAAAAGAATGTCATATTTCTGAACCATCAAGAGTTCTTGATGAAATAATTTATTAATTAACAGTTTCAATGAAATCAATATTCTCCCCATGGCGTCAAAAATAAAACAAAATATCACCCCGTGTCACAGAAACAGCCGTCAACAGTAAAAAACGTTAGTAAGTCAACATATTCACTGTCAATAAGCAGAATGCACTTCACAAAGTAGAACAGAACATGAATATGACAGTATAAGAAGATTATTTTAGTACGCTCCACTGACAAAAAAAGTGTAGAGGTCGGACATCAATGTAACTTCGTACACGTACACACCATCGACGGGTATGTAAATGATTGGAATCCAGGCCTCTGTGACGTGTTGAGCGACCACAAAAGTGCGTGATTGCTGTTCGTACAGTCCCGCGAGGGTGTGTAAGGGACGCGAACAGAGTCAGATGTTGAATGATTACTGAGGTGCTGTGTGTTCGTGAGAGACAGTGTTACGTTATTGGCACCTGACAGTCTGGAAAGGGGCCTCATTGCGGATATCCATTTAGCCGGCATCGAACCGTGCAGTATTCAGGTTTTTGACGCATTTAGATGTGACAGTGGTCCGATGTTTGACTCCAAGTCAGTGTGAGGGCGGGCGTACTGGTCGTCAAGGTTCCCGTGGACGACATGCGACCACCGCAGGGGAGAATCACCGCACTGTTCTCCAAGCACCACGTAATCTCTTCGCATCCGCAGCCAGCATTCGAGAACAAGTGATGGACTCCCTACGACGTTCTACGTCATCCCGAACCATTTGTCGGTGACTAGCAGCAGCTACACTGAGGAAGCACTGTCCCAATACGTAGGCTGCCATTAAGACCACTACACAAATGGCTGTAATGTTCGAAGCAGAAGAAATGAATTAAATTTTTTTGCTGCGGTCGGGACTCAAACCCGGATCTTTTTACTTGCTAGGCATAAATGCTAACCACTACACCACCGCAGTACAGTAGTCAACATTGCTGCACGCACTACCCAAGTTAAGTGCTGTCGCGAACACACACTTCAATTCATATCTTCTGTTTATTTTCCCTTACATTGTCATTAGATATGAACTGAAGTTTGTGCTGGCGAGGGCACTCAAGTTGTGTAGTTCGTGCAGCAGTGTTGACCGTTGTGCTGCGGTAGTGTAATGGTTAGCAGTTGTACCTCGCGAGTAAGAAGACCCGGGTTCGAGTCCTGCCTACAGCACAAATTTTAATTCATTTCTTCTGCTTCGGTCATGACTTTAATGTCTCAGGGAAATATTTAATTATATTATGGCGGGGACCTAGGGAGACGCGCCATTCTTCCAATGTTTTCGAGAGGCACAGCGGTATTTCTTCAGGTTTCATGGGGTGGTGAGCCGTCGAGTATATCATGCAGCGTCTGGTAGTGAGTCAGGGAATTCTAACGGCACAACGGTACGTCGTGGACCTCCTGCGTCTTCACATGTTACGACTCCACAACAGTATCGTGGTGCCGTTTTTAACAGGATAACGCTCGTCCATACATGGAACTGTGTCCGTGATGCTGAGGCACTCCTGTGACCAGCTCGGATGTCAGCTCCGTCCCCGTGTCAGTATCCAGCCTGTCAAGGAGTATAACAACTGTGGGTTAGCTCCCGTCATGGGGGGAGAGAATGGCTTTATCAGGGCGTGCATCCAGGCCAGAGAGCGTGCAGCGTCATTCTGGTATGTGTGCTCATGCCGCCAAATTGTTTGTAAATTTGACTCGATTTTATAATCAATGAAATCTATATAGATATTAGCCTTAGAACATGGTCTCGTAAATGTAATAGTATGGGATGAGAAATAAGAGATGGAGTTTACCTACATCATTTATTATTTGCTGATGATCAAGTAGTAGTAGGACAAGATGGGGAGGATGCTAACTATATGTGCAATCAACTAGCAGTAGCATACAAAACTTGGGGTTTGAAGATTAATTACCAAAAAACAGAATACTTGACTAATGATTCAGATGAGCTATACATTGAAGGAAAGAAAATTAAAAAGATAAACACTTTCTGTTATTTGGGATCCATTTTAGAAATCGAGGGAAAATCAGAGTCAGAAATCAATAAAAGAATTAGTAGCGGACGGAGGGTCATTGGGATGCTTAACTCAGTCTTATGGAGCAGGAATGTAATGAGCAGAACTAAAAAATTAATATACAAATCCATATTAGAGAGTGTGGTTCTGTATGGAACGGAGACCTGGACAATTAACATGAAGCACATTAAAAAATTACAAGCTCTAGAGATGGACTTTTGGAGAAGATCGGCAAGAATCTCCAGGAAAGAAAAGATACGGAACACCGAAGTAATAAGGAGAATGGAAATAAAAGAAAGAATATATGACGTAATGGATAGGAAGAAATTACAGTGGTACGGGCATGTACGACGAATAGAGGAAGCCAGAATACCAAAATTGATACCTGGCTCCAAAATGGACAGCACACAATGAGGAGAATGGGCGCAGAGGAAGAGGACACGCAAGATCGAAACACCTGGAGAAATATTTTAAGAGTATAGTTTAAGAACGTTTATTGTTTGTATTGTAATTTCCAAGTAAATTATTATGTTGGAGATAAGCCTCTGTACTGAGGAAAAGCTCAAAATAATAATAAATAAAAATAACACGACGTACCTTCTCAACCCGTGTAGTTTCATTTTGTTTCCTTCTCCCCTTTCCCTCCTCATCCCTCATGTAAAATATATTCTACATCCAAATTCCGTTTTTTTCTAGCTCAGGCACTTAGCCGAACTTGCCGTGGCTGATTATAGCACGTATTTTACACCATGTGATTTCTGTGCATCATTAGTTTTCGGTTCTGCAAACTGCCAGTAGGATTCAGCATCTGACTGAAGAAGGCTGTTTACGGCACTGTCAGCACAGTTTCGAGACATAAATGTAATTTCTACTTATTTTTAGTAATTTTGAAATAGAATATGTTTATAAAATGCTGTAACATGCTTATACCACCCATTCTATCCTATAACAACATAACAATCCGGCGCTAGTTATACATATATACACTCCTGGAAATTGAAATAAGAACACCGTGAATTCATTGTCCCAGGAAGGGGAAACTTTATTGACACATTCCTGGGGTCAGATACATCACATGATCACACTGACAGAACCACAGGCACATAGACACAGGCAACAGAGCATGCACAATGTCGGCACTAGTACAGTGTATATCCACCTTTCGCAGCAATGCAGGCTGCTATTCTCCCATGGAGACGATCGTAGAGATGCTGGATGTAGTCCTGTGGAACGGCTTGCCATGCCATTTCCACCTGGCGCCTCAGTTGGACCAGCGTTCGTGCTGGACGTGCAGACCGCGTGAGACGACGCTTCATCCAGTCCCAAACATGCTCAATGGGGGACAGATCCGGAGATCTTGCTGGCCAGGGTAGTTGACTTACACCTTCTAGAGCACGTTGGGTGGCACGGGATACATGCGGACGTGCATTGTCCTGTTGGAACAGCAAGTTCCCTTGCCGGTCTAGGAATGGTAGAACGATGGGTTCGATGACGGTTTGGATGTACCGTGCACTATTCAGTGTCCCCTCGACGATCACCAGTGGTGTACGGCCAGTGTAGGAGATCGCTCCCCACACCATGATGCCGGGTGTTGGCCCTGTGTGCCTCGGTCGTATGCAGTCCTGATTGTGGCGCTCACCTGCTCGGCGCCAAACACGCATACGACCATCATTGGCACCAAGGCAGAAGCGACTCTCATCGCTGAAGACGACACGTCTCCATTCGTCCCTCCATTCACGCCTGTCGCGACACCACTGGAGGCGGGCTGCATGATGTTGGGGCGTGAGCGGAAGACGGCCTAACGGTGTGCGGGACCGTAGCCCAGCTTCATGGAGACAGTTGCGAATGGTCCTCGCCGATACCCCAGGAGCAACAGTGTCCCTAATTTGCTGGGAAGTGGCGGTGCGGTCCCCTACGGAACTGCGTAGGATCCTACGGTCTTGGCGTGCATCCGTGCGTCGCTGCGGTCCGGTCCCAGGTCGACGGGCACGTGCACCTTCCGCCGACCACTGGCGACAACATCGATGTACTGTGGAGACCTCACGCCCCACGTGTTGAGCAATTCGGCGGTACGTCCACCCGGCCTCCCGCATGCCCACTATACGCCCTCGCTCAAAGTCCGTCAGCTGCACATACGGTTCACGTCCACGCTGTCGCGGCATGCTACCAGTGTTAAAGACTGCGATGGAGCTCCGTATGCCACGGCAAACTGGCTGACACTGACGGCGGCGGTGCACAAATGCTGCGCAGCTAGCGCCATTCGACGGCCAACACCGCGGTTCCTGGTGTGTCCGCTGTGCCGTGCGTGTGATCATTGCTTGTACAGCCGTCTCGCAGTGTCCGGAGCAAGTATGGTGGGTCTGACACACCGGTGTCAATGTGTTCTTTTTTCCATTTCCAGGAGTGTATGTACTTTCACATCCACGAGAGAGAACACAAGAGGCAGAAGAGACTGAAGAAGAAAAGGAGGAATATAATGACAAATGTGATGAATTTCCAGTGAGGAATCGCCATAGAACATCAAAACTGAGCCATCGCAGCTATAATGATCCACGGAATGCATCTACCTGAGATGGAGAATAAAACCCTGAAAAGTTTTTTCAGATGTAGCTTGCCTGGATGAAAGGGTTCACATTAGTACAGTGCATTAAATGCAAAATATATTTTCATTTCACAGAAAGAAATAATTTTTTTTCCATTCTACAAAAAATAGTATAAAGGAAGATATACCTAAGAACTTCCTAAAATAAGTTTCGCATGTCGTTCCACGCTAAGATTATTGCGCAACAAGAGTTGTGCATTATCGAAAGAGAGTATATGTTCTGGATGTCCTGTAGACACAATACTGCTGTGATACGAACAACGGTAAGGGTGTGAAACTGTGCGACAACTAGAAACGTACTCTAGAATTGATGTGCTAGGAACAGAACAATTCTTGAGGATACTGCGCACAGCTTCAAGTGAAATCAGGACCTCATAGATGTGTGTGATGGTTATCGGGAAGTAAGGCCATCAATATCGACATCGACCACAGAGGCACTGTTCAGGCCATTGATGAAGAACATCTGGTGGAGAAAGAGATTTTCGAAAGACGAAGACGTCACACAGCAGTTCTCGAATGGCTCGATCACCTAAAAGTGGATTCTTATCGCCGAGAAATTGAACGATTAGTAGAACTTCCCTACCGTTGTTTACAGAGACTTGGTGACTATGTTGAAAAACAGTGTCTTGTATCTTCGTCTGAAGTGTAATGCAGCATTCAATAAAAGTTACTTGGCCTATCATAATGATGTATAACTTAATTTCTGAAGTCCCCTGTTAATAAAAATTTTCTGATTGTATTTTCACACATTTCGTGGTACTTACAGAAGTATATTTCCCTGAAAACGTGTCATTGTTATCACAAAATACGTGTTTGAGTCCTGACGTACTATTTATGTTACAAGGCCTAATATTTTAGCCATTCAAAAAAGCTTTTTTTAAATTCAGTATTTTACGAAATCTTAGCTCAGGACTGAGGATATTACAGGAGTTCCTCTTTTATGGTCAAGCAGTGCAGTTCTCTAATGTATCACTGCGCAGCTCGACAAGAAAACTTGGGTGCTGAAGCTTTACATTTAGAAACGGTTGTGGCCAATTGTCAAATAAGTTTGGGCAATTATGCTTTAAGGTGTACGTAAAACATAACCTCAGATAACTTTGATTTCCACCACTGGTATGTTTACTGAACATACTCATGCGACACCTGTCTGGGGCCTTTCCGAGTGCTTTGGAACACATAATTACTTTTTCACAAAAATGTTGTTTTATTATTTATTAATCTATCATGAGGCTTGGCTAAAAATAACATGCTACTGAAACAGTAATCACTCGTACAAAAGCACTCGGAAACGTCCTAGACACCAGTCACCTGCAGAAGTTCTGTGAACGTACCGGTAGCGGAAATGAAATTCTGAACAGCAGCTGAGGTGGTGTTTTACGTAAGTCGTAAAATCTTTGGCATCCAGGGAGACTATTCATAATTTCTGCTTCTCAGCTGATTAGTACGTGACATGGCTTTTGAGAATGAGGGCGGCAGTGGCTGTCGAGGCAGGACGAGTGAAGCGAAAGGAATCAGTTATCAGGCGCGTACCAAGTGTTTAGCACAGGTGTGCGGGCGCGGGTGAAACGCCGGGAGAAAGGAACGTACAAACTCGGTCGGGCCACTCAGTGACGCTGAAACCTCTCCGAAAAGCGTTTTACTGTTAATGAGCCTCTAAGGTCCCACCAACTAAATGGAATTAACAACGAAGTGGGTCATAAATTACCAAAAGATGGCATAAATGGTAGTTCGATAGGCAATGCTTTTCTCTAAGCACAATCTCCAGACTCGAAATTAAGAAGGCATGGAACCAATGTATAGCACTGCTACTCATAGCTGCCCATTTTCCAACAAATTACAATAGTAATTCGCTACAAAGCGAACAGACTAGTGATGCAATGTTTATGACGGAATACAGACCAAATGTTACTCACTTAATAATTAGTTTTATGTAATGGCTTCCCTGTTCGTTTATCTTTATCCTCTTAATCGTTTTCCCGTTAGTTAGTGATGAGTGATGTATGAAATGGCCATAGGAAACGCAATACAAACTCGACTTAGCACAGTTAATATTTTGCTTGCGAATATTATTTAATTAGCGTGGATGTTTGACTGTGCCAGTGTGTGCGATGTTGTGAAACTTCTGTGAGTTAGTTAGTCACGGTTCTTTTGTCGAAATGATGTGGGACCAATCAGTTTACGGGATGTGTCCATGATTAGTGTTAACATTAATGAACAAATTATTTTTTAGTCCTACTCATGCCACAACACTCATTTTTCCATAAAATAAAAATAGTTGTCCACGGCAGGTTTAAAAATTGCTTTGCTACCTGTCAGACGATTTACGGTATTGGCCAGATGTAAAAAAAAAAAAAAAAAAAAAAAAAAAAAAAAAAAGTTGCTACATGCTGAACTCTTTTCTGAACCACTGACTGCTTTCATGATGACTATAAAGGTCATCTTTTCCTCAGGTGTTGTACATAATCTAGATATGCACACCACTGTTCTTCTCAAATTGTGAAGTATTACTTATGACGAATTTCATTAGCGAATATGTGTACTGAGACGGTGCAGTTAAAATCCCCAACTCCTTGAAGAGGAACCTACACGACGTCTGCTTGTAAACATCACATATTATTCTTCAGTTGAAACTTCCGGGCTGAGAGGCCGTGGTCGATGTATAAAATTTCCACCTGACGTTTCGTCTCCATCTGCGGGAGACATCTTCTGAGGTCGTCCACTTACTGCCACTGAGGCTCCAAGTACTCTCGCATTTATAGAGCGCATAGAGGGCACCACCATTTGTCACTTGATGCCGACGGTATGCCTATCTTTGGAAGCCGTCATCATTCTCGATTAAGAGTAATCGATTGTCATTCTGCTGGCGCAACGTCGAAGTCCATATTTTGTCCAACTTTAAAACTTCCTCTTTTCTGTTAAAATTGGTATGGTGTTTGTGAATTTCTATTGCTTCTCTATACATGCGCACATGATAATGGGATGTTCGTGCTAGAAAGCTTGTCTCATTAAATTTAATTTCGTGATTCCCATCTCGAAAAACATGCTCAGCTACGGCCGATTTTTCGATGTGTCCTAAGCGACAGTTTCTTTTATGTTCGGCTAAGCGGATGTTTACACTTATTTTCGTTGTTCCAATATATACTTGTCCACAACTACATGGAATTTTGCATACCCCAGGTGTTACTAGCGGATGTCGGGCGTCTTTTGCAGTTCTTAAATATTCCTTAATCTTCTTGGTGGGTCTGAAGATTGTTTCGATCCCATACTTGGCCAGCACTTTCCCGATACGGTCCGTAACCTTATTAATGAACGGTAGGAAAACTTTTCCAGTAGGAGACCGTTGTTGCTCTGGACTTCTGGCTTCTTTTCTTCTTTGATGGAGGGCTCGATCAATTTCCTTGTTGGTATATCCGTTTTTCATGAAGGCTGACCGTAGGTGATTCAGTTCATCTTGTAAGTAAGCCGGCTCGCAGTTTTTGTTGGCTCTGTCCACCAAGGTTTTCATGACACCTTTTTTGCCTAGGATGATGGATAGATTCCTTGTGGAGGTATCGATCCGTGTGAGTGTTCTTTCTATATACCTTGTGGCCCAGCGTCCGATCCACCCGTTTAATTACCGACACATCCAGGAAATTGAGTTGACCGTTGCTCTCTTTCTCCATCGTAAACAGTATCTTCGGGTTAGTACTGTTCAGTTGCACCAAGAAGACATCCAACTCTTCTTCACCATGAGTCCACACTACAAATGTGCCATCAAACATTGTAGTCTTCTCCAACATTGCCTGAATTACTCAGCATAAGTATGATAAATCAGCTGTGTGTAAAGTCATGTCACATAAAACGTGAGTTTTTCAAAGAGCGTAATACTGATCTAAGCAATGAAAGTCCTTGGAAAGATCGCAAAAAATACCAGATGGCGATAATTTTTTATTTAATGCTTGTAACATTTTTAAAACTTATCTGACGTTGGAACTCGTCCTTATGATCGTCTGACAGATGAAAAATATGTGCTGAACTGAGACTCGAACCCGAAGTATTGCCATTGATGACCAACCCTCTTACCGATTCGCTACAGGTTTTTTCATTGGAAAGCCAGCCATACTTATTATTGTAGTTATATCCATATTTTGAAATCATGGACGAGACTGTAATCAATACACTCGAATTATGGATAATAATGCGTTATCATTCACACTTCTTATTTAATATTGTTTATTACAAAAGACGTTAAGGAAAAGCTTCCACAAATTTCAGTCACCGGCATCTGTTCTTCGGTGATTATCTTGCTCGATGGTGGATATATGGTCCCCCGGAGTTGCCTGTGGATTGCTGTGTTCAGACCGTAGCAGCACTCGATTCTAAATCCTTCAATTTGAGAATTTATAAATCCTGTTTACTGTTATGCATCATAACAACAGCAACAACGCAGGTTAACTGAAACACTGCCACTATACATATTAATATTCTGCACTCGTATAATTACCACTAGTAATTTTTGGTACGTTGTAAAGAAAAACAATTTGTACATCACTTGCACCGAACGTAATCGACAGTTTATTACTATGAAAGAATGCCTCACGAACCACTGTCATACATTATCTGCGAGAACTATTTGAGACATAGCGCAACTGGTGATAGTTAGGTATGAACTGATTAGTTTAAGATATGAAATATATAGCTTAAGAGTAAAGAACTGAAGAGTAAAATACACTCATGCTAATAAATTAAGGATAACGGTGATTCATGGTGAAACAATGCTCCGATGGGCGGTTTGAGGGTTTAAATCACCTCGGGGTATCACCATGAGGTGCATTGACCTGTAGTCGTCGCATGGTGTTGGCAGCAGTCCACATACACAGAGGTGTGTTGGTCCATGTCAGGGTACGGTGCGGCGAGTAAGTGTGCAGACGTTTTCAGACGTGCTAATGGTGACTGTGTGTTGAAAATGGCACAAAGAACACATATTGATGACGTTATGAGGGGTAGAATACTAGGGCGACTGGAGGCTGGCCAAACACAGCAGGTCGTAGCACGGGCCCTCCGTGTGCCACAAAGTGTGATCTCAAGATTATGTCAACGATTCCAGCAGACAGGAAACGTGTCCAGGCGCTGCACTGCGTGACGTCCACAGTGTGCAACACCGCAAGAAGACCGATATCTCACAATCAGTGCCCGCAGATGGTCAGGCGTACTGCAGGTAGCCTTGCTCGGGACTTTACCGCAGCCACTGGAACAGTTGTCTGCAGACACACAGTCTACAGACGACTGAACAGACATGGTTTATTCGCCCAGAGACCCTGCAAGGTGCATTCCACTGACCCCTGGTCACAAGAGAGCCCGTAAAGCCCGGTGTCAAGAACACAGTACATGGTCATGATTAGATTAGTTTTTCGTTCCACAGATGCGTACTGAGGAGATCCACGTGGATGTGGCACATGTTACTTTTTTTTAAGCTGAAATAACAATACTAATAGTATCAGTATATACAATACATCACATTTTTAAGCTGAAATAACAATACTAATAGTATGAGTATAAACATCATTTGTTTCTATTAAAAAATTCGTCAATGGAGTAGAAGGAGTTAGCCACTAGTAAGTCTTTCAGGCTTCTTTTAAACTGATCTTTATTTGTAACTAAATTTTTTATGTTTGCTGGCAAATTATTTGAAGGTGAGTGTTCCTGAGTAGTGGACCCCTTTTTGAGCCAAAGTAAGTGTTTTTAAGTCCTTGTGCAGATCATTTTTGTTCCTGGTATTGTATGTATGAACTGAGCTGTTTGTTGGAAAAAGAGATATATTATTTAGGATAAATTTCATTAAGGAGTAAACATACTGAGAGGCAGTAGTTAATATACCCAGTTCTTTGAAGAGGTTTCTACAGGACTTCCGTGAATTTACTCCACAAATAATACGTATTACACGCTTTTGGACTCTGAAAACTTTTGTTTGACTTGAAGAGTTACTCCAAAATATTATACTATATGACATTATGGAATGAAAGTAGGCAAAGTATGCAAGATTTTTCATTTATATGTCGCCTATGTCTGCGAACACTCGAATTGCAAATACAGATTTCTTAAGGCGTTTCTGCACTTCTGTGGTATGCTCCTCCCAACTGAATTTATTATTTAGTTGTAACCCCAGGAATTTAAGACGGTCAACCTCTTCTATCTGCTCTTCTTCATACTTTATGCATATGCTGGGTGGAAACCTCTTACAGGTTCTGAATTGCATATAGTGAGTCTTTTCGAAGTTTAATGTCAGTGAGTTGGCTTTAAACCATTTATTAATATCCATGAAAATATCATTAGCAGACCTTTCTAGAACTTCACTCGACGTACTTGTGTCATCTGCAAACAAAACGAACTCGGCTTGTGTTGGTGTAACTGATGAGAGATCATTAATATACACAAGAAAAAGCAATGGCCCTAAAATGGATCCTTGTGGGACACTACATGTAATTTCTTCCCATTCTGATGATGACTTAATTAACTAGCCCCTTGCACTGACATCCTTGTTTCCTGTTAGCGAGGTATGACTTGAACCATTTTGCAGCGCTGCCCGTGGCGCCATAGAATTCCAATCTATTTAAATGGTCATTGGAACAGTGGTCCCAGATTATGTTCACGGACGAGTCCAGGTATAGTCTGAACAGTGATTCTCGCCGGGTTTCCATCTGTCGTGAACCAGGGACCAGATACCAACCCCTTAATGTCCTTGAAGGAGACCTGTATGGAGGTCGTGATTTAATGGTGTGGGGTGGGATTATGATTGGTGCACGTACACCCCTGCATTTCTTTGACAGAGGAACTGTAATAGGTCAGGTGTATCAGGACGTCATTTTGCAACAGTATGTCCGCCTTTTCAGGGGTGCAGTGGGTCCCACCTTCCTCCTGATGGATGATAACGCACGGACCCACCGAGCTGCCATCGTGGAGAAGTACCTTGAAACAGAAGATATCAGGCGAATGAAGTAGCCTGCCTGTTCTCCAGATCCAAACCCTATCTAGCACGTCTGGGATACTCTTGGTCGACGTATTGCCGCATGTCTTCAAACCCCTATGACACTTTAGGAGCTCCGACAGGCACTGGTGCAAGAATGGGAGGCTATATCCCAGCAGCTACCCGACAACCTGATCCAGGGTATGCCAACCCATTGTGCGGCCTGTGTATGTGTGCATGGTGATCATATCCCATATTGATGTCTGGGTACATGCGCAGGAAACAGTGGCGTTTGTAACACGTGTGTTTCTACATCTACATCTACATTTATACTCCGCAAGGCACCCAACGGTGTGTGGCGGAGAGCACTTTACATGCCACTGTCATTACCTCCCTTTTCTGTTCCAGTCGCGTATGGTTCGCGGGAAGAACGACTGTCTGAAAGCCTCCGTGCGCGCTCGAATCTCTCTAATTTTACATTCGTGACCTTCTCGGGAGGTATAAGTAGGGGGAAGCAATATATTCGATACCTCATCCAGAAACGCACCCTCTCGAAACCTGGACAGCAAGCTACACCGCGATGCAGAGCGCCTCTCTTGCAGAGTCTGCCACTTGAGTTTGCTAAACATCTCCGTCACACTATCACGCTTACCAAATAACCCTGTGACGAAACGCGCCGCTCTTCTTTGGATCTTCTCTATCTCCTCCGTCAACCCGATCTGGTACGGATCCCACACTGATGAGCAATACTCAAGTATAGGTCGAACGAGTGTTTTGTGAGCCACCTCCTTTGTTGATGGACTACATTTTCTAAGGACTCTACCAATGAATCTCAACCTGGTACCCGCCTTACCAACAATTAATTTTATGTGATCATTCCACTTCAAATCGTTCCGGACGCATACTCCCAGATATTTTGCAGAAGTAACTGCTACCAGTCTTTGTTCCGCTATCATATAATCATACAATAAAGGATCCTTCTTTCTATGTATTCGCAATACATTACATTTATCTATGTTAAGGGTCAGTTGCCACTCCCTGCACCAAGTGCCTATCCGCTGCAGATCTTCCTGCATTTCGCTACAATTTTCTAATGCTGCAACTTCTCTGTATACTACAGCATCATCCGCGAAAAGCCGCATGGAACTTCCGACACTATCTACTAGGTCATTTATATATATTGTGAAAAGTAATGGTCCCATAACAATCCCCTGTGGCACGCCAGAGGTTACCTTAACGTCTGTAGACGTCTCTCCATTGATAACAACATGCTGTGTTCTGTTTGCTAAAAACTCTTCAATCCAGCCACACAGCTGGTCAGATATTCCGTAGGCTCTTACTTTGTTTATCAGGCGACAGTGCGGAACTGTATCGAATGCCTTCCGGAAGTCAAGGAAAATAGCATCTACCTGGGAGCCTGTATCTAATGTTTTCTGGGTCTCACGAACAAATAAAGCGAGTTGGGTCTCACACGATCGCTGTTTCCGGAATCCATGTTGATTCCTACAGAGTAGATTCTGGGTTTCCAAAAACGACATGATACGCGAGGAAAAAACATGTTATAAAATTCTACAACAGATCGACGTCAAAGATATAGACCTATAGTTTTGTGCATCTGCTCGACGACCCTTCTTGAAGATTGGGACTACCTGTGCTCTTTTCGAATCATTTGGAACCTTCCGTTCCTCTAGAGACTTGCGGTACACGGCTGTTAGAAGGGGGGCAAGTTCTTTCGCGTACTCTGTGTAGAATCGAATTGGTATCCCGTCAGGTACAGTGGGCTTTCCTCTGTTGAGTGATTCCAGTTGCTTTTCTATTCCTTGGACACTTATTTCGATGTCAGCCATTTTTTCGTTTGTGCGAGGATTTAGAGAAGGAACTGCCGTGCGGTCTTCCTCTGTGAAACAGCTTTGGAAAAAGGTGTTTAGTATTTCAGCTTTATGCGTGTCATCCTCTGTTTCAATTCCATCATCATCCCGGAGTGTCTGGATATGCTGTTTCGAGCCACTTACTGATTTAACGTAAGACCAGAACTTCCTAGGATTTTCTGTCAAGTCGGTACATAGAATTTTACTTTCGAATTCACTGAACGCTTCACGCATAGCCCTCCATATGCTAACTTTGACATCGTTTAGCCTCTGTTTGTCTGAGAGGTTTTGGCTGCGTTTAAACTTGGAGTGAAGCTCTCTTCCCTTTCGCAGTAGTTTCCTACTTTGTTGTGGAACCACGGTGGGTTTTTGCCGTCCCTCACAGTTTTACTCGTCACGTACCTGTCTAAAACGCATTTTACGATTGCCTTGAACTTTTTCCATAATCACTCAACATTGTCAGTGTCGGAACAGATATTTTCGTTTTGATCTGTTAGGTAGTCTGAAATCTGCTTTCTATTACTCTTGCTAAACAGATAAACCTTCCTCCCTTTTTTTTATATTCCTATTAACTTCCATATTCAGGGATGCTGCAATGGCCTTATGATCACTGATTCCCTGTTCTGCACATACAGAGTCGAAAAGTTCGGGTCTGTTTGTTATCAGTAGGTCCAAGATGTTATCTCCACGAGTCGGTTCTCTGTTTAATTGCTCGAGGTAATTTTCGGATAGTGCACTCAGTATAATGTCACTCGATGCTCTGTCCCTACCACCCGTCCTAAACATCTGAGTGTCCCAGTCTATATTTGGTAAATTGAAATCTCCACCTAAGACTATAACATGCTGAGAAAATTTATGTGAAATGTATTCCAAATTTTCTCTCAGTTGTTCTGCCACTAATGCTGCTGAGTCGGGAGGTCGATAAAAGGTGCCAACTATTAAACTAGCTCGGTTGTTGAGTGTAACCACCCATAATAATTCACAGGAACTATCCACTTCTACCTCACTACAGGATAAACTACTACTAACAGCGACGAACACTCCACCACCGGTTGCATGCAATCTATCCTTTCTAAACACCGTCTGTGCCTTTGTAAAAATTTCGGCAGAATTTATCTCTGGCTTCAGCCAGCTTTCTGTACCTATAACGATTTCGGCCTCGGTGCTTTCTATCAGCGCTTGAAGTTCCGGTACTTTACCAATGCAGCTTCGACAGTTTACAATTACAATACCGATTGCTGCTTGGTCCCCGCATGTCCTGACTTTGCCCCGCACCCTTTGAGGCTGTTGCCCTTTCTGTACTTGCCCGAGGCCATCTAACCTAAAAAACCGCCCAGTCCACGCCACACAACCCCTGCTACCCGTGTAGCCGCTTGCTGCGTGTAGTGGACTCCTGACCTACCCAGCGGAACCCGAAACCCCACCACCCTATGGCGCAAGTCGAGGAATCTGCAGCCCACACGGTCGCAGAACCGTCTCAGCCTCTGATTCAGACCCTCCACTCGGCTCTGTACCAAATGTCCGCATTCAGTCCTGTCAACGATGCTGCAGATGGTGAGCTCTGCTTTCATCCCGCTAGCGAGACTGGCAGTCTTCACCAAATCAGATAGCCGCCGGAAGCCAGAGAGGATTTCCTCCGATCCATAGCGACACACATCATTGGTGCCGACATGAGCGACCACCTTCAGATGGGTACACCTTGTACCCTTCATGGCATCCGGAAGGACCCTTTCCACATCTGGAATGACTCCCCCCGGTATGCACACGGAGTGCACATTGGTTTTCTTCCCCTCTCTTGCTGCCATATGCCTCAGGGGGCCCATTACGCGCTTGACGTTGGAGCTCCCAACTACCAGTAAGCCCACCCTCTGCGACCGCCCGGATCTTGCAGACTGAGGGGCAACCTCTGAAACAGGACATGCAGCCATGTCCGGCCGAAGATCAGTATCAGCCTGAGACAGAGCCTGAAACCGGTTCGTCAGACAAACTGGAGAGGCTTTCCGTTCAGCCCTCCGGAATATCTTTCGCCCCCTGCCACACCTCGAGACGACCTCCCACTCTACGGTTTCGCGACGGTTTCCCAATTTATTACCAATACCGTGGACTTACAGATCTGTGTCGTGTGTGTTCCTCTGTGCCTATGCTATTAGCGCCAGTTTTGTGTAGTGCCACGTTGTGTAGCACCACATTCTGCAATTATCCTTAATTTATGGGGATGACTGTAGAGGGATTCGTAAATTGGGTGGATGAACAAGTAAAAGCTTGAGTTTCTCTTTCATTGCAAATAAAAACCACTGCAGTTCGACAAAGCAATGTGGCTTAGAGGGTACTTCGTACATCTGCATCTACATAAATTATCCGCAAGCCACCGTAGGTTGTGTGTAGGAGGATACTGTGTACCACTAGTAATCATTTTCTGTCCTGTTCCACCCGCAAATAGAGCGATGGAAAAACGACTGTCTGTACGCCTCTTACTTTCGTGGCCCTTAAGCGAAACGTACGTGGGCCGTAGCAGTATTATTCTCTAAATTTTCCCAGAAGGATTTCTTGAAAAGAGCTTTGAAACGTTCCCTTAGAACAATTATACATGACTGTGCTTAAACTGACACACAATATTTTTAGCGTAACGCAATCTGACTTTCAAAAATCCCTACAAAAGAAAGGCCCTGACTAACATTAACCTATACCTTTCACAAATCACTTACCTCACCAAAAATCTTCGTTACTCGAACTACTGCAATACGGCGAGCGCCACTACTGCCAGCTAAATAAAAGATTCAAACTACTGAAGGCACTAACTACTGATGGGCATAGTTAGCAAATGAAAGATTTTGACAGAGAACAAACAATGTATTTACCTTAATAGTGTTCAAAAGTCATAAATATATAGCAGTTCATGACATCCAGTCTTACAAATTTCAAAACTCCGCCATTTCTCTCCCCACATCCACCACTGCTGGCGGCTCACCTCCAACTGCGCAACGCTACGCGCTGTTAACATCCAGCTGCCCAACACTACAATAGCCAAAAACAATGCAAACCAGCCACAGACTGCACACAGTACAGCCAGTGATTTTCATACAGAGCGCTACGTGGCGTTACTAATATAAAAACCTAAACAGCCTACTTACAACTTTGCCTTACACCCAGAAATTTCCATTTGATTTCCCAAAACATCTCCGTAATACTTACATATTCTTTGAACTTTTTGGTAACAAATCTAGCGTCCCGAGTCTGGATTTTTCGACGACTTCCTTTAATCCGACCTGGTACGTATCCCAAGCACTCGAGCAGCACTGAAGAACAAGTCGCACCAGTGTCCTATATGCGGTCTCCTTTACAGATGATCCACACTTTCCTAAAATTCTCCCAGTAAACCGAAGTAGACCATTCACCTTGCCTACTTCAATCGTTACATGGTCGTCCTCTTCATATCTCTTGGGAACGTTACGCCGAGGTACGAGGCCTATTCGGAAACTAAAATCTGATCGGTCGCAGAATGGAAACCACTGTGAAAATCAAAAATGATTTATCTGCAACAGTTAGCTACACCTCCTAGATACTTCTTCACATAGTTGCCGCTCCGATTTACACACTTGTCGTAGCGTTGTACCAAGTTTCCAGTACCTTCGTCATAGAAAAGAACCACCTGTGCTTCCTTCCAGTTCTCTACGCTGGTCTACAGCTCCTTGTCTGTGCCAGAACATTGTCTTCATAGCCAGCGGTTCATGTGAGCCGAGATGAAACTCAGGGAGTCAATTACGGGCTGTGTTGTTGGTGATCGAACACTTCCCATCGAAAACGCTGCAGGAGCATCTTCATTGTCCCTGCAGAGTGCGGCAAAGAATTGTCACGCAGAAGGAAACGCTTGACAGCTATGATATGTGGGCTGCATAACATCAGGTGGAATCTCACACCAGGCCCCATATTTGGCAGAAGACACTATTGTTCTAAGCACTTTTAGGTTCTCAGTGTGTGCTCAGAACTGAAAAGAGCGACATGACGCGATCGACGGGCATACTAGAGGCACTGCCCAACGCATCTGTACAAAGCTTCTTCGTATTTTCACTGTGGTTTCCATTTCCCACCACATCGAACGTTACTTTCCGAATAGTCCTCGTATTTAGCCGACGTGCTTCAGGACATTGCTGTATTCGAACATTACAGGTTTGTTTTTCCTAGTCATCTTCATTAACTTACATTTTTCTACATTTAGAGCCAGCTGCCATCCATCACATCAACTAGAAATTTTGTCTAAGTCATCTTGTAGTCTCGTGCAGTCACTCAACGGCGACACCTTACTGTACACCACGGCATCATCAGCAAACAGCCGCAAACGTCATAAGAATTGGAAGCAAATTTTCACTTTCGGTACATACAAGTGTGTGGCGATTATTTAAAGAATATGAAGGAAAAAAAAATTACCATGAAGACGTCAAACGGTGAACTGTGAGCATGCTAATATTTGCGGAAGATGGACCAACAAGATTTAGAAAATAAAAAATAAAAATAAAGACAGCGACAAACGTAGCCTTTGTCCTGTACAAGACAATCGAAGGCATGTAATAGGATGCTATTATAGCACGCGTATCTCGATCATTCGCTAATAACACCAAGCGAGTTGGTTCAGCGGTAACACGCTGACTCTTATTCTGAGGATCTGAGCTACAAATCCACGTCTGGTAATCAAGATTTATATTTCCCATGATTATCCTGAATTGTTTAAGGCGAATTCTGGGGAGAGGCGTTTGAAAGGACTTTGTCGATTTCGTTACCCATCCATTGTCAACTCGAGTTTATACTCCATGGCTAATGACCTTATTGTCGACGTGAAGCTCAAAATTCTGCGGAACAAGTCTTCAGCTCAAGGTCGAAAAACAGTGGGGTATTCTTCAGAAATACGAGCCATCTTCTTTCTTTTGTATCCAGGAGCTATGGTCGTTGTTGGTTACGATGATAGTTAAATGGGTGAATCATTATGTGTGAAGAAGGGATATATAGGCATGAGCTCTGATAATCGCTGAACTGTCGCTGAGATGGCGCCTAACTGACATGACATACACACTTACCACTTGCTTCTCGGGCGGCAGTACATCAGCGGTGGGGCGTGACAAGGATTTGACGAGTCTTTCGTGGGTTTCCACATGTAAGTGGCACCACATGTCTACACACATGCCGGCCGCTGTGGCCGAGCGATCCTAGGCGCTTCTGTCCGGAATTACGCGGCTGCTTCGGTCGCAGGTTCGAATCCTGCCTCGGGCATGGATGTGTGTGATATCCTTAGGTTAGTTAGGTTAAAGTAGTTCTAATTCCAGGGGACTGATGACCTCAGATAAGTCCCAAACTGCTTAGAGCCATTTGAACCACACACACACATATCACGCAGTTTCCGCACATTATGGGCCGCTTGTTTCTGGGCACAGAGATGGCTCCCGACAGCGTCCCAGATACGTTCCGCCTGCAGTATTTACATCAACACCCCACAACCCGCCTTACCATGTGTGATGGTAGGTACTTTGAGTACCTTTGTGACTTGCGCTTCCCTGTTCCAGTCGCGAACGGTTCGCGGGAAGAACGATTCTTCGGTAGCCTTCAGACGAGCTCGATTCTCTCTAATTTTGCTTTCGTTGTCTCGGGAAATACGCAGGAGGAAGCAATATATTAATTCTTCTGAGAACGTACATTCTCGGAACTTCAACAGTAAACCACGCCGTGATGCGGAACGCTTCTCTTGCCGCGTCAGCCACTGCACCTTGCTGAGCATCTCCACGACACTTTCGTTCCTACTAAATGAATCCATAACGAAAAACGCTGCTCCTCTTTGATCCTCTCTATTTCCTGTATCAATCACGTCTGTTACGGATCTCAGATTAACTAGCAATATTTAAATATTAGTCAGACGATAGTTTTGTAAGCTACCGTCTTTTGGGCAGGAAACGCTTCCTGAGGATCCTTCAATTGAATCTCAGTCCGAAATCTGCCTTGCATGGGAGCATTCCACTTTAAATCAATCCATAAGCATACTCCTAGATATTTTATGGATTTTATTGCTCCCAATGAGGTTCCTGTAATTGTGTAATCAGACGATAATGTGTATTTCTGTCTATTTATGCGTATACGTTACATTTGTTTATGTTGAGGGTAAACTGCCAATTGCTGTACCAAGCGCCGATCCTCCTCAAGTCTTTCTGCATTTTGCTACAATTTTCCAGCGTTGTGACTTTCTGCACACAACAGCATCATGTGCGAAATGCCTCAGGGATCTCCTTGCGTTACGTACTAGCTCACCTATATACGCTTGGCGTTAGGGCTATAAGTGCAGCTAGTTCTATTCGTGACTGAACGAAGCGAACTGCGCAACATTACATTAGTATTTTCCTCATTTGCAGATTAATAATTACAGCTATTAGGAGTAGTATGTTTTTAGGCTGGTTAGAACCTCCACCTACATGCGGAAGAGCAAGCTATTAATGTTTATTTTCCCGTCGAAAGCAGAGCAGGTGTTGAAGTGTGGATGTGTGGGCGCAAAATGGTCAGTCTATACTGATAGGCGTAGTCCACTTATGGTGCAGTTACGACCATGCAGAAAACAACAAACACACTGAAGTGAGTCATATTAAGGTACCAGATATCACAATATCTGCACTCATACCCCCAGCAACTGTACACATTGTGAAAAGTATGCCCAAAAGGGTACACCTGGAAATACTTTCGCCTTCCATCCAGAGATCTGCGATTTCATCAACGTTCGCATTCACTGTCATGTAAGCATCGACTGCCTAGGACGAGTGTATCGGAAGGCGCTGCAAAATCAGGCATTTCTGGCAATACTACAGGCTCCAGTGCTGCCAAAGCATCCGTCTCAGTTGCCCCAACGCCACCGCAGCCCAGGGCACAAGCCAGAAGCCTGTCGACCAGGCCGGCCGTTGTGGCCGAACGGTTCTAGGAGCTTCAGTCCGGAATCGCGCTGCTGCTACGGTCGCAGGTTCGAATCCTGCCTCGGCCATGAATTTGTGTGATGTCCTTAGCTTAGTTAGGTTTAAGTAGTTCTAAGTTCTAGGGGACTGATGACCTCAGTTGTTAAGTCCCATAATGCTCAGAGCCATTTGAACCTGTCGACCAGGACCAGCATAGCTTCCAGCTGTTTACAGACAGTGGACAATTCCCCTGCACCTGAACACTGCAGGCACAGTCCCTAACCATGTTTAATCAATCTTACTCTTTGCCACAGGTAATCCAAAGCAGTCGCTGAATGCTGTCTAAGTACTTCTGCCAATCTACTTCTGATTTTTACTGAATTTGAAAGTCAGCTCACATTATGCAAACACACTAAAAATTTATGCTAAAAATTGTAATAAATTATTATACACTCGTAAACCCAGTAAAATACATTCATTTCTTTGCTGAAGCACGTAGCAATAAAAACTAAACACAAATTATAGAAAATGTATGAATGTATGTATGTATACCCCACGTCTCTGCCTGAACAACTCGCTCGATTTCAACAAAAATTGGTAGACATACCACTTAGTGTGTGGAAAGAATCGCTGTGTGTTAAGAGCAACCTCCCTATGAAAGGGGTGGGGTGGGTTAAACGGAAGTGCAGACCACAACGCGCGAATACTCAGGCTTTTTCCATTCAGTATTTGAGAATGAGAGCACTTAGTGATTTGCTACAAACTTTACACATAATTTCAAACCTTTATGAAAGCTTTTTCGCTGACAACCTCGCAAAATGACGGAAGGAAAAATGTTTATCACTACATTTTTGCTGTTCATGCAGTAAAACGGCCACATCAGGCATGACGTTTTAATATATTACTTCTTTATTACTCACTCTATTTGCAACACATTTTGCAGACGGTATTCACTTATACCACGGAATGTACCTGCCGAATTATCTCATTGTACGACACATAATTCGCGAGATATGAAGTCATAAACATTAGGCTGCGTGAAAACTAAACTGCAGGGTGAAATTCGCTAGAAATGTAGGTGAAATATACGTGTAAATATGTGTGAAATATGTTAAATATATGTAACGTATATGGGACATGTGCATAATCGGGCAAAACAGTGAGTAACAAAACTCCTCCTAAACCCCTGGATCGATTTCAATCAAACTTGACATACATATTACTTACTGTCTGAAAAGAAATACCATGAGTGTAAGAATCGTGGGGGTGACAATGCGGTGAGGAAATAGGGGAGGAAGTGGACAGACAGGGAGGGGGAAGGAGGACAAGTACACTTTTATGGGGAGGAGGAGATACACATTGAGAAGGGGAAAGAGGAAATGCACCAAAAAAGGGAAGACGAGATGGACAGAGAGAGAGGGGAGGGGAAGTTGGGCAAAGAGAGGAGGCTGGAGGTGGACAAAGAGGGGGAAGGAAGAGATGGACTATCAGAACTGGATAGGATCGGTAGTTACTTTGTACAGTCCGACATATACTGCACGGACTTCTGCCATATTTCCTCGCTTGCTTCAGTAAATTTGTACACCTGAAGAAGGGAATATAATTTTCCCGAAACCGGACGTGCCTATAATAAAATGAAGTCACAATTGAAGCGAATATTCTCAGTGTCTCTAATAGTATTGGAATAAAAAGAGACCCGCGCAGCCGGCCGGAGTGGCCGTGCGGTTCTAGGCGCTACAGTCTGGAACCGCGCGACCGCTACGGCTGCAGGTTCGAATCCTGCCTCGGGCATGGATGTGTGTGGTGTCCTTAGGTTAGTTAGGTTTAAGTAGTTCTAAGTTCTAGGGGACTGATGACCTCAGAAGTTAAGTCCCATTGTGCTCAGAGCCATTTGAACCATTCAACGTTGTCAAGATACTCACTTACAGGCGTCGTGAGTTTCCTCACTTGTAGCTCGTATCGTCGCCAGAATGATGTCTCTTTTTTTCTCTGCTCCCCTTGTTCAGGGTGTCTCAAACCTTTTTGGTCAAACTAGTGATAGTAGGTTCACAACCGATTATATTGAAATCTGGAACCAATGGGCATGCGTTATGGACATGCACACTGTACATCACATAGCAACAACGTAGCTCATAGTAATTTTCCAAAGTGACAAACGTCAGTCTCAATGTACGCGTGGCAATGGCGCATTAAGTTCTGCTGCACTCTCTCAAAGATCCCTGGTGTGTTTTGTACCAAGAGACAGGTTGCTTGGACACTAGGAAGGCGGTCTTCATCCGTTTCTACAGGGGTTTCATACACAAATATCTTGGCATGACTTCAGAAGAAAAACTTCAGAGGTGTGAGATCCGGTGATCGCGCTGTACATGGAACAGGACATCCCCTTCCAACCCAACGATGAGCGTATGTGTTGTGCAGGTACTCACAGACATTAACATCAAACTGGGCTGGTGCAACATCATGTTCGAACTACATCATTTCGCAGACAACAAGAAGTGCATTCTCCAAAAACTGTTATAGCATATCTCCAACAAACACGAGGTAACATTGAAAGGTCTCTGTTGGATTCCTTTCATGTTAATTTCTTAAATCTGTTGTCATTTACGGCATAAATTCCTCGTCTAAATTTACTGTGGCGTTTCTGACTATCTGGGAGGAGACTGAGTAGTGGAACGTGTTACTTTTACACATAAACAAGAACGATCTGTCACACTACTACTCTTTAAAGCACAGTTTATATGTAATTCATGTCACACAGTCTCATACGGAACCTACATCCGCTTTCTTTTATATACTGTATATGACAAGATACTGTCATCCCCCTTCCCTTCTTCGTGAGAGGATAAATGAGCAAATGTATTTCTAGTTGCATGCTTGAGGGTAGCAGACAAGCCTGTCTGCTAGAGACCAGTAGGACCAACGTCGGAACAGGTAGCTACGCTTTCTAAAAGCAGAGAGGTTTCTATGCTTAGTATGGTCCTGTCCGTCTCTTGTCATGTTGGTATAGGAAGCTGCCCCTCTGGCCATTTCCGTTTGTATTTGTGAGCCACCCTCAGAAAGGGACCAGGTCAGTCTGTCCGTGGCGAGCGTCTGAAGTGGTAAGATCTCCGGCTAAGCGCGTGTCTGCCAAGTCCGTAGGACAATGGATTTCTTAAGTTCAGCCTAACTGAAAATTTAGTCACCTTTATTTCAGGTTTAGCTCTAAAATATCTAATGTTATCTTAAATTGCAGCGCAGTGTAATTCTCGTGTGAAGTTCAGAATATATTCCGGTAGTTACTTTGTCACTACTTTGTGAGTAAAGTTGAACCACGTGTTGATCAGTAACTCTAACTAAGTTCATCAATCTTAAATGCGAATGTGCCTGAGATTATAACGTCTCGTCTTGACAATATTTTTCAATATAGCAACTTTTCTCTATGTTCAACTCACGTGGGGTGTACTTTGTGAAACCAGTACCACGTGCTTATACAATTGTTTGACCCATCAGGTTAATAGTAAGACGATAGTAACCAGTTCGAGGTTTCTCTTTTGTAAATTGTTTTTCGATCTAATTTATTTTAATTATCAAAATTATTGTGGAGTTACACTCTTTGGGTAAACCAAGTTGACCACGTGAAGCATGTGGTGTAATCATCAAAGTAGCCCTCAGCTATTCTTTTCGCGAAGATTTCACAAAGAGTTAATATGGATTTAGTATACCAGTGTGTGGTAATTACATGACGGACAGGATTGTGCTACGAACGTAACTTCTTTGGGTGAAAATTGAATCGGTTGGTAGTGGTTAATTTTCTCTTGCATATGTTTCAACGTTCTTTGTGTGTTGTTTTATCAATGCAGTGTTGTATGCAGTCTCCCAATCTTGGCTCTATATTTGATGTGTTCCGTAAGATTACAATCTCACATTTTCACAATCCTAAATAAGGCACCAGTTTACTTAGGAATCAAGTTTAATATGCTGAAATTTCAATGATCAATGTTAAAATAAATTTCCAAATATAAACTGATTTATTTCTTTTTATTTAAATTCTCTTTTTTGATATATATATATCACCGGTTGTCATATGACTATTAAGAGATTATAATTAATGTTAGTCTGGTTGGGAATTTGGTAAGCTAGACTGCATACCTGGTGAAACAGTTGCGCAGTAATGCAAGGTTAACTTCCCCAGACAGCTCACAGCTTTTAAACCACTTTTATTGTCTATCACCACCGCTTACACCACAAATTAAAGCAACAACGTTACAACATGGACTAGTAAAACGGGGAGGCAGCAAATAAGGTCATGTTAGGTGATCTTGGACAGTGCCTGCCCATGTGTTGGCAGAGAATAGTTGCTGGTGGCCACCGATGTGAGTTGCTCAGGGATTTCCCTCACTCCAGGCATAACCGTTGCGGCTGGTGAAAACACCATTGCGGGTGAATGAGACCTCATCCATGAACAATACAAACTGTATGAAGTTCGGCACTACAGCATTGCGATAGATAATCTATTGACAGAAGTGAATGTGAGACTCAAAATCCCTTGGTCCCAGAGTTCCCATGCATTCTTTATAATAGGGATGAAATACTTCTTCCACCAGTACTCTCCACATTGTATCTTTCGAAGTGTGCCGCGCAGAGTGGCCGCGCGGCTAGAGGCGCCATGTCACGAATTGCGCCGTCGCTCCCGCCGGAGGTTCGAGTCCTCCCTCGGGCATGGGTATGTGTGTTGTTCTTAGCGTAAGTTAGTTTGAGTAGTGTGTAAGTCTAGGGACCGATGACCTCAGCAGTTTGGTCCCTTAGGAATTCAGACACATTTGAACATTTTCGAAGTGTATGTTTCATCGGCTAGCTGATGGGTGCTTATTGCTGAGTGGTAGGCCACAGGACCCGACACCATCTTCTCGAGATCTGGTATTTGGACATGTATTTAGCGAGAACCCTGGTCGTTTGTCTGTGGCACGAATGACTCCATCTCTCGTTAGTTGGCATCCACAGAGATTTTCTGCTGGGAAAGCGCCTTCTGTACATTGGTGCTGGTTTAGGGGCACTACATCCTACCAAACCATACATTAAATGCGTGACTGCCAACTCTCGTAACGAGTAATGCTCCATCTCTGACTACATGTCATGCACTGTACACAGTAACACACCTCACCATGGACGCATCAACGGCTGTCTATGCAATGGACGGCTGACACCAGGGATAGTGGTGAGCGTGTGGCACAGGTTAATGCGCCAGTGTGATGCATACGGTCGTCACATGGCACGTGTGCTAGAGCTGTGTACAGTACGTCTGTGTGGTGGTCAGGGGCGTACGCTGTTTCTCACCCACTGCCCATTGCATTGTATAAAAGACATCCGGGTTCTTTGCGAGAGTGCGGCAGAACTGGATGCGCCATTTTGAACAATTATTTTGAGATACGTAGTTATTATCTGGTGTTGGCTATGAATGTCGAAAACAAAATAAATATGTATTTACGACCACTGTTTCCCTATCTCAATAGAATCGGTTGTGGACCCATCAATTTGACCCAAAATGTTTGAAATACCCTGCATAGTTTGTCCCAAGGAGAATGGTCAACATTCAGCGATATGACGGAATGTAAACAGCAATCCACATTAAATGTGTTCTATCTCGGAAAACCGTTCCTATTCGGAATAGGGCATATGTCCATATGAAGTTTTTTGCTTCAAATCATATCTGTTCTTGTTGAGACACCCTGTATACTTTCTGTACCATGTCACATTCCCACAGCATCAACAGGTGCCACTTATTCTCAATGAAAGATATACATTCAGACCGTCCGCTCGTTCTAATACTGCAAACCTCCAACATTTGCTAATTATTAACCTCTAACCTCCATCACTGCTGGCTACTCACTCCCAATTTCCATCACTGCTGGCTGTTCACCTCCAACTTCCATCAATGCTGACTATTAACTTACAACTGCTAGTGCTACCAGTCACAGCGTCTCTTACAGAGTGCGCACAGCGCTGTCGGAGTTAATAATGCAAAGGGCTACATAGCGTTTCCGACATACAAACACATAAACAGGCTACTTACATACTGTGTACCTCTGGAAACCTGTCAAGGACTTATCGAATCCAAGACTTCAGAAATTCAGTCCGGATTAGATTTGCAGCGGAAACTGAAAGAAAGCTTTATTTATGTTTCAGAAGATATTGCTATTACCATGTTGCTCATCTCTTCCAAACAGTGATTTCAAGCGTACAGTTGCACATACCTAGATATTTTATGAACATGGTGGAGAGTCAGCATTAACTCCGCCCGAACAGGCCTTGGAAGGCCCAACGGTACTGACCGGCCGCCGCGTCATCCTCAGCCCATAGGCGTCATTGGATGCGGATATGGAGGGGCATGCGGTCAGCACACCGCTCTCCCGCCGGATGTCAGTTTACGAGACCGGATCCTCCACTTCTCAATCAATAGCTCCTCAGTTTGCCTCACAGAGGCTGAGTGCACCCCGCTTGCCAACAGCGACTGGCAGACCGGATGGTCACCCATCCAGGTGCTGGCTCAGCCCGACAGTGCTTAACTTCGATGATCTGACGGGGACCAGGGTTACGACAGCTGCAAGGCCGTTGGCAGACTCAGCATTAGAATTAAATATTCTGTTAATTCTCTTTGTTACACGATGTGAAACTGTCTTTGTGTTTTCCCCTTGGAAATGTAAATTCGTAATGTGTGAGAACACGTCTAAAATTCACTTGTTAAGAAACGTATTTGTGCCGCATTTTTTAATAAAACTATATAAAGGCTAAAGCTATATAAACTACTTGTTCTTGGAAAACCGGTATCCGTAAGTTGTAATGTCTAAAATTATTAGTCGTATCAGAAATGTTTTCCGACTTTAAAGTGACGCTTCAGATTATCTAAATTATGGCCATGTTCAGTGCTCATCGCGTGTGTTTTACGAGGAAATGAATCGTCAATTACAATATTGTATGAAACGCTATTACCTACATTTGTCAGAGCAGAATTTGCTAACCCTGAATCACCACAAACGCTCCCCATCATTGTCAAGACACCACCGACACACTATGTCCAAAATGTGCAGCAATCTGTCGCTACGTCCATCCAGCTTCCTGCAGGCGTACATTTGACCCCGATCAAATGGCTGAAGCTGTTCAGCAGTCAATACGCAGTGTGCACAGGCAGCCCTGATCGACGGCGGCTGAGATAAATGACTCACAAACACTTCAAACTCTCAGTGTACATACACTCCTGGAAATTGAAATAAGAACACCGTGAATTCATTGTCCCAGGAAGGGGAAACTTTATTGACACATTCCTGGGGTCAGATACATCACATGATCACACTGACAGAACCACAGGCACATAGACACAGGCAACAGAGCATGCACAATGTCGGCACTAGTACAGTGTATATCCACCTTTCGCAGCAATGCAGGCTGCTACTCTCCCATGGAGACGATCGTAGAGATGCTGGATGTAGTCCTGTGGAACGGCTTGCCATGCCATTTCCACCTGGCGCCTCAGTTGGACCAGCGTTCGTGCTGGACGTGCAGACCGTGTGAGACGACGCTTCATCCAGTCCCAAACATGCTCAATGGGGGACAGATCCGGAGATCTTGCTGGCCAGGGTAGTTGACTTACACCTTCTAGAGCACGTTGGGTGGCACGGGATACATGCGGACGTGCATTGTCCTGATGGAACAGCACGTTCCCTTGCCGGTCTAGGAATGGTAGAACGATCGGTTCGATGACGGTTTGGATGTACCGTGCACTATTCAGTGTCCCATTGACGATCACCAGTGGTGTACGGCCAGTGTAGGAGATCGCTCCCCACACCATGATGCCGGGTGTTGGCCCTGTGTGCCTCAGTCGTATGCAGTCCTGATTGTGGCGCTCACCTGCACGGCGCCAAACACGCATACGACCATCATTGGCACCAAGGCAGAAGCGACTCTCATCGCTGAAGACGACACGTCTCCATTCGTCCCTCCATTCACGCCTGTCGCGACACCACTGGAGGCGGGTTGCACGATGTTGGAGCGTGAGCGGAAGACGGCCTAACGGTGTGCGGGACCGTAGCCCAGCTTCATGGAGACGGTTGCGAATGGTCCTCGCCGATACCCCAGGAGCAACAGTGTCCCTAATTTGCTGGGAAGTGGCGGTGCGGTCCCCTACGGAACTGCGTAGGATCCTACGGTCTTGGCGTGCATCCGTGCGTCGCTGCGGTCCGGTCCCAGGTCGACGGGCACGTGCACCTTCCGCCGACCACTGGCGACAACATCGATGTACTGTGGAGACCTCACGCCCCACGTGTTGAGTAATTCGGCGGTACGTCCACCCGGCCTCCCGCATGCCCACTATACGCCCTCGCTCAAAGTCCGTCAACTGCACATACGGTTCACGTCCACGCTGTCGCGGCATGCTACCAGTGTTAAAGACTGCGATGGAGCTCCGTATGCCACGGCAAACTGGCTGACACTGACGGCGGCGGTGCACAAATGCTGCGCAGCTAGCGCCATTCGACGGCCAACACCGCGGTTCCTGGTGTGTCCGCTGTGCCGTGCGTGTGATCATTGCTTGTACAGCCCTCTCGCAGTGTCAGGAACAAGTATGGTGGGTCTGACACACCGGTGTCAATGTGTTCTTTTTTTCCATTTCCAGGAGTGTATATTAGCCTCCTGCTATTAGTCATCTGTCGAAAGCAGTGATAATTCCAGTCAACTGCCAGTTCGGTAGTACAGTTTTTAAGAGTTCTATTTGCAATTTTAGTATTTTCATTGGAATCAGCCTTAGGTCCTGACGGAATATCTAACGAACAGCTTCAGCATTTATAAAAAAAGACGCTAATACTGTTTACGAGAGTATTTAATAGTTTTTTTTTATGAATGTTTCCTTACTACGTGGAAAATTTCAAGAGTGATATCCCTAAATCTGGGAAGGACCTAGACCAGCCGGTAAATCACAGACCGATAAGTCTCCTCCAACAACGTTGAAAATATTTGAAATAATCGGACTCCACTCATTAAGACAGCCTCCGGCGGAGAACGACATAATTAGACCGGAAAATTCGCATTCCAGACACACTTGTCTTCAGAATTACAGTTACTGCCTGGCATATAACGTGAATCGTGCTTATCACAGGCGTATTCCTTGACATAGAGAAGGCCTATGATAAAGTGTGGAAGACCAAGCTACTATCAAAAATGGGCACTCCCAGACTATTTACTGAAATGAATATACAGTTTCCTATCGGATAGAATGTTCTTCGTTAAGAAGCTGTAACTGCACACTTCACGAACGATACAGCATTGCCCACCAGCAGCTGCGGTGTGAATGCAGCGATTATCTGAGTGCAGAGACAACTTGATGCCATTGAGTGACATTGTCCACCCTAAGGGGGGTAGGACGTCAGACGGGCTGACTTGGAGCAGGAGAGGCACCACAGGACATTTTAATTTCCACTGTCTATACTTTTACAAATAAATTCATAAAGCTTTGCCAGCATGTCCAGAAAGGATTCAGGATTCATACTCATAGCAGTGGAAGTTCAAAAAAGCAACAAAATAAAATTTTTTAACATGTGAAATTTCATCATTTTTTCACATACTATTGGCTGCATTTGTTGCTATAGGTACACTTTTCTTCATAAGTAAGAGAAATTCTTAGATGAATTTTGCACAGGATGCAAACCATACTTAAGGGTGTATGAAATTCTAGAATTTATTTAATTTATGAAAAACTGAATGAGCTGTTACATTTTAAACTTCATGTTTAGAAAAAAATTCAAATTTTATAGTTAATTATCTCAATTTTTACCACAGTTTTTAATAGATTTGGAAAATTCTAGAAGAAAAGTGTACCTATAGCAACAAATGCAGCCAATAGTAAGTGAAAAAAATGATGAAATTTCACATGTTAAAAAATTTTATTTTGTTACTTTTTTGAACTTCCACTGCTATGAGTATGAATCCTTAACGTGAAGTCATGTTCACAAAAAGAAGACGTGATCTGTCGGACAGATTCGAATAAACAATACTGAGATTCTGTGGACCGACCAAGTCCAATACGTATATGTTATATTGGACAACAAGCTTACATTCAAGTAACTCATACAGACGATGAATACCGACACAAAATTAAGCCTATGTAAAGCTGTCATGATACCAGCCATGAGTCATGGAAGTTCCTCCGGGAACACAGCTTGTTAAACATCCCATGTAAGAATAAAATAAACAAAACCGCAACAGGGTAATAAGGCTAGTGCCCAATGTCCTATTTATGCCAAACAACCGCTAAAATGATCATGAGACATGACAGAAAGAAGCCAACCTCCGAAGAAGGATACGCCGATTCAGGTCGTCAACAGGTGGAACAGTCACAGAGTAATTCAGACACGAGTTTCCAGAGACAATTAAACTACAGTTTTGGGGGAAACTTGGCCGTAGGTAGATGGAGAGGGAAAGGAGAAAGCCTCAACTTTGCTCTCCGAGAATGCGCGGGAGACATTTATCCGTGACTTGTTCCACAAACGAGAACAGGAGTAAAAAGGACAGCCCCATTCCATTCAGGAGGTGGCACCGGTCCCCCGGTGGGCCGGGCATTGCTTTCACGTCAGCGCCAGCAGGGTCGCGGAAAGTTTGCTCTGAGACGGGCGGCCGGCGTCTGCCGCCCGCAGGCAGGAAGTGCGGAGCGACAAGGGCGCGCACTCGGCCGCTTCGATTCCCGGCGCGCTCGATACGCAGCCGGCGCCGCCGCCGCCGCCGCCGCCGCCACTGCCGCTGTAGCTGCCTGCGCCCTTCTGCCTCTCCCCCCAGCGGACACGCGCGCCCAACGGCCCGCCACCCGCCGGGCACTCGATACCACTCTCAGCCACGGCTGGCCCCCGCCGTCTCGGCCGCGAGCGCCTGTGTCGCGTTTATCCACACTCCTTGGTGAAAATGCAGAATAGGCGGCGCGATTAACTATACAACACAGATTCTACGCAGGCCACTGTGTAATGTTTGTAGAAGTGTAACTCGTCCCTCCTTTTTCACCAATTACCAACTTTATCTACATATGCAGGTTCTGATAAAGTGTTTCTCTCTGTAACTTAGAAGATAATAAGTGAAAGAGCAATTTATTAGACAGTTGAACGAAAAAAGAAACGTTACTCTGTTTGGGAAGTTGTGAACATACACACATCAAAAAAAGTTTTGCATCGCCTCGGTTTCGAGAGTACCGGAACCTGTACAGAAAATTGGAATAGAGATCAACATAAACATCATTTCCGCCCTTTTCATTACTCGTAAAAACCACACACTGCATGTTGTACCATCATACAGCGAGATCTTCAGAGGTGGTGGTCCAGATCGCTCTACACACCGGTACCTCTAATACCCAGTACGACGTCCTCTTGCATTGATGCATACCTGTATACGTCGTGGCATACTATCCACAAGTTCAGCAAGGCACTTTTGGTCCAGATTGTCCCGCTCCTCAACGGCGATTCGGCGTACACCCTCAGAGTGGTTGGTGGGTCACGTCGTCCATAAACAGCCCTTTTAAATCCATCTGAGGCATATTCGATAGGGTTCATGTCTTGAGAACATGCTGGCCGCTCTAGTCGAGAGATGTCGTTATTCAGAAGGAAGTCATTCACAAGATGTGCACGAGGGGGGCGCGATTTGTCGTCCATTAAGACCAATGCCTCGCCAATATGCTGCCGATATGGTTGCACTATCGGTCGGAACGTATCGTACAGCCGTTACGGCGCGTTCCATGACCGCCAGTGGCGTACGTCAGCCCCACAGAATGCCACACCAAAAAATCAGGGAACCTCCACCTTGCTGCACTCGCTGGACATTGTGTCTAAGGCGTTCAGTCTGACCTGGTTGCCTCCAAATACGTCTCCGACGGTTGTCTGGTTGAAGACATATGCGACACTCATCGGTGAAGAGAACGTGATGCCAATCCTGAGCGGTCCATTCGGAATGTTGTTGGACCCATCTGTACCGCGCTGCATGGTGTCATAGTTTGTAAAGATGGACCTCGCCATGGATGTCGGGAGTGAAGTTGCGCATCATGCAGCCTGTTGCGCACAGTTTGAGTCGTAACACGACGTCCTACCGAGCCATAATCCGCAGGTAGCGGTCATCCACTGCAGTAGTAGCCCTTGGGCGGCCTGAGCGAGGCATATCATCGACACTTCCTGTCTCTGTTTATCTCCGCCATGTCCGAACAACATCGCTTTGGTTCAGTCCGAGACGCCTGTACACTTCCCTTGTTGAGAGCCCTTCTTGGCACAAAGTAACAATGCGGACGCCATCGAACCGCGGTATTGACCATCTAGGCACGGTTGAACTACAGACAATATGAGAAGTGTGCCTCCTTCCTGGTGAAATTACTGGAACTGAACGGCTCTCAGACCCCCCCCCCCTCCTCTGTCTAATAGGTGCTGCCCACGAACGGTTGTTTACAACGCTGGGTGGGTTTAGTGACATCTCTGAACAGTGACGGGGACTGTGTCTGTGATACAATATCCACAGTCAACGTCTATCTTCAGGAGTCCTGGAAACCGGGTTGATACAAACCTTTTTTTCATGTGTGTATATAGTTACTTACTGGCTGAGTATCCCATGTTGCCCGCGTATGTTTTTTGTCAAGTCTTCTATTAGTCCATCTTGACCCCCTCTCTCTGTCCACTTCTCCACCCCACCCCACCCCACCCCACCCCCCCTGTCTCTGTCCATTTTCTCCTGTTACACTCTCTCTCTCTCTCTCTCTCTCTCTCTCTCCATCACGTCCTCCCGTTCTTATCCCATCTGTCCATCTGCTCCTTCCCCCCTGTCCATTTCGTCCTCACCCCTCTACTTCAGTGGTTAGCACACTGGACTCGCATTCGGGAGGACGACGGTTCAATCTCGCGTCCGGCCATCCTGATTTACTTTTACCGTGATTTCCCTAAATCGCGCCAGGCAAATGCCGGTATGGTTCCTTTGAAAGGGCACGGCTGACTTCCTTCCCCGTCATTCCCTAATTCGATGAGACCGATGACCTCGCTGTTTGGTCTCTACCCCCAAACAACCCAACCCAACCCCTCTAGTTCCATCTCCTCCTTCCTCTCTCTTTGTTAACTTCTCTTCCCCCTCTCTCTGTCCATCTCCTCCTCTTTCCTTTCTCTGTTCATTTCCTCTTCCCCTCTGACTGTTCACCTCCTCCTCCTCCATCTTTCTGTCTGTTTCTTGCTCCCTCTGTCTCTGTATCTATCTCCTGTTTTTTTTCTTTCTTTGTCCATCTTCGCCTCTCCCCTCTCTCTCTTCGTTTTCTCGCCCTGTTTTAATCCGAGCATTTCGTTCTTGGTCGTTCACTCTTATTATTCCCTCTTGGCTCTTGTACATATTGTCTATAACCCGTCTCTCCCTATAGCTTACCCCTATTTTTCTCAGAATTTCTAATATCTTGCCCCATTTCACATTCTCAAACACTTTTTCCAGGTCGATAAATCAACGAATGTGTCTTGATTTTTCTTTAGTCTTGCTTCCATTATCAACCGCAACGTCATATTTGCCTCTCTGGTGCCTATACCTTTCCTAAAGCCAAACTGACCGTCATCTAATAAACTCCCAATTTTCTTTTCAGTCTTCTACATATTATTTTTGCAAGCAATTTGGATGCATGCGCTTGTAAGCTGATTGTGCGATAATTCTCGCACTTGCCAGCTCATGCAGTCTTCGGAATTGTGTCCCTCACTACACATCCCAAACTCCACAGTCTGGGAGCAGAACCTTTGAATCGCACTGTAAGCAGTGTTTGTGTGCTTAAACAAGAGCATCGTGCGCAAAAATAAAGTGTTCGGCATAGAGACCTGATCGTCACACGATATATGCTTCTCCCCTTCCGTATTGATCGCATTTTCCTTTGCCTTTAACTACGTGCGGGCTAACATCGGAAAAAGGACAGAACATCACCACTGGTGACACGTTTGTTTGAGTCAGGGAGAGCGCCACGGCATTGCTGAGACACGCGAACTGTCAGACCTTTGAAGACAGGCGTCAAATAGCCAAGGAAAACCTACTTACGAAGTTTCGAGAACCAGTAGTAGATGAGGACTCTAATAATGTACTACAGTCCCTACGTATAGCTTCCGGGCGGTCCGCCAAGACTAGACTAGACTAGACTCATTTCAGTGCGGATAGAAAACGCACATCCTTACCAATACGTGAATGGAACAGGAAAGCCAGCCGCGGTGGCCGTGCGGTTCTAGGCGCTGCAGACCGGAACCGCGGGACTGCTACGGTCGCAGGTTCGAATCCTGCCTCGGGCATGGATGTGTGTGATGTACTTAGGTTAGTTAGGTTTAAGTAGTTCTAAGTTCTAGGGGACTGATGACCTAAGATGTTAAGTCCCATAGCGCTCAGAGCCATTTGAACCATTTTGAACAGGAAAAAAAACCCTAATAACCGGTACAGAGGACGTGCCTTCTTCGACGCAATCGACAGTGCTTTGTACAGAGAGGATGCTTCGATGAATAGTCTCATACGCGACAAAGAAACGTCCCTATACGGTAGTCCAAAGTGAGGTTGGAAGCAACGCAACCACGCCATCCATCCTTGACTCAGAACGCAGAACATCTTGGCACGAGGGTGCTGCTGAGAGCTGCCCACTAACAATGAACGATGAGCGAAGTGTTGGGGGACAGAATGCGGCGGACCTGTGTGTCGAGTCAGTGATATTGTGTCTGCAGCTAACGTCGTTGTTACGTGTATACGACTGGAATTCACCCCTAAGCGTTAGTTAAGGGCTGAAGATGGTGTACTGAGTCGCGGAAACTGGTTGCAATATAATAAAATCACATCGAACTGACGGCTGCAGATGTTTTACTTTATTACGCTCGACGACTTTGGTCAGTGGCACCAGGGTATAATAGTGCATACTGAAGGATTGTAGTGTTAGTGATCCATTTGTCACTGTCATCGGTGATCAAATAGCGCTCAGAAGGCTTGTCTGTATATACTGAGATTTTTCTCTATGGACAGTACGTGTGCTGAATTTAGAGGTAAAGAATGATATCACCATTCATTATAGGATACAACTATGCCCCACAAACGAGTATGTACTCCTGCTGAACAACTGCATCCATTTGAATGGGGACACAATGTGCGTCTGTAGGAAGCTGGTTGGACGTATTGAAGGATTGCTGCACATGTTGGGCACAATGTATCGGTGGTTTGTCACTTTCAGCGCCGCTCTCTGGAAAAATTCTACATCTGCAGTCCAGGTTCTGAACGTCCGCGTACTAATGAGACACGTCAATATCGACGCGTTGTCCGGGGAACGGTGGGCGACCGATCGTCATACAGGGAAGAATTTCAGGCACACATTGCACCTGCTCTGTCGCGGAGGATCGTTATGAACCGTCTAGTTGCAGAAGGATTAAGACCACGTATGCTGTTGGCTAGGTAGCCACCGACATCACAATACCACCAAGCACGGTTATTATGGCATTGTGAAAGAGTCGCGCGGCACCTCCCATCACAGGTTCGAGTCCTCGGGCATGGGTGTGTATATTGTCCATAGCGTAAGTTAGTTTAAGTTAGATTAAGAAGTGCGTAAGCTTAGGTACCGATGACCTAAGCAGTTTGGTCCCATAAGATCTTACCACAAATTTACAAAAAAAATTGTGAAAGAGTCGACTGGAGGGTGAAATGTCGCTCTGCCACCTACAGTGATGAGAGTAGCTGCTCTCTGTATGCGAGTGATGGACGAGAACGTGTACGGCATTGACCTGTTGAGCTATCTATTCCGGAGTGCATGTGCCCACGACATACAAGTCCCTCGCCAGGCTTCATGGTGTGGGGTGCCATCAGTTATAAGTCGCGGTCATATTTGATGTTTCCTCAGCCATAAGTAACCAGCCCCCGCTACACTGCTTAGGTTGTTATCCCCGTGCTACTGCCAATTCTTGGACAGGAAAGCACTGCGCTTTTTCGGCAGAACAACGCACGTCCACATACGACTACTGCCACGCAACGTGTTCTTCGTGGTGTACAAGAACTGCCCGACGACCAAGAGCACGATGTTTCTTGCCAATTGAACACGTTACTTAAAGTTAATTGTTTTAGCTCTGTCATAAGTTGACGGAGCTACAACCATTTAATTCAATTATAAAACAAGTTGCGGACCTATTTTTCACCTGCAGCGTGCTGCAACTTTGTGAATACGTCACTGTCGTATTCGTTCTGCAGCGCCTGCAAGAACTAATGCCGAATTACAACAAAGGGTGCAACATGCTTGGGACAAATCTATCTCAGGGTACCATTCGGCACATTTATTCTGCTTGCTTGCAGGAATACACCCCTGCCTTGCCGCCATAGGAGGGTACAGTGTGTATTGACGCGACTGTATGGGCACCGTATACTGTGTCATGTGCGTTTCATTTAGTGTGCATTTCCTATCATATACTCCTACAATGGTGAACAACCTGTCACATCTCTTGTCAATGAAATGATGTTGTACTTGTGGTTGTATTTTTCCCCCCATCAGTGTAGAATTATCGGTGATGAGTACAAACTAGTAGCAAGAGGGAGACAGAATTCCAATACATTTAAATGAGAAAGGAACTGTTTGTTTATTTAAACATAAAATTATAATGTCGCATCAGTTACTAACATTCTAAAACCAAACAAAAATCTTTATTTAATACCACATAGAAACTGTCCCAGAAACGTTGCGACAGACTTTGAGCGTCTGTAGAGAGTGTCCTGAGGAACAAATCGAGAGAAGTACTCCGTGTTCAGAAACGTCATCCAACGACGCCAAATAGCGTCGAAATTATAGGTGCTGGCGCCTGCCGACAGGCGACCCCTTCGGCAGCAAACCTGACTTTGTACGCTGACAGACCATACGCGGAACGCCTCACAGTGTTGTTTGGTATTTAGTGGCTGCGACTGATTGCCCGCTGTGTGGAAAGACGTTCTCTTATGAACACGGTGCTCTGTTGCCTTGGAGGGCGACGCTTTTGCCCACAGGTTTCCAGCTCCAGTTTTTTTTTCTTTTTACCCAGAACATTGGAGTTTTTAGAGGGTTCCAGGAGGAAAATAAAATGCATATTGAACCCTCTGTCAGAAACTGTCATCCACCGAGGCAACAGAGCATCACGTTCATAGGAGACAAAGCTTTTCGACTCAGCAACTTGCACGATCTGCTCCACTTATGATCGTGGCAGTCAGTCACTATCACTGAATATCAAGGAACATTACGAGGCGTTCCTCGTATGGTCCGTCAGCATACAAAGTCCCGTTTGCTACAAAAGAGATGGCCTAATGCCAGGCGCCAGCGGCTACACCTTTGATCCTCTGTAGCGTCGTTGGATGACATTTCCGGAGACGGTTTCCTATCCTTAAGTTGTTCCGCAAGACACCCTCTACAATCGCTCGAAGTCACAACGTTTCTGGAACATACTGTATATGAAATTTTCTTTTTTAAGTAAATTTTTTCCCAATTTTGAGCATTCCTCATTTTTGGAAATGTACTTTTTATTCACCTCTCCTTCACATATGTTGCTTGTGCCTACAAAAGTTGGCGACCCTAGTCATGTTTCGTATATAACTGAAATGGCTGAAAAATTATGTAAATCCGGAGACTGAGTGGAAACATTCACATAATTATCGTAACTGGCAGAGACTTGCCAGTCGGTTGTCTCATATTCATGTGATTGACGTGACCAATGAATACTTGTGTCAGTCGGTTGTTTCACAATGTGTCACATGTGGAGAGCGAGTGAGAAACATTTACATAGCTGACGTGCTCCCAGAACCTATATTCATTCGGTTGTTTCATTCGACTGAAAAATCCGAATTAACGGAAAACAATCGACAGGCCAATCGGTCGTGTAAACCAGTCGGTTGTCCCGCCACTACTCTAACTACAGGCGTATCACGCCCCGATATATACGACCCGAAGAACAGACGATCGCGCGAGGCCTAGACGCGTGCCTACAGGGGTCACAAAGGCAGCCGGAGGGCGACGCGACGGCTGAGGACGCGGCAATCATCGGCTGGCGGTTTGTGGGAGGCGGTGCGCCACGCAGCTGCTATCGAGCGCAAAGAGGGGTGGGTTTGCGGGGGTGGAGCGGGTGAGGGGGGGAGGAGAAGCAGCCAGCGCTGCCGGTGCTGAGATGGGGGCCAGGGGGATAAAGGGGGCAGGGGTAGGTTTGCGAGAGAGGGGGGAGGAGGGGAGCTGGATGCGCGGCAATTAGCGTCTAATTAGCGGCAGCCAGGTGGGGTGGGGGAGGAGCACCTGCTGTATTAAGGGGGGCTAATGAGACCTAAGGCTGGCGCCGGCGGTGCATTGCCACGATACGGCCGTCTTCACGCAGTCCGCGGCTGCACAGAGCGCACACCGGCAGTCAGGCAATCGTTCGCCCCGTGTTCCGTACGCAGATTGAGAGGAAAAAGTAGTCCGATTAAAATTACTTGATAATCGATGTCCGTCACTTGCCGCTACAGTGTCATCACACCCGCTGCCGGGTACCGCTCGGTTGTAGGCGATACACAAACACAGCGCGTCACTTCACAAGTGCTGCTGATGTGTAATGCGGTGCCATGTTAGAAGCGGCCGCCGCGAGGTGACATAAATGGAAGATGCTCTGTCAACAGCTGATTTTTAAGTGATCAGTTACAAAACTGAGGCGTACGATTGGTTTTGTAACCCAGAATTTAAACACGTGTCCTAACCTAACCACAACCTCATGATGTGCAATGTATCCGAGAAAACGGCGATCAGCACTCTTCGGCAGAGTTAAATTCACGATCGCTTTGTTCATGGCGTTTAAAGTCAACCTTTATGGGCAAACTCAAGACAGAAAAAATTCACACTATGTTTGCTCGCATAACCTTCTCGCTGCAAAATTTATGTTTTACCGGTAAAAGCAAACTCTAATTTCTCGTTGTCATTACTAATATTCGCAATGGCTACTCGGTATGCCGCGTTATGAACCGACGAACAGTCCTTGTTGGCACTTGGCTGCATATTACAGGCGACACAAGCAGATTCCAAATGAAAAACGAGACAGGAAGAAAAATAAGAACAAAAAAAGGCCGAAACGATGAGGAAAATGACGTGGTAAGGTATCCGAAATCAAGAATTACATTTACACCAAATAACTGCATAAAGATGATAGTCAAAGTCTCTTGATTAGATTTAGAAAAATAGAAAAATTTACTGTGTTTGACAAGGTTCGAACGGTCGACCTTGTGCACATCAACCTTATACGCTAACCACTACTACGACTTCACTGCCAAAAAAGCTGTTGTATTTCTGACTCTGGTGTCCCACAAGCAACGATTAATTGACAGCCTTCAAAAATTAGGCTTCACGAAATGTCGAGTCAAGCTTATCTGTGTAGGCCTACCTCTGAAAATCGCGTCTTGAGGCGTAGGATCCCGTAGTGTTTGGTTAGTGCTATGTATGAAATGTATTCGTTAGTATCGGTGTGTGTGTGTGTGTGTGTGTGTGTGTGTGTGTGTGTGTGTCTGTGTATATGTATGTATGTGTATGTGTGGTCTTACGTGTTATGAAGTGCGAAATAAAAGGAGCAGATGCAGGATACGGGGCACGAACACATCACGAAAGAAATCCAGACAAGGAACCAAAAAAAAGGGAAGGAAGATTTGGTTTAACGTCCTGTCAACATTGAGGTCATTAGGAACTGAGCACAAGCCCAGAATGTTTCAAGAATGGGGAAGGAAACCGACCGAGCCCTTCCATAGCAACCATCCAGTTATTTGCCTGGGGCGGTTTAGGGAAATCGCGAAAAACCTAAATCTGCATGCCGGATGCGGGTGACGAGGAACTAGAAGTAACTAATTGTTATGGCAGTTTCGCAATGGCGAACGGTTCAGACGTGACGCTCAGCGATCTGATTGGAGCGAAACCAACTGCAACGCGTGAAGTGTCAACTGTCAAATAATTTCACTCGGGCTATACTAAGTGGTTCAGTGCAAAGTAACCTCGGCCATACACTTCACAGATGCAGGTGTAGACGCATACGTTAAGTGAGCGACTCGCCGGTGCATGCAGTTCTTCGTTGCTGACTTGGGATGTTCGCCCCCACGTCTAGCGAGCCGGACCTCGTATCACTCATTTCAGATGGAAGAACCGGGCTCGAAGAAGAATAGGCAAATGGGATGGTATTGACAGAAGATGGTTCCATGACTTCTCTCAGCGTAAGAAGATCTTTGACAAATAGAGAAGCAAATAAATATTTTTCCGCGGCATTTCGTTCTGTTCTTCGCTGAGATCTCAAACTCAGTATGGAGCAATACCCTGGTCCAGTAGTTCCATAAATTTCTGAGCCCATTATCCCTGACTGTATTGAAATATCTGCTACTGCTCTTTTGTAGCAACTTTATTTTATATAATTATGGAGCAATTCTCGACGCATTGCGATGGCTACCTACAACTCCTTATCAGAAAGGAAAGTTTTTAACTTTGAGGGTAGACACATGTTACTAAACAAGCCTCCTCTATACAACTTCTCTCCCTAACGACACTTGCTTCACTTTTACCCTGCGCCTGATGCTTCTAAATCACGTGATTGCTGGACTCCTTACTTCTGAACTGAGAGACTAGAAGAATTCAGTAGTTAAAAACTTTAATAATTTGATAACTACACAAATAACTGCTCCAACAAAAGTTCAACATCTACTGCAGCTGCAACAACATCAAAGGAACAAACATATACAGCGTTAGAGCAACTGAGATATCAACGTCACATGGATGTCAAGACCACTTGATATAACCTGAGGATGGCAATCACGCCGAAATAGGCCTACAGTAATAAATAATATAATCAAACACGGCAGCGTTTTTGGTCTCAAAATATATAATGTCCTTATATGACATAAGGACAGATGAGCACATAGAAATTATAAATTGTATAAACTTTCTAACAAAAATTGGAAGTAAAGCAAAACTTACATCTCATTCTTTATGGCAGCTTTGTACATTCGCTTTTATGCGGTGTATAATAAAAAAATTATTTGCTCATTATAAATTATTAATTAGAAATAAAATGGGTTTTAAATTAAATATTTAAATGTATGTGAATTCCTAAGGGACCAAACTGATAAGGTCATCGATCCCTAGACTTACACACTACTTTAATTAACTTAAACTACCTTATGCTAAGAACAATACACACACCCATGCCCGAGGGAGGACTCGAACCTCCGGCTGGAGGGCCGCGCAATCCGTGATATGGTGCCTCAAACCGCGCGGCCACTCTGCGCGGCATGGGTTTTAAGTAAGAGCTGAGAAGATATTCTATTCCAGGAATTTTGTTTTCTTACAATTTTTCTCAGCATGTGCTTGTTTTTAGCGAAACAAACTTGCTGATTACGTCATTTAAGACATGTTTAGCAGCTGTGTCGTATACTGTCTACAAAATAGCTTAATTTGACGGTCTGCTTGCACCCACATTCAGCCTTAAGTATTTTTATCATCTTTAATTTGCTGAAACAGAGTTCATAATATACTTTAGTCTCTGGTATTGCCACAAATATCCCGAAACTATTTCCATTTTTTGGATAAGCATAGCTAAAACAATACCTTGAAAAAATCATTTAGAATATACAGATGGTAATCCGCGGCAATGCTCACCATCAGATCTTTCATATGGGACAAAAGCAGCTATTTTGTTAACTAGCTTCGCTGTTCAATACCACTGCTATATTTAGCAACAAAATAAGCTGCACTTTTGCAAGGTAAGGGACAGAACTTTCATTTGAGACGTATCCTGGCACGAAAGTAAAGTCAGACGAAATGGTGTAATAGATGTGAGATCTGTTTTCCATTTCACTTATTATTGTCTCAAATAATTTTCAGCACTCTAGCTCAACTCCTTTCTCAATACATATAAAGGGTTTCTCTTACTCAGCCACTTCTGCAGCCATCTTTTCACCTTTCCCAGCCATTTAACAGAAAAACTGCTTTGGACGGATATAAAATGACAAATGTCATTTGCTTTGGCTGTGTATTTCTACACTCCTCCTTCATATAACTGTTTAATATTTTTCGCCAAACCTGGTAGCAGTTAGATCTACATCAAGGGTAGCTCCCCTACCTTGCAGCTATTTGCTAGTATAATCCCGTTTTATTAATACGTCAGATGACACCTCTAAAAGGCACATAAATTCATAATGAATTTCTTAAATAAGGATCATAGCGCTTGTTGTTGTTTCAGTGGTCCAATGGGTCGAGGGAGGGAAGGCTTTTTCAGGTAGGCAGAAGACTGGAACGCGATGGGTAAGGGAACTCGTGTACCTCTCCCAGTTAATTCTCAAACCGTTTTTCTAAAGAAAACGCAGTTGTATCACGAATAAGAGTTACTACGAATAAAGAATCTTTCGTTTGCTGCGTAATGTAACGAATTTCTGCGACGAGTCTATGGCAACCACGATTCCCAGTTGCAGTAAGGAAAGTGCAGCGAGGTATAATGCCACGCTGCTGTGGAACCTTCAGCACCATAGACCTCGTGGCTACAAGAATGGGAGTACTCCTTTTACTTCTATCGGTCTTCTGGATGATTCGATGAGGCCTGCCAGGATTCCTTCTTCTGCGCCAATTTCTTTATCACAGAGTAGCACACACAACCAAAGTCTTCAATAACTTCTTTGCTATTTCCAAGCTTTGTTTTCCTGAACCATTTTTTCTCCACATCGCTCCCTGTAGTACCACGAAAGTAAGTCCCTCAGGTCTTAAATATTCTATCTTCCTTTCACTTCTTCTAGTTCTCCATTTATTCCTTTCATCTGCAATTTTGCAGAGGATGTCCTCATTTCTTAACTTACCTGTCCACTGACTTTTCAAATTCTTCTCTAATACCACATTTCAAAATCTTCTGTTCCCTTCTTTTCCTATCCATGATTCATATCCTTGCAATGCTGCGCTCCAGACGGACGTCCTCAGAAATTTCTTTCTCAGTCTGTTACACCTAAAAATAAGAAAAACGTCATGGAATGGAAAATCACAAGAAAATCTAACTGAATCAGCATTGAATCCAATACAAATAAAAAATTTAATACTTGCACAGGGATAGTAGAGGTGGAATTTTATGATGTCTTCTCTTGGAGACGTATGACGGGCCTCAAGGCATGTTTTAAGAAGTATAATTCTGTAGCCAGTTTAAAATGTAGTTCTCGAAATCATGTAGCGAATGCTGTCTCATAGAAAACAACTCCTGGCTTGGTATTGTTGATAGCACCACATTAAAGACGGGAAGAGCCTATACCCCATCTCAGGGAACGAAAAAAGAAACTGAGAATCTCTACAGTCGCTTGTCCAACTAACGGGAAAGGAATGGGAGCGTGCAAAATAGGGCAGAGACCAACTGGTGTTTCTCGATAACAAACTATGAGTCATCTGAGGGTGTACGGCAGTTCCTGAAACCGTTAATCAAAAGATAATAAAAACAGCAAATAATTACTTTACCTACCTGATACTACCCCTAACACAGTTATGAGTCTTAAGATTCCTCATCATTCGGGATACCAACCATAAAAAATTATGACCATTGAGTGGCCGTTTCGATTAATCAACAAGTAGAACTTTTTTTTGTAATTATATGTAACAGGTATCAGTGCAGATATTTTTACATATGGTAAGTACACACATCAGTGTTTTGGATGTTTTTTCTCTGACTCTGACTTCCCGCAAACACGTCACATATTTTACTATCTGGTGTTTCCTGAACGGTTGTAACTGCACCAAAAATTGGACTACCGCTGTCAGTGCAGACCAAGCGTTTTGCGTCCCCGAGTCCACACTTCAACACCTGACCTGTGCCTAGGAGAATATCAACATTAATGATTTTCTCTTGCCACATGTATCTGGAGGTACTAACCGACCTAAAAAAAAAAAACCTACTACCCCTAACAGCTATGAGTATTAATACGCAAATGACGTAAACACTGGTGTAATGTTGTTCAGTAACCGTACTCAGCCATCAGTGGAAGTATCTGCACCTTTACTCGTTACATTGTGTATATTTAAGGTGCCATAAAAAACAGTGAGGGTTAGCATCAGATTTAAGCAGTTCCTAACGGTGTATATTTCATATGGGATAGTGAATGAAATAAACAACGACATTTCTCGCAATACGTTATGTAACCTACAGTGATTTCCTGAAGGATAATTTTCCCAACCGGGCAGCATCGCCTTTACAAATATCACTCACATTCACTATGCTCCAAATTTTATGTCTCGTCATAGAATTAAATTTAAAATAATGCCAATCTCCTTGTTTTGAAAAAGGTTTTTAAGAGGTTTTCCTTGGTCGCAGGGCCAGAATTGGAATTCCTCTCCCAGATCTTCCCAACTGGGATTCCTTCTGGTCTTGTACCAGCTCTCCTAGTATTTGGCTGAAAAGTTCCTCAATCTTCCATAGGTCATTACTCGACAACAGCCTACTCTACGCAAATGGGTGTGAATAAAAAGTTCTGTTTTTACAAAACTGTCAACACTGACACTCCACATATAAATACACAAAGCTGTAATTTGTGTTTGCGAAAGGACAGTATTGTCCCAGAAATAAATTAACTCCAATACACCAGACAGAAAACGTTTTCAGGAAGTTACGGTACGATGATAATTTTCACTTTTGGACCATCTAATTACAGCTGAATGAAACACAATTGTGCTGCCTTACGCGCTTCGCCTTTATTCTTTGCAAAACATCTTCAGTTGCCTGGACTATGTACATATTTATGTTTGTACTATTCAGTTTACATTTGGGACGATGTGTATATTGGTTATAAACAGTTCTGACAGGTGTCCGCTCCCTGTACTTTTACATATCAGTTGAAAATTGTTTACTACGAGTACTCTAGAATGTTGTGACCAATAAATTGAACATATTTATCCAAAAAAAAATAATAATGGTCAGCGCGATAGAATGTCAAACATAAAGGCCCGGGTTCAATTTCCGGCTGGGTCGGAGATTTTCTCCGCTCAACGACTGGGTGTTGTGTTGTGCTAATCATCATCATTTCATCCCCATCGACGGGCAAGTCGCCGAAGTGGCGTCAAATCGAAAGACTTGCACCAGGCGAACGGTCTACCCGACAGGTGGCCATAGTCACACGATATTTACATTTTTAACAAGTTTCGTGGATGTTGTTCTACATATTGTGTTTTAGTTCCATTTTAAATCTGTTCTTGTTCTTAAAAATGCCATTTGGAACTTTGTTTTTCAGATTTCTCAGCACTAGCAACTGAGCACTTGCTTTGAGGTTTTGTTTGGTAGTTGTTACTAACTGTTGAATGTCAGTGCAAAAGACGAAATTTTAATGCCAATTATTGAAAGCGTTATTGTGATATCCGTGATCTATTTGGGTATTTGAGTGTGTGGAATAGCATTTGTTTTGATACGATTGGGTGGTGATATATGTATTCTTTTTTATAATTTTTATTTTATTGATTTGTTTTTTAAACACACACACACACACACACACACAGAGAGAGAGAGAGAGAGAGAGAGAGAGAGAGAGAGAGAGAGAGAGAGAGAGGGAGGGAGGGAGGGAGAGGGAATATGTATTTGTTTTAACGTGGCTGCATGTTGAAGTAGAATGATTTTCTTCTTATCATTTCTTTTGTTGGGTTTAGTAGAGACTCTGTATTGACGTATATATGCTCATTTATCACATGTTTGTCCTCAATAATGACGTTCTGAATGTGGTAGATTTCCTGTATTTGTATAAGGTATTTGTCATGGTTGCTACTTCTGATTATTTTCACTTCTTGTTCCATGTTTGTAAGATGATGGTTGTAGTGTTTTCGCTGCTCTGCAAATGTGGAATGTTTTTTTTATATTTCTAGCACCCGATGGTTTTTTTGTGCCGTGTTTTAAAATTCCTGCATGCCATGTGTATGTACATTGCACCACAACTTCGTCGTTTAAGTTTGTATATACCCGATCGCCTGCCCGAGGTTATTCGATTGCATATCACGATGACAGACGAACGTGTACTGACAATGTGGTCACCAATGGAAGTGCGCGCTGTTATCAGGTATGAATGGTCACGTGGGACTAGTGTGTCTGTCATCCATAAATGCCTGCAGGCTGTGTACGGTGAAGAGGTCCAATCTCGTCAAATAGTTGGCCACTGGTGTTGCATGTTCAGAGAAGGAATATAGAGTGAGTAGGATGAAGGTTGAAGTGGGCGTCTCTCCATCCACGAATGAAAAAAAGACGTTGCTAGAATACAGGACATGATGTTAGCGGACAAGCGCATCACGGTGTCAGACATTGCGTCCACACTGCATACTGGCCACGCTCAGGCGCATCACGCATTCCATGATGTGCGGGCTTACGGGAATTTGTCTGCAATATGGATGCCGAGAAATATGACCCCAGATCGCAACAGTGCAAGAATGAGTTCCAGTTCAAAATTATAGCAGACAATGAATGAGGCATTATTGTTGCAGAAACCACGGCCGCCTTAGTGACGTGAAAGCAACCCAGTTCACCAGTGACGACAAAATTCAGCAGTGAGGGAAAACAATCCTAGCGACATTCTCTGCAGGAAAGGTCATGGTCACAGTGTACTGGGACGCAAAAGGTGTGATCGTCCTTGATTTCTTCCATCAGAGGACCATTAATGCGGCACGATCCTGCGACACCCTCACCGATTCGACGAAAGAGACCAGGGCTCTTGAGTGACGATGTTGTGCACTTGAGCGAGAACGCAAAAACACACACAGCAAGGCTCACTCAGCATCAGCTCCGTCTCTTCGGATTGGAGAGACTTTATCACCTGGCCTACAGTTCCGATCTTGCCGAGTCGGATTTTCGCCTGTTCCCTGCGCTGAAAGCCGCACTCCCCGGTCGTCACTTCCAGACCAGTGCTGGGTGGAGGAGGCTATGCGACAATTCCTTGCATCACAGGCCACTGAGTTTTACCAGAGTAATTTCTTCGAATTGATTGTGCGCTACGACAAATATCTCAATTTCGATGGCGACTATGTCGAAAAATAGTGCAAAGTACATTATTCATGATGCCTCGGTGTATTTGTTTTGGCAATAATTTCCTCGCGAAAATCAATGACAATACCAGTCTTTCTGGGAGGTATTCATTCGTAGTAACGCAAATGCCGGTATTGTAAATCTTCTTCTGAACAATCTCAGTTGGATTTCCAGTTGCCTCAGTATCAGTTGGCCCCTGTACCGTTGCTTTGTTGACCGATGATATACATTTCCTACAACGTTGTAAGGAAGAGATAATAGGATATGTAGGTGTAGGGCGGTCATGACGACTGTAATAAACTTTGAATCTATCCGTCGTCCATAGCAATGATTAAATCAACGATAAGCGACAAGGAATTCCTATATAAGGTTCAAAATACTAGATCAAACTTTTTTCTCTTAAAGTTGTCTCCGAATTCCTGAAAAAAATGCTGACTTTTTACCGTAGCCCTAGAAACATCTCTCCAGGCTCCACCGTACAATAAAAGTTATAATTTGTTCTTACGATCACATTAATTTTCGTCTCGTCCACAAAATTCCAAATTCGTAAAGCCAGTGCAAGTACTTCATTAGCTTTCGAGCTATCACACTCCGGTGGAAGTTGAAAAAGTCACAATTGGAAAACAGCTTCCACTAGTAACTAAAGTCCAATTAACCCCAGGAGCACAGTATCTCATTGGTAAAAACACAAAATCGCAAGCTTCGAGGTATATAGATGAAGAGAGATGGCTAGCGAACAAAGCAGACCTATCAACAGTAATGCGCATGATGACACAGGGAAACTTTGACGAGGCAAACGCAGCTGTCAAAGACGTAACCACACAGTCCACCACTAAAGTGACGAGATTTAAACGCACCACGATGCCATAGTTTCACGACGAATATTACTCCATAATGCAAAGGAAAGTACAACTCCTCCATGCTGCCAGGGAACACGGGAATGACACGCTATTGGAGTACGCTGACGAACGTCGGAAGTACAAACGCCTAATAAAAGAAAAGAAGGGGGGCGCTCAGTAAGAAATGCAACAAATGCGGAATTTGTTGTGGGACATCGTGAAATATTTCCACTTCAGCCACTACAGTTTCATGAAGTTCCGATAGGTGGCGGCACTACACGTAACCTTCAAAATGGCGTCTGTAACAGAAGGGCGTTCCAAGCAGAGAGCGATTATTAAGATTCTTTTGTCGAAAAGACAGAACATCGCAGATTTTCATAAGCGCTTGCAGAACGTCTACCGAGACCTTCCAGTGAACACAAGCACGGTGAGTTGATGGGCAAGGTATCTGTCATAACCGCATCAAGGTTGGGGAATTCGGTCCGATCTACCGCATGTCGGTCGGCCGCATACAGTTATCACGCCTGCAACGTCAGAACGTGCGGATCACAAACAAACACCTCGTTTCTCAACTAGACGTCTCTGTTGGTAATGCTGAAGCACTCGTCCACCAGTTGCAGTACTCAAAGGCACGTGCCTGCTGGGTTCCTCGCCCCCTAACAGAAGAGGAATTGCTTGCGTGTTACGAGACTGATGGCGACAATTTTTGTCGAACATCGTCACAGTTGATGCAACATGGGTTCATCACTTCGAACCGGAAACAAAACGGCAATCCATGGGGTGGAGGCACACCACGTCTCTCAAAGCTTCCCATTTGTCTTCCAGAGTGTTCCTTTTCTCCCGTTTCAATCAATCGTTGCCTAATGCTCCCTGTGAAACACTCAGCAGCTCTGGTTCTTTCAACTTATCTAGGTCCCACCTCCTTAATTTCTTACTTTTAGGAAACAAACAAATTTGACGGCACTATCTCTGGCGAGCCGCTTGAATATGCACATGCGGTGGCCTGATTGCCTAACTTCAATGCTAATTAATTTGGAAACGGTGCAATGTATTGAATTTTGTTCTTAATCATTATTTCTCAGCACAGCCCACCCAGAGACACCTTTACAAACACACACACACACACACACACACACACACACACACACTGTGTGTGTGTGTGTGTGTGTGTGTGTGTGTGTGTGTGTGTGTGTGTGTGTACCACAGAAAAGTTTTGACACTTCACCTGGAATTCAGAGCAAAAGTGCTTGACTTTACAATGTGTCCATCACTACTCGAATAGCAGGCACTAGCTAGAGAAATAAAAGTGTATAATACGAAAAGATAGAACACCCCAAACACATTCCGATTACACTCACAGTGACACAATGTTTTGTATTGTGTGGGACAATAGACAAGAAAACAAAAAAAAACGATCTGTCTGATGAGAGAATACATTGCAGTCGTTGAGCATGTCACTACATACCTTCACTTTGTTAAACATGCAAACTGTTACACAAACACAAACTAGATTTTCGCCTGATGTTTAGCTGCCAGCGTCTGGGATCTGCTATGTGTCCGATCTCCAGCAGCACCCTTCCAACACCATCCCCTGTCCTATGGAGGTGGAAACTTATCAAAGAAATGTAGAGTAAGTTTCTGGAAGGTTCCGATTCCTTATCAGTGTAATGCAGAAAATGATAAACCCTCCGAATTACTTCCATTGCAGAATCCCATTCCTTGAGTGTTGCGTATTTGACTGAAAAGAACACCCCGTTGTAATGTCTTGAGTAGGAGATGAAAGATAAAAAAGGATAGACAGTCTTTCGTGATGTCGGTAGTAAGTCGCTATAGTCGTTTATTTGTACAATAGTAAGAAAGTTGGCAACAATAATAAGCAAGTAATATGGTCTTTATGCCGTCTTTTGCGACTGTGGAAAGTCTTACGTGGACCAAACGAATACTCTTTGTTTAAAAGGACGTCGTTTGTAGGTTTTTATACATCCATATCCAAGTATTGGGGATATTGCAGTGCAGTTTGTTGAAAATCTGACGCCTGTGTGTAGGAGAAGTCTTGCAAATATTGCAGGTGACGCAGAAACTGGCCAGTGATGCTGCTTTTAAGTAAATCAGAAAACGTTTGCGTACTTCCTGCATGCTGGAGTAACCTGGGTCGGCAACTTCTGTTAATCAATAGAAAGAAAAACCAGTCCAAGTTGCAAACATATTATTTTTTATTCGATTACTTTTTCGGGCCAAGATCCATTTTCAGATCGGCGTAACAAAGTTCCCGAAGATATAAAAAAAAGTGTAATGCACATTCACAGTGAATACAGAGATACAGTTAACTGTATGCACTGTGAATGTACATTGCACTTTTTTTTAATTTTACTTAATTTCGAATTGAATCTGAAGCAAGCTACAAACGCCGTATATTGTGAACTGAACAGCAACAAGAAGACAACGACGACGAAAAAGTAGAAAAAGAAAAAGAAGCCAAGGCAGGGATGTTAAAAAAAACTGTATCCTGACAGCGACGTATGGAGCTAAAAGCGCCCTGGAGCATAATGTACTGGTTAAATTACCCAAGACATCAGGTGGAAGTATCTCCTTCCTGATTCCTGCCGCCGCGCGGGATTAGCCGGGCGGTCTTAGGCGCTGCAGTCATGGACTGTGCGGCTGGTCCCGGCGGAGATTCGAGTCCTCCCTCGGGCATGGGTGTGTGTGTTTGTCCTTAGGATAATTTAGGTTAAGTATTGTGTAAGGTTAGGGACTGATGACCTTAACAGTTAAGTCCCATAAGATTTCACACACATTTGAACATTTTTTTGATTCCTGTCCTTCCAGGGCTCTCAGCGATGGGTTCATGGGCTGGTGGTCTGCAGCTGTTGCCATAACAGTGAAGAATAAATAGATCTCTCAGGAGCAGCCAGAGGAAGCAAGCAGACATAACCGCATGATGGAAGCAGCAGGCATCAGAAAAGAACTGCACCTTAAGCCGTACAAGAAAGGACCAAGTCTGTTCGTAAATAAATAGAAAAAATCTCGTTAGCTAACGGACAGACTGCTTACAAATACAGATTTGCCCAATTTTGTCAGGAAAAAATTAAACACTCCAGAGGATGTGGAATTGTGAATTTATACACTCCTGGAAATGGAAAAAAGAACACATTGACACCGGTGTGTCAGACCCACCATACTTGCTCCGGACACTGCGAGAGGGCTGTACAAGCAATGATCACACGCACGGCACAGCGGACACACCAGGAACCGCGGTGTTGGCCGTCGAATGGCGCTAGCTGCGCAGCATTTGTGCACCGCCGCCGTCAGTGTCAGCCAGTTTGCCATGGCATACGGAGCTCCATCGCAGTCTTTAACACTGGTAGCATACTGCGACAGCGTGGACGTGAACCGTATGTGCAGTTGACGGACTTTGAGCGAGGGCGTATAGTGGGCATGCGGGAGGCCGGGTGGACGTACCGCCGAATTGCTCAACACGTGGGGCGTGAGGTCTCCACAGTACATCGATTTTGTCGCCAGTGGTCGGCGGAAGGTGCACGTGCCCGTCGACCTGGGACCGGACCGCAGCGACGCACGGATGCACGCCAAGACCGTAGGATCCTACGCAGTGCCGTAGGGGACCGCACCGCCACTTCCCAGCAAATTAGGGACACTGTTGCTCCTGGGGTATCGGCGAGGACCATTCGCAACCGTCTCCATGAAGCTGGGCTACGGTCCCGCACACCGTTAGGCCGTCTTCCGTTCACGCCCCAACATCGTGCAGCCCGCCTCCATTGGTGTCGCGACAGGCGTGAATGGAGGGACGAATGGAGACGTGTCGTCTTCAGCGATGGGAGTCGCTTCTGCCTTGCTGCCAATGATGGTCGTATGCGTGTTTGGCGCCGTGCAGGTGAGCGCCACAATCAGGACTGCATACGACCGAGGCACACAGGGCCAACACCCGGCATCATGGTGTGGGGAGCGATTTCCTACACTGGCCGTGCACCACTGGTGATCGTCGAGGGTACACTGAATAGTTCACGGTACATCCAAACCGTCATCGAACCCATCGTTGTACCATTCCTAGACCGGTAAGGGAACTTGCTGTTCCAACAGGACAATGCACGTCCGCATGTATCCCGTGCCACCCAACGTGCTCTAGAAGGTGTAAGTCAACTACCCTGGCCAGCAAGATCTCCGGATCTGTCCCCTATTGAGCATGTTTGGGACTGGATGAAGCGTCGTCTCACGCAGTCTGCACGTCCAGCACGAACGCTGGTCCAACTGAGGCGCCAGATGGAAATGGCATGGCAAGCCGTTCCACAGGACTACATCCAGCATCTCTACGATCGTCTCCATGGGAGAATAGCAGCCTGCATTGCTGCGAAAGGTGGATATACACTGTACTAGTGCCGACATTGTGCATGCTCTGTTGCCTGTGTCTATGTGCCTGTGATTCTGTCACTGTGATCATGTGATGTATCTGACCCCAGGAATGTGTCAATAAAGTTTCCCCTTCCTGGGACAATGAATTCACGGTGTTCTTATTTCAATTTCCAGGAGTGTATGTAGCTGTGGGGCCAGGAATCCACTGGGCGCCTTATGTTAAGATGAATACAAATAACGTCTACTATTTTGACTCATTCGAGACCTGCAACCACCAGAAAAGTTAAAACTATACTGACAGATCACATTCTACCGTATCTTCCTTCGCCGTCGGCGTTGTCGTTGTTACCGTGAGACACCGTTATACCAAGAGGAAAGGCGCGTCGATCTTAGAGCATGAGATATGATGGACCTTAAGCCATTTGCAACACACAACGGTCACGGTAGCACCTGATTCCAGAATAGCTGCAGTAGCTAAGATCTACGAACTATCCCCTCTTGACCAGGTCCCCAAAACTTAACTCGTAACGAGATCCCTTCAAAGCAAATTGTCATAACGATCGTCTATAAAGGCTTCGTACAACGAGAAGAAATGTTACGGTTGATGGAATAATAACAGATACGACCAAACTGTCTTGTCTCTTCTGCTTTATTTAACATAACTTCGTTCACAGTTTCATTTCGCATTCACCACTCATTCACCGAAACCCTTTGATGAACAGTTTTGGTTGCTTAACACCAACAGTCAATGATAATGATACAGCTTTTCTCCTTTTTATAAATTGAAGCCCGCTCTCCGTGATATAATAAAAAAAACTGGTCTCAATACCGCGTCCCTCGTGAGATGCGAATAGACTTATCCCGGAATTGACCGCCCTGTAGGTGTACTCAATTTAATGACCACACTTCGCTGTCCGCTATTTCGCGTAACTGAATGTCCATTTGTTAGTCTGATTATACACTGTAGCTATTTAAAATTCGCCCCTATATTTTTCACAACGCACAATTAGCACTTCGTTACTTTTTTTTTTCTAAGAGTAAACGAAAAAAAAGACGCCGTATAATCGGCTTAGTCGACATAAAGCAAAACACCTTAATATGCCCAATTTCACCTCTTCTTATAGGATCGGCCACCCTACTCATTAATTCACTACACATTGTTTCCAATAACACTAAACAGGAATCGCCGTTATATTTTAACTGTATTCAAAAGCATGTTACTACTATTATGACCAACCAAATCGTCACAAATCGCGTGCGTGCGTTTTTAATGATAACTTTACGCTATTCAATTAAATCGCGCGGCGTGCGTTTTTAATGATAACTTTACGCTATTCAATTTCCGTTACAGCTATCTTGACTCGTAATGTTACAACATGAGCTCTACAATTTTTATCGCTACCAAGACTTTAATAGCTGGGATATTCGGAAAGTAAGGTTTGACAGGATGCGAAATGGAAACCACAGTGAAAATCTGATGAAGCTATGCACATCGCGTTACGTCGCTCTTTTCAGTTCTCAGTTCTCAGTGCACAGTGAGCACGTAAGATGCTTAGAACAATAGTGTCTCCCACCAAGTATGAGACCCTGGTGTGAGATTTCTTCTGATGTCATGCAACCCACATAACATAGCTGTCATGCGTTTCCTTCTGCATGACAATTCTCGGCTGCGCTCTGAAGGGGCTATGAAGATGCTCCTACAGCGTTTTCGATGAGAAGTGTTTGATTACCCACAATCCAGCCATTAATTGACTCTCGCTTAGTTTCATCTCTGCTCACATGAACCGCTAGCTATGAAGACAACGTTCTGGCACAGACAACGAGCTGTAGCCCAGCGTAAAGAATTGGAAGGCAGCAGAGTCGGCTTCCATGACGAGAGTATTGAAAAGTTGGTACAACGCTACGAGAAATGTCTAAATCGGAGCTGCGACTATGCAGAGAAGAAGCTGGAAGGTGTAGCTAACTGTTGCAAACAAAACATTTTTGATTTTCACACTGGTTTCCATTTTGCGACCGATCGGACCTTACTTTCCGAGTAGGCCTTGTACCTACCTGTGAGGGCATCTGTGCATCGTGTTTCTCCTAACGTTTTTGAAGAGGGATATATAAGGAGATGCATTAAGCATCCATCCATCAGTCGAGGTTCAGGTGCAATGTTGTATACTCTGATTTTAAAAGACCGATCATCAGAATTACATGTGAATTACTTCCCACTGACTGATTTAAGCAATGGATAGTGGAGTGTTGCGGAGCTAATTTGGCTGGAGACATACGACAGCATTCTGAATGTCACTGAGGCTAATAATAAACTTCATGTGAAAATTAATCGTAGAAAAGAAATTGTAGAAATAGAACCTGGTGCATACAATACTGACCATTTAAACGGTGTTTTGAAATGGCCTGGAAGAGAGGTTGTGCTATGTGCAAACATCAGTACACGTAAATCTGAAAATAAAGACATTGAATGCATCGATTAGCTCTAATCAGAAGTTTTGAAGTAGGACCCTAATAAATTTTCCACATGCAACCAATCAGTTGATATACTTCCTCTCAGTACAATTCATGTAGTGTGTAACATTGCAGCTAACTCTTATCACAATAATAGATTGATCCACACAATTTACAGATTCATTCCATCAGTTGGGACGGAGTATAAGATCGTTGCGACCCCTACCAAAAGTACATATCTCCCAGTAACAGTTCATACATTTGACTAACTGGAGCTGCGTATTGTGGATCAGGATAATCAACTCATCGACTTTTGTGGCAGGTGAATAATTGAATGACTACATCTAAAGCAGAACTAGCAGTAACCCCGAACAGGCAGAGACTCGGAAGTGACACTAGATTTTCAACCAACTGGGATGTGTCGAAAGCAGAAGTGGGGATGACGACCTTCATCTTGCTGGAACCTGTCTGGGCCAGAAGTGGCGGTGACCTTCAACCAGCCGCGATTCGCAGCAGCCACCATCTTTCCAGCGTCTGCGTATTATCAGTGAAGACATGATCGGTGTAAGGTACAAAATCACAGCACACAACTTACAGCACTGCACTTCACAACAGAACAGTAAGGTGATAACGCATGCAGACTATGAGTTTCCTAAATCAGTGGGTCTGAAACTTCGCAGTGATGTCGTTCGATATAATTACCCTGATAGAATATGACGAGCATATTATTCGTCAGGAATACTTCTCACATAAACCTTATGCTTCAACCACATTTCACAATACCATGGCATTAGGATTTTCATCCAATATCAGGATGCTTTAACCCTCCCATGCAAGAGTTTTATATATCTTGATGGATCATTTACGAAAAGGGATGGTACTGCTACAGTGGCATCGAACCTTTCACATAATGCTTTAGTATTCCTGTGGTGTGTCCTCATCGAAGTGATCTTCGAATAGAGTTAAGGAATCATCCAGCGGCACCCGGGTGAAAAGAGAAGTGACATCAAAGCTGACTAGTAGATCATTCTCGTCCAGGCGTAACCCTTGGAGTACCTTAACAAATTTGGTCAAGTTCTTGACATGGGCAGTGACCCACGAGTGGTTTTAACAGCTGTGCTAGGTGCTTGGCTACACCATACGTCGGAGAATTTACGGTGTTCAACATAGGACGCAGTGGGACATTCTCCTTATGGATCTTCGGGATGCCATACAGTCACGGTGGAGCCGGTGCCAGAGGGTAAAGCTTCCTGATGGTGTTTCTGTCAAGTCTTGAGAAGATCGATGGTCTTGCGCGTAACAGGAGCAGTTGCGTCTTTCCTCACTTCTTTGTATGCTGGATCTTGTAGTAAGGTGTCGATCTTCTGCCAGTAATCTTCTGATTTCAGTAGGACTGTCGCATTCCCTTAGTCTGCTGCTAAGACCACTATACCGTTGTCATCGCGAAGGTTCAACAGTGCCTTGTGCTCTTCTGCCGTAATGTCACTTCCATGAGGACACAGACTCTTTAGTCTCGTGTTAACCACAACGTACTTCAAATGTGGTGGGAAATTCTATGAACAAACGGTGTTGCTATGGGTTCCCCCCTGGCCCCAGGTATTGCCAACCTGTTCATGGAGCATTCTGAAGATGTGGCACTGAACACCGCCCGCCATGAACCAAAAGTGTTCTACAGATACGTAGACGACACTTTTGTAATGTGGCCCCATGGCAAGGAAAAACTACAGGAGTTCCTACGCCAACTCAATGGCATACATGACAGCATCAAATTCACTGTGGAGATAGAAGAGAATGGCTGCCTTCACTTCTTGGATATTTTGATCAAGAAAAATCCGGACGGTACGTTGGGACACTCGGTCTACAGGAAAAAGACGCACACGGACTTGTATATCTATGCTCGGAGCTGCACCCATCCAGCACAACGTAACTCAGTACTGTACACCTTAGTACAAAGAGCCAGGTCGATCTGTGACAGCGAGAGTTTGCCGCGTGAGTTAGCACATCTGCGGCAAACCTTCCGAAAGAACGGCTACACCGAGACACAAATAAGACACGCCTTGCGTGCAGGCAAGAGAAACCAGAAGAAGACGAAGCAAAACGTGTGGCGTTTCTGCCGTTTGCTGGACGGCCAACAGCCAAGATCGCAAGAATATTAAAGAAGCACGAAACAACGACCATCTTTCGGTCACCGAAAAAAGTCAAAGAAATATTCGGATCAACCAAAGCCCAGCTGGGGTTGCAGATGCCGGGCATTTACAGTATCGAGTGCGATTGTGGGATGGAATATATCGAGCACACACAACGATGTTTCTCCCAATGCTGTACTGAACACATTAGGAACGTACGACTAGGACAGACTGAGGTAGCAGAACGTAGCATTATCTAGGGACACACCATCGAATTCGAAAAAACGAAGAAGCTGTGCAGCGCCAACGGTTTCCGGGACTCGATCTTCAAAGAGGCAGTGGAGATACGTCTGCACAACAATTTAGTAAACAGGGATAGCGCTTTTCAGCTCAGTGCAGCGTGGAATCCCACAATTGACAAAATACGTCAGGAACGCTCCGGTATGAAAGCAACGGCGTCCGCAGACAGATTGGATAGTAGCCACCGGGTCTCTACGCCGGGCCACGCCGCGGCCCCTCCCCCCCCCCCCCAACCCCTTCCACCGCCACCACCGACGTGGTACCCCCTTCCGGAAGAACCTGATTGGCCGGCCTACAGTAGCGAACGACAGCCAAGCAGCTATATACACTCCTGGAAATTGAAATAAGAACACCGTGAATTCATTGTCCCAGGAAGGGGAAACTTTATTGACACATTCCTGGGGTCAGATACATCACATGATCACACTGACAGAACCACAGGCACATAGACACAGGCAACAGAGCATGCACAATGTCGGCACTAGTACAGTGTATATCCACCTTTCGCAGCAATGCAGGCTGCTATTCTCCCATGGAGACGATCGTAGAGATGCTGGATGTAGTCCTGTGGAACGGCTTGCCATGCCATTTCCACCTGGCGCCTCAGTTGGACCAGCGTTCGTGCTGGACGTGCAGACCGCGTGAGACGACGCTTCATCCAGTCCCAAACATGCTCAATGGGGGACAGATCCGGAGATCTTGCTGGCCAGGGTAGTTGACTTACACCTTCTAGAGCACGTTGGGTGGCACGGGATACATGCGGACGTGCATTGTCCTGTTGGAACAGCAAGTTCCCTTGCCGGTCTAGGAATGGTAGAACGATGGGTTCGATGACGGTCTGGATGTACCGTGCACTATTCAGTGTCCCCTCGACGATTACCAGTGGTGTACGGCCAGTGTAGGAGATCGCTCCCCACACCATGATGCCGGGTGTTGGCCCTGTGTGCCTCGGTCGTATGCAGTCCTGATTGTGGCGCTCACCTGCACGGCGCCAAACACGCATACGACCATCATTGGCACCAAGGCAGAAGCGACTCTCATCGCTGAAGACGACACGTCTCCATTCGTCCCTCCATTCACGCCTGTCGCGACACAACTGGAGGCGGGCTGCACGATGTTGGGGCGTGAGCGGAAGACGGCCTAACGGTGCGCGGGACCGTAGCCCAGCTTCATGGAGACGGTTGCGAATGGTCCTAGCCGATACCCCAGGAGCAACAGTGTCCCTAATTTGCTGGGAAGTGGCGGTGCGGTCCCCTACGGCACTGCGTAGGATCCTACGGTCTTGGCGTGCATCCGTGCGTCGCTGCGGTCCGGTCCCAGGTCGACGGGCACGTGCACCTTCCGCCGACCACTGGCGACAACATCGATGTACTGTGGAGACCTCACGCCCCACGTGTTGAGCAATTCGGTGGTACGTCCACCCGGCCTCCCGCATGCCCACTATACGCCCTCGCTCAAAGTCCGTCAACTGCACATACGGTTCACGTCCACGCTGTCGTGGCATGCTACCAGTGTTAAAGACTGCGATGGAGCTCCGTATGCCACGGCAAACTGGCTGACACTGACGGCGGCGGTGCACAAATGCTGCGCAGCTAGCGCCATTCGACGGCCAACACCGCGGTTCCTGGTGTGTTCGCTGTGCCGTGCGTGTGATCATTGCTTGTACAGCCCTCTCGCAGTGTCCGGAGCATGTATGGTGGGTCTGACACACCGGTGTCAATGTGTTCTTTTTTCCATTTCCAGGAGTGTAGATATGCAGAACATAGCATCCCCGCTCAGGCTGCGGAGAGGTACCCATAGCTGTTGTCGCTGTTGCTGCTTGAGATGTCGGGACGCGGAAGGGGACGCTAGCAGGAACGTCCGGCAACAACAAGAAGAAGACTGCAGCGCAGTGCTTTCGCTGCCAAAAGCTTGGCCACGTCGCCAAGCACTACAGCGGCGCAGTTTCATGCTTGAAGTGTGCGCAAGCGCATGACACACGCGACTGCAAGAAGGAGAAGGATACCCCTTGTACCTGCATCAACTGTGGCGGTGGACACGCGGCGAATGCCCGTTCCTGCGCCTACAAGAGGAATTGGCGCGGACCGGACAAGAAGAAGACGCAGAAGCAAGTGACCACCACACTTGAAGAGGTGGTCTCGTGTACAGAAGACGTCGTCTCCAGGCGTCTAAAGGACGCTGTACAAGAAGCCATGTCCGCCTTCAAATCCCCCATGGCGGAAGAGAGGGCGGCCATGTTGGCGGAACTGAGCGAGGCTCGGCGTCAGATTGCTGTGCTGACCCAGAATCTTCTCTCAGCCGGAGAAGACTCCGCCACAAGAGAAGACACCGCCACCCAGACGACTCCTGCAGCAGAGAAGGAGTCCGCAACGGTGGCCACGCAGACCGACAAGCCTGCCGAAGGGGAGGCGACAAAGCAAAAGGACACCGAAGCAGCCTCACAAGGGGAAGAAGAGTGGAAAGAAGTATCATTCCTCCCGCTTCCGGAAATGTACAGCGCAAGCGCTGTAATGAAGAAGATTGCTAGTTCGCTTCGCGACGGTACATACCCCCGCCACGAAAATCCCTACCCTTTTGTTCCGCCAAACCATCCAAAATCGCCATTCCCACATCAAGCAGTTAGTTATCCCGAAGGCCTCACAGGACTTACCAGGGAGGATTATGAGCTCATCAGTTCCTACCCTATCTTCACTGCAATGCAGATGCATTGTGTAATCACTTCTCTGATTTGCGGAGAAAGCCTGAAGGCAGAATACGGTACGTATCAAGCCAACACCGAGGAACAGTCCTCAGTCACCAGTAAGAAGAAAAAGAAAAAGCGTCACATCGACAAGAACCAGAAATAGATTATCGGCACTCCTTGCCAGTTCCAGATATAATTCAATAGTCCAAGAAAGATGTTTCATCAACATTCTCAGGGGAGTAAAGGCCACAAACTTCCACTTGAACTTCCTCACAGAGAGGAAAGTCAAAAAGGAGCAGCGCGCGCGGCATCCCGACACTTCATCAGAAGACGATGGGTACGAAACTCATTGAAACGTTGCGACAACACGACGCCACCACTCGGCTGATAACCCGAGGAAAATTCATCAGTGCACGTGCTCTCAATGATACCTCGTGGACCATGGAGAGAGCAGGACATAGACACAGGTCAAACACAACACCACGTGCTCAGTAACAGCAAAGTGTATTGGATGTGTTTTTTCAACTGTGATCTTAAGCGTTGTGTTTTCAACTTTTTTGGCAAAATATATGTTTTATACGCAATGTAAGCTTAATTTCGACTGGTATTTTCCACATGCAGCTCCCCACGTAGTGGTACTAGCATGTTTGACACTTGCAATATATTTCCTTTTAAACCGCAATATGTATATTTTGCGTGCGTGTGATTGACGACTACATTTCTCATCGATTTCTGTACGTGTAAAGCGACCACAATTTAGTTTCAAGTGCTATTCCCATGTGGGAACGCAATCACTCATGCAAGCAGTTGGGAGAAGGTAATTTCATACCTGTTTCCTCGTGGGGCAAGTTAATTTTACCTCGATTTCTGCTTTAGTTTCGTGATGATTTTCATTGTGCAATTAGAGCAGAGCCAAATTCCATTGCAGTAGTACATTGATCGATAATTAGGCGAGTGTTTCCCGCTGGAAGTTTTAATTTCATGTCCATTTCTCATTAGTTTAGCGATTATTTCCATGTTTTCTTTAAATTTCATTGGGTAATTAGAGCAGCGCGTTTCCATAGCAGCAGTGTACTGATCTGCAATTAGACCAATGTTTCCACACACAATAAAAATACAATAGAGCTCCCTGTGAAAATAAAGTGATTACCTTCCTCACCAACAGCTTAGCACAGATTGAATTGTCTTTCAGATAATTTTCCAAGTGGGCAGAAGGGAAGAGGAAAGTGAGGGAGGGGAGGAGGAAGTGGGGAGGGGGTGACATCAGCAGGTGATAGCATCAGGTGACGTTATTTGTACGATGTTGCCACATCTCCTGCCGCCACCTTCTTCATCGGCCTCTCAAGGGAGCATTTCTCATATCACCAGTTAATTCAAACTTCCAGATAATGTTCTTCATCCCCAGCGTAGGAGGAGGACCTGTCTGTATGCCTTAATGTGTCGCGAAGAGCAGCTACTGCTCTTATTTTGATAAAACAGCTTTATGAGTTAAGCCTTGCTCATATTTTCCAGACCCATGTTGATTGCCTGCAGCTGTAATGCACACTGATGCTAGTGTTTCACCCCAAAAATGAAGGGTACTGAAAAACTGAAGCGTGTGAAGCATAAATTACTAGGTCACGCTTCCAGTTGACCATTTCACTCCCCCATTTTTCTGCCATGTACAGAGATTTTTTGAGGTCGAGATGTTTGGACTTCGTGAATGGGTTACAATAAGCATAAACGGGTACAGTACCGATCTTCCATAATCGTAGTTCGGAGGTAGGTTCTACAGAAAAATATTTAGAGCGATTTTCTTGCTACAGGACCACATTCTTTCACTTCCACGCCCATAAACATTCACCAGTCCTGTTAGCAAGGCTTTTTGTATGTGGTACAAGTCTATTTTCCTTTCACATGACCGCTTGCACTGTGTGTGCGCACTGACTTGATTTCCTGGCAAAATGCAGTCCCGTCAAAGCACACACTTCATTAGTGAAGCATCCGCCGTTGCAAAGGAGGGAAGCAAAATGTCGCGGGGCGTCTTTGTGATCAGACGCCGAACACAAGCAGTTTTCGGTCCATTGGCTCTGTTAATTACTCCCCGGACGCGATTGCTAAATGCTCTGAGTGTTCCCTCGCTAAAAGCTCTAGCCCGTTTATTAGAAAAGTCGCTTGGAGGAGAACTTGATGCACTCCTATAACACGAGATATTTTGCTTATCCCCTTTGGAAACAGTTTACTGTCTACAGTCGTAGTTGTACAGCGAAAATTTGACACATTATGTGTTACAACTGCCGGAGTAATCGAGTCACTTGTGGGAGCTTCACTGAAGTATTTTATATTATTCGTAAGTATAACCGAAAAAGATCATGGCTTGTCCCAATAGCTGTACGTCACTTAGTTACAGACAGTTTCTGTAAAGCAGCAACCCATCTTCAGGCGTCTACTGTATTTGCTAGATTAGGCACAATGGTCGCAGACAAAAAAAAATTCATCACGTTTCCATAAAACATCTGTTACATAATCTTTGTGCACAGGAAAGACGTCAATTATTGGACATGCGTCCAGTCATTATCATTTATTCCTGGATCAGCGTTATACATTAACTACAACGAAACTATACAGTGCAAGAATGTGTGGGATGTGTATATTATGTAATACGTTAAAAGGGCCGAATGTATAAAGCGGTTAGCCTATGTCTTTCATTTTATAATTTCTATGCACTTAACGCAAAATGCTGGTCTTCATACACACGATCATGACTGGTCACATGTCCTGTAATCAACGTTTTTCCTTTAAGTGTAGGTTATGTGACGAATACATTATGGATATGTGATGACTGATTTAGTTTGTGGTCATTGTGCCCAATTATGTTCTTTTTCATTGGACATAGATGCCGAAGAATGATCTTTCGTTTGACGAAAAGTAGTTATGCAGTTGCTACAAAAAGTGGTAACAGGTTTGGCGCCAAATCATTACATTTCACAAATATTTAAAAACTGTAACTCATTGCATTCTTACAATAATGTCGTCAATATCTGTTCTTCCCAGTTACACATCTCAGGAGCAAGAAAGCGAAGCCTAAGGACGTTGAAATTGAATTCGACATTGGGTTTTTTTTGGTTGGAGTCAAACACTACTTTTTTTCCAAACCAACAATAGTGAAATTATGAGAAGGCACCCTACTTTCAATAGCGTGAGACCGTCATCACTGCTAACAATAGGAATCATCGCTAAGTGATGTCAAAAATTTACCGAAGCTGTGAACCCGTACTACAAGAAAATAATAGGAAATGACTGACTTTACAGTGTCGAGGGGTGTACTGTGTATTTAATATCAATGCTAAAGAAATACAACCTCGCGAATCATTCTTCATACAAAACACGTTCTCAAACAACAGTGTCGAACAACTTTCCTTATAGCTTACACGCACGGGAATATTACAAATGTCCTGGAAACGAATAAACCTAACTTTTACAAAATATAAAATTTTGGCCGGCCGCGGTGGCCGAGAGGTTCTAGGCGCTTCAGTCCAGAACCGCGCGACTGCTACGGTCGCAGGTTCGAATCCTGCCTCGGGCATGGATGTGTGTGACGTCTTTAGGTCAGTTAGGTTTAAGTAGTTCTAAATTCCAGGGGACAGGTGACCTCAGATGTTAAGTCCCATAGGCTTATAGCCATTTTTGATAAACTTTTGTTTAGAAACCTAGAGTAGTGTTCTCTTCGATCGTGTTAATCACTAATATCCTACTTACAAGAACAGATAGTACGTACGAATTTCTTAAAAATTCCAGTCCATGATTAATCATCTCGACCATCGTTTGTTGGATAATTTTTTTTATTTTGTTTTTAAATCTTATGGGATTTAACTGCTAAGGTCATCAGTCATTAAGCTTACACACTATTTAACCTAATTTATCCTAAGGACAAACACACACAGCCATGCCCGAGGGAGGACTCGAACCTCCGCCGGGACCAGCCGCACAGTCCATGACTGCAGCGCCTAGAATTTGTTGGATATATGTTGCAGCGAAATACTGCGTACTGGGTCTTAATGTCTCAGAATTTTTCTTTCTTTTCGCTTTGCTTGTCAGTCACAAACTAATTGCCGCGCGGTATGGAAGATGGAGATTTTGCCGAATTATGATGTTCCAGAGATGATAGAGAGAACAGCTGCACATATCTACTGACAGTGTGTAGAAAGTATAGCATTCCGAGGGAGCAAAAGTATTGGACAGGTTTCAGTTCTACGAATCTGAAAAAATGAAAGTAAAATTCTGCCACCAGATGCTTATCATCACATCAGAGCGCAAGTTGGAAATGTTATAAGAAATGCATGCAGTTCTGAAATAAACAGACAACTGAAAACGAATAAGACTCTACGCTTCACAGACTTAATGTTAGGTTTTTCATTGAGCGTGCTACTTAATCATCAATCGATCGCTTTCTAGATATTTTCGCGTCGGGTTTCGTTCACTCTTTTCTATTATTATTACTATTGCTTGCGTAACAACGCATATATGAAAAGAGCCGCGAAATATCTTTTAGTAATGCTGTGCTATGAATTTCTTTATCATCATTACTTTTTAATAAAACAGAATATATTGAGTTCTTATTGTTCTGTATCGGGCCTTCTATCAAAGGAACATTTTTCGTGACTGTAACTCATTCTAAAAATCAACATATCTTCCCTACTTTATAGTTATTGAAAATGAAAATTACTTTGTTATGAATACTGATGTTACAGTTCGTATGATTGTTCAACAACAAGATTTTGCAGTGGATTTTGTTTCTCGGTAAAACACCATTCAATACCACGACTAGCACAAGAACATGAGACTCTTATTGAAAAAATACGTTTTCACTATAAAGTTTGCCAGATCACAACCGAGCACAGCAAGATTCCTATTAGATTTTGAAGGTACATTATCTTTTTTGTACTGTTAGCTATATATTATCAGCAACCCGCGTCAACCTGCAACACATCATAAAATCTGCTGCTCTGCACTTCGAGTCCGGAAGCTAAAAGAAATAATATTATTTCACTATTACTTTCCCGCTTCCTTGCGGTATGATAGATTCTATTTGAGGTAGTTTGAATACGCCGCGGCAGCGGCTCTTTCGTTCGCCGCGCAGCTCGGAACCACAGATAATATTTTAAATAACTGAAAAATGTCTCAACGGGATGGGATAATATGCAAGCAAGCTATAACAATTAATAATGCAAGTTTCATTTAAATAACTCTATTCAAACATTTAAATACACACCTTTAAAATGCGCACGTAATGGCGTACATCTTTCAGTCTTGACAAAAGAATGCTACGCTAGCGTCCAATACAACGTCACAGGATATCCTACTCGCTTAACTCCAAGAAGAAGAAGACAGAGAAATTAATGTTCGTCATGTATTATATACTAGTTACATTTTCTAATCTTTGTTTGATATTTATCGTCTGTGGCGGTTTCATTACTCGCCGACGCAGATATTCTCTAAAATAAATAATAAAAAAAATACATAAATTCATACAATAACACAATATGATACATATAATTTTCTCGTTACTACATAATAGGTTGTTTTTTTTTTACTAGACGTTACAATGCCCCCTGGCAGCAATTGACTAACGTTAAGAATGTTCGGCAATATGCTGCCACTAACGTCTGTTTGGTTATTGTCTGTCACCTTGATTGGAACATCCACTTTTCACTTCTTAGTTCTTTTGCACTATAGTTTTAATTACACTCTTTATAGTGTTCTTACACTTAGCGAGGTGACCGTAAACCTAGTCCCAGGGTCATTACAGTTATCTGGCTCCCCCATTCGGGCTACGTGCGGTCAGAAAACCTGGGAGAACTGCGCCGGAGCCATGGTCATCTCGCCTGGTTTGTCTTACACACAGTTTGATTGTTCATCACAAAAAAGTTCAGACTTTATCCAATGTTCACAACTAACAAAGGCTATTTATGACAAAATGTTAAACTTTTAGTCTCTTTGTTACAAATGTACCTTTTACCAATGTATTCTGTGTTGCAATGAAAGTCAATCATTAAACAGTGTTACAGAAATGTAATTGATTGTCTCTGCACTTACTCACGACAATTGTTCTATAATGTTCTGGCATTCGTGCGAGTTTACTTCATTCACATGACGAAAACATATTATATCTATATATCACTGAACCAATGAATATTTTGAGTCTGCACCCAGTAACTAAAGAAAAAAAATGTTTGTCACGTCATTTCGTGTCCAATAAACCATTTTCATATTAGTACATTAACCACATAGTTGATAGTTCATTTGAATGACAACAATGTACGGAGCGTGCTGCGCGAAGCAATTGTTGAGTAGCGTCGTCTGGAACGCAGCGTGCCGACGACCGCTGGGGTCGACGACCGGCTCTCAGTAACAGCGACGTCGTGCTGACGTGGCGCCCAAGCAGTCGCGAACCGCGCCGAACCATTCACCAATGTCGGCGTGTTGCAGTGGTTTACCGCGACCGGCTGGCTGGCGGCACGGCACTCGTCTCTGCTTCTCCGCATGGCTCCTCGTCGTAGCGCATGAAACAAATATTCCACAACGGTGTACTGTCTTTAAGCACACAGATTACTAGCTGTGGAAGAAAATGCAACTTGTTTAAAAGCGTTTATTGTTCAGTAAGCCGTCGTTTCACTGGTATGCACAGGATGTTTTGGCGTGATAACAGGTATCTTGTGGCATTGTGACACTGGTATTCAGGGCTCGTCACACGCACATTGTACTACACACTTTCACCTGCTCTCACGGTTGATACACTGCCAGAGCGTCTCTCAACACGCGAGAATGTTTCGGTTCACACATACTAAATGTCTCCGTCGAGCGATGTTTGTTTGAATCGACTCCGAACGGATCAATAACTTTTGTTTTTATACACTGTCTCTTGTTCGTTGAGCACTGCACTATGACAGTCTGTCACTCAACACTTGACTTATATCGACGTATATATTGGTGCAGATACAACAGTCATTTTCTGTCCCTACTACACACAATATTCCGTCCTTTCCTCAATTGTTTATGCACACAGTTTCCTTTTAATGCATCTTAACTGTTCTTAGCATAATCACTCTCATCTACATTGCGTCCATCGTTTTTACTTTGTCACTACACACTTTTAATGCTATTACTAGGCGTATATGGCCTTTTTGTAATTTTTTAAAGGTGTGTGATTTTTGGTACATAGCTTTCCTTTCCTTTTTTTCAGTGTAGCTTGCCTGGTTATCACCCATCTAGCAAACAGATTTTACCATGTGCATGACAGCTTGACTTGGGCATATTGCTCAATAAATACTTCATTTAGTACTAGCATTATTTTTAATGACCTTTCCTACATGACTACAGTGTAGGTTCCGCATTGATTAACTTGATTCGCGTATCGCGTAATTAATATTCAAGGGTGTGTACCAAGTACACAGGCTTCAATTGAAGCATCGATACATACAAAGCGGAGTTTACACGGAACGGGTTTGTTTTTGATTAGCTCCTGCTCCAGTGTCGTTCTCAGATCACTACTGGCAACAAACGTTACATCACATAATTGTTTCATATTACAAGGTCAATTTTTGGCTAATAGAGACTCTCTCTCTCAGGGTTTCTTAATTCTAATACCATTACATCTATTACTTTACTATATGAGGTTGCGTCATTAATTGTACTTACATACTACACATGGAAAATGATTCAAGAAATTAACCCTCACTTTATCAACAAGAAGATTGTTCGTTGCTTGATGAGCATATAGTATTTTAATGACTCTAATTGTCTGTAAACAAAGTCTTCCCTTTGTATGCTATTGCTCACTTTACTGATTCCACTTCCTCCAAGTTTAATTACATACAAATTTCTTCTTGAAACTAACATACTTATACTCTAAAACACAATTGAAATCTTCTTACAACTATTACTACTTATATGTGACATGTCACTGAATAAATAACTTTACATCTTTACGTGGATACAATCCTTTTATCTTCCCCGTATGGGGATGTGCTAACAAATAGCTGCATTCGTGTGGCACGTTTATTACTTCAAAGGGCCCTGAATATAACAATTGCCACTTACTATTTTGCTTTAAGGTGGCTGAGGATTTAGGGTGGTTACGAATAAGTACCATGTCCCCTACGTTATATTTCTGTTTGTTAGTTATACCTCGGTCGTACTTCTTTTTTCTCTTTGCAGCACAGCTGGTTAGTTTGTCCCATACCTTTTTTATCTTTTCCTCCCTTGTTTCTGTCCTGCCTGGTAGGCTCGGTAAAGGCGTGAGCCATTCACTTTGTGTCTCATTAACCCCTTTCAATATCTCTACTGGTGGGTATCCCGTACTTGAGTGGGGTGTTAAATTGTGTATTTCTACGAATTTAGGTACCAACTCAGGCCATTTTGTGTGTCGGTTCCCTATGTAAATTCTAAGGAACTTATTCAATTCTTTGAATGTTCTTTCGACCAAACTTGCTTCTGGATGGAACCGGGATACCAGAATATGCTGTATACTTTGTTCCCGTAGGTAATTTTTCCAAGTGCGACCCGTGAAATAAGAGGCATTATCAGTCGTTATGGCTTCGGGTTTCCCCACTTGAGGCAAGTATTCTTGGTTGATCCGTCTGACTATGGTTTTGGCAGTAGCTGATTTTAAACAATAAATTGCCAAGTATTTGGAAAAAATATCGTATATGGCCAGTATATATTTCATACCTCCTCTGGCCATGGGATAGGGACCTGCTACATCCACAGATACTAATTGAAGCGGCCTGAGTGGAACTATGGGATGTAGTTCAAATTTGGTGGACCTATTATAGTGTTTTGCTTTCTGACATATAGCGCAAGTCCTAACGGTTGCCTGAATTTGATGTTTCATTCGGGGAAAGTAGCAGTATCTCGCTATGATTTCTGCACACTTCCCGATCCCTGCATGGCCCCACGCCAAGTGCGTGTGCCATATTATAACTTTTACAGACTGGTTAGGTATGCATACTGCCCAGCAGTCTTCTTTCGTGCTAAGTTTATGATACAAAATATTGTTCACAATCTTAAAACCTTGCTCATCTCTATTGTTAGCACCCTTTTCAATAGTATTAATGATTTTTTTCCACATCGGATCTGATCTCTGTAATTCAAACATATTTTTACATATATATAAAAAATCCTTCCTGTAAGTATTGTCACGTACTAAAAGCACTTTATACTCGGCGGATTGTTCTAGCATTTCTGCTAATTCTGGTAATCCTACCGGCAACCGCGACAGAGCATCCGCTATTATGTTATCTTGACCTTTTATGTACATAATCTTTATTCGGTATTCTTGTAAGGTAAGCATCCATCTCCTCAGTCGGGTACGGAATAGCTTGCATGACATCAAAAAACTTAACGCCTGGTGGTCACTATACACTCTAATCTCCTTCCCATGTAGATAGTAATTAAACTTTTTTACAGCCCAGACTACTGCAAGCGCTTCCAGTTCGGTTGCCGAGTAGGCTCTCTCGCAGCTAGTTAAAGTCCTACTGGCAAAGCTGATAATCTTTATTGTTGCCGGGTCGTTGCCTTCCTCCCACTGGAACAGGCACGCTCCCAAGCCATAGGAACACGAATCCGTCGCAAGACAAAAATCTTTTGACAGATCTGGGTGCTGCAAAATATTTGCATTCAGCAGGGCGGTTTTAATCGCTTCGAAAGCTTGTTGACATTTGTCAGTCCAAACCCACTGCACATTTTTTCGTAGTAGATTTAGCAATGACGTGTCATTTAACAACTGATTAGGTACGAACCTTCTGAAAAAAGACGTAAGTCCAATGAACGCTTTCAATTGTCTCTTAGTTCGGGGGCTCGGAAATTCTCTGATCGCCTCTAGTTTTTTGTTGTCTGGGCTGATACCAAGCGGCGTGATAATATGGCCTAAAAATTTAATTTTATTTCGTCCGAATTTTGACTTTTCTAAATTTGCTGTCACACCTGCTTGCTTAAATCTCTCTAATACTCTATGCGGCAATTCCATATGTTCGTCCCAAGTAGCAGTAGCGATTACAAGATCATCAACATATACTGTGATTTTTTCTAACAAGTCTGGACCCAGTACCGTGTCTAGAGCAGTAATAAATACTCCAGCACTCACATTCAATCCGAAGGGAAGTACCTTGAATTGGTAACTTCGCCCTCCGAATATGAAGGCTGTGTACTTCCTTGATTCCGGTGTAAGTGGGATTTGCCAGTACGAACTTTTAAGATCGACCGAGGTCAAGTACTGTACTCCATGAAATTTTTGTATCTGCTCGTCTAAATTTTCTGGGCGAGTCCTGACAGGTATAATAATTTTATTAATATCCCTCGCATCTAACACTAGCCTGATTTTTCCGTTGGCTTTCGCCACTGCTACAAGAGGACTACTGTATGGGGAGAAAGAGGGCTCAATGATATCCCACTCTAGCATCTTCCGAATCTCTTTCGCCACTACTTCCCTCCTCGACCATGGGATGGAGTAAGTTGCGCGACAGTATGTTTTGTGGGGCATCACCTCTATGTGATAGTGGTACCCTTTGACTATTCCTGGTCGGTCGGTAAATACCATGGTATATTCCGATAGCAGCTGCGTCAACTGTTGCTTTTGTATATTGCTTAAACCTTCAGATTCCTGTACTTTGGTTTGAAATGCCTCAACATTTGTTTCAAAATTTCGATCCTCTAAATTCGGGTAATAGAGGTCTGCTACATGTGAAAAATCATCGAGGTGTAGTACCCAGGGGTTCCTACATTTGATATTCATTCGATTACAACATGGCACAAGTACCTCCTTCGATTTCATCATAGACAATTCAATCCTCCTACCTTTATTAACTATGCTCAGTTTCCCCAAGGAGAGGTCGATCACTGCGTCCCTCTCACGGAGAAAATCTACTCCCAGAATGCAGGCCACCTTTAACCCTTTAACAATGAGGAACGAGCTCACTATGGCTTCGCCCTCCTTACAAATCTCCACCTGCACCTGGTATTTAACTAATTGGCTCTGTGCACTTATGGCTCCAGACACCTTGCAATTATTAACCGGGAAAGTCGGTATGCTACGTCCCTTCCCCAGCGCTTTAAACAACTCTATACTCATTACACTTACTGAGGCACCTGTGTCGATGATTATATTCACTGCAACATCATTGATTTTCGCTTCTATTATGGCTTGCACATTTTCGTTGTTATCTTTCTTACATTCGTGCGGTTCGGTCAGTAGGTCTTTATCCATACTGATACCGTCGTTGTATCGCAGCATACATATTCCAGGTATATTATTGTCATTCGTGTTGCTCTCACTCCACCCCTCGGCCAGCGATGGAGAGCATATCGAGGCCGATTCTAGTTTGTTGGATTGCTTGCTTGTGAGGTACTTGGACGGCTATTGTCCGCAACCTCTACTATGTGTACGCTTTGATTTGTAGGCCGCCACGACTGCGCAATAGGCGCGTTTTGCGGTAGCGGTCTGTTGTTGTCGTACCGGTCATTACACTGTCGCTCTGGGCTTGTTCGCTGATTCTGATTCCAGTTGCGATTACTGTCACTATAATTGCTATGCCACTGACCTCGCGCATTTTTCCAGCGGTTGGTCCCTGACATTCCGGAGTCGTACCGGTCGTCAAATCGACGCTTTTTGTTATAGGTTGGTTGCCCATACCCGTTCTGACTTCTCCCATTATTACCATTTTGCGAATGCTCTTGCCGCTTGTTACCACTCCCACCATTTCCATGGTTGTGGTTTTGTGCACTATTATTTCTGTCATGTTTACACCCTAATCCATTATTCCGCGAGTGATCACACGCTGCTTTTGCATCCTCCTGGATTAAGTCTATTGAATCTAGAACAGACAGGAAGTGTTCCATGTCGCTCTCTGGTACGTGTATTAATTTCTCTTTGATATGAATGGGTAAATGTGATTTAAGGAGTCTTATTATGTCTCTTGGTGATATCGGCTCGTCCCAGTAGCGCGTTTTGTTTATATACTTTTCAAAATACCGCCCCAAATTCCCAAGACGAGGTGAGTACGGTTCGGGATTGTATACTTCTTTTCTTAGCCGCTCTTGTATACAAGGCGACCAATATTTCGACAAAAACGCCCTTTCGAACTGTTCATACGTCATGCAGCTGTCTGCTACTTCTGTAGCCCACAACGCTGCATCACCTTGAATGTATGACATTACGTATTGAATTTTCTGTGCTTCGTTCCACACACTAGGCAAGATATTTTTAAAGCTTTTTATGAATACTACTGGGTGTACTGACTTCCGTTCAGTAGTAAACGTTTGAAACTGCCTATTTTTGATTAAACTTTCTTCAATTAATATTTTTGGACTATATGGATTTGCTCCTGGGACATAGGCTGTGTGCTCCGAACTGAAGCTACAGCTCTTCGCATTATCGCCTACAGCTTCACCATTGTTGTGTCGCGTATAAGTTTGTGCGTTGCCAAAAACATTGGCTGTTGGCGACATAGTTTCATGTTCAAGATGTTTGCTGCTCTGGGCTAAACCCTTTTCCAAGTCGGATATCCGTTTACTAATATTCACTTGCCACTGCGGAATATCCTCACTGAGTATTTGTTTGATGGTTTGCACATCATTCTGTACCTGACTATTTACTGCGGTACTGAACGATTCAGCATCTCTATCTACCATGGCTGCTTGTACCTTAGAATTAATATTTTTGTCGATCTCACTCTCCTTCGCTTCTAGCCATGAGTTGAATTCGGTTTCAATTTTAGCTGCGTGGAATCTAGTTCTAGCTTTTCTACTCGGTTAGCTAAGACACCTATCTCGTCTACTCTGTGAGTGTTTGCTACTTGCAGGTTGTTGACCTGTACCGTCAACTCCTGCACGGCTTTAGGTATCAACTCATAATTCTGTTTCATACAGGCAATCTCCTTTTTCATAATTTCTAACGATTGCATAAGTTGCTGGTTCCGCTCAGCTTGCTGGCGATCCCGCTCAGCTTGCTGGGCAAGAAACTTTTCCTCTAGCTGGCGATCTCGCTCAGCTTGCTGGGCAAGTAAATTTTCTGCTAACTGGCGATCTCGCTCAGCTTGCTGGCGATCTCGCTCGGATTGCTGTTGCGCAAATTTTGCCTGGTAATCCAGCACGCGCTCTAATATCGCCTGAAGTGAATACCCACCAGGCAGATTACCACTCTCTGGTTCCTGCTTTTCTGGGGGTGGTGCAATTCCTTTATCTACATCTCCTTGAGCACTAGTGGGCTGTGGTACCACTTCCTGTGCCCCTGCCCCCACATTTTCGCATGGTATATCCTCAAAGAGAGTACTTGTACTGCTTAAGGTACCCGTTTCTACATTTCCTGCACTAACTAATTGCTGTTCCTCAGTATCCATATTGCTCGGACGTTGACTACGCAATTTAACCATATTCCTAAATTGCCTACTCTAACACAAGATCTAACAGTTTTGCCACTTTCACACAAAATACGTTAATTTATCTACACTACACTGCAGACTAAAAATTACTATCTACCATCAACTTTGTCCTGTCATAAACACTAACATCAAACTACGCACACCACTAGCGATTTGAGATCACTTCACTGGAGTTCAGCTTCTACAAACAGGACAACTACACTGTAGTCTTACCTTTAGTTTATCTGATCTCGGGGTTCGGCTGCCCCCGGATTACGTAGTCGTTACAGTTTCTCAGTACTATCAGGATCGTCTCCTCTGACTCGCTTGCAGTAGTGCGGTTTTTCATGAAAGAGTGTTTGTACATTCATTAATACATTGCATTAATCATGACACACATACATACATTTATCACTAAATACATACATATATACATATATAACAATAGACACTGAAAGGAAAATACATAAAAATTTTATTTTTGTGGCCACTGCAAATTCGAGCCCCACGTTTTTGGGCGACAGTTTCGCGTCGGGTTTCGTTCACTCTTTTCTATTATTATTACTATTGCTTGCGTAACAACGCATATATGAAAAGAGCCGCGAAATATCTTTTAGTAATGCTGTGCTATGAATTTCTTTATCATCATTACTTTTTAATAAAACAGAATATATTGAGTTCTTATTGTTCTGTATCGGGCCTTCTATCAAAGGAACATTTTTCGTGACTGTAACTCATTCTAAAAATCAACATATCTTCCCTACTTTATAGTTATTGAAAATGAAAATTACTTTGTTATGAATACTGATGTTACAGTTCGTATGATTGTTCAACAACAAGATTTTGCAGTGGATTTTGTTTCTCGGTAAAACACCATTCAATACCACGACTAGCACAAGAACATGAGACTCTTATTGAAAAAATACGTTTTCACTATAAAGTTTGCCAGATCACAACCGAGCACAGCAAGATTCCTATTAGATTTTGAAGGTACATTATTTTTTTTGTACTGTTAGCTATATATTATCAGCAACCCGCGTCAACCTGCAACACATCATAAAATCTGCTGCTCTGCACTTCGAGTCCGGAAGCTAAAAGAAATAATATTATTTCACTATTACTTTCCCGCTTCCTTGCGGTATGATAGATTCTATTTGAGGTAGTTTGAATACGCCGCGGCAGCGGCTCTTTCGTTCGCCGCGCAGCTCGGAACCACAGATAATATTTTAAATAACTGAAAAATGTCTCAACGGGATGGGATAATATGCAAGCAAGCTATAACAATTAATAATGCAAGTTTCATTTAAATAACTCTATTCAAACATTTAAATACACACCTTTAAAATGCGCACGTAATGGCGTACATCTTTCAGTCTTGACAAAAGAATGCTACGCTAGCGTCCAATACAACGTCACAGGATATCCTACTCGCTTAACTCCAAGAAGAAGAAGACAGAGAAATTAATGTTCGTCATGTATTATATACTAGTTACATTTTCTAATCTTTGTTTGATATTTATCGTCTGTGGCGGTTTCATTACTCGCCGACGCAGATATTCTCTAAAATAAATAATAAAAAAATACATAAATTCATACAATAACACAATATGATACATATAATTTTCTCGTTACTACATAATAGGTTTTTTTCTTTTAGACGTTACAATATGAAGAAAAAAATTGTAAGAAAGATAGTGAGTAGCACGTTGGTCAATGACGATAGCTTCTCTACAGAATGATAACAATCAACCGTTTCTAAGGAAATGCAGAACGACGATATTACCGTAGAGGTGACACAAAGAGGGGAGAAAGCCAGTATCAAAATCTGAAGCTCCGAGTCGGTCCGCTGGCTGTGCTCCAAGTACATTACTACTACTACTACTACTACTACTACTACTACAGGTAAAGCACTGCCCACGGAGGAAAATTCCTGATTCTGCCCCCGGTCCGGCAGAAAATTTTAACTGGTCATGTTGCTTAATGTTGCCAAAATTTTGTTCTCTTGCTGCTAACAATCACGCTATGTTTACGATGCGTTTCATCTTCTCATATAGCGAGGAGTTCGAGCATATTTTGTTCCGTTAAAGTGTGGCAACATACAGATTACAAGTTACAAAAGATAGCAGTCACCTAAGCGAACCGCACTAACCATTTAGAAATCTGCAATGCTAACAGACAACTCAAACGAACTTTATATGACGGATTAAGCACACACACAAGTACTACGATTACTACTACTGGCAGCAATGTTTTCAGCACTTACCACTCATTACGTGTACATATCCTGGCAAAATTACCATGAGTGACAATGTGAGGGATACAGCAGCCGTTTCTCGGTTTATCGTGAAACTATCAACACAATGTTCTGCATGCTGCATGCAATAGCTGTGTTTTCCATAGAATGTCTCTTCTCTACAGTCGAGGTCTTCAGGTAAGTCACAGAGCTGGGCTCATGCACAACAAGAGAGAGTATTAGATGGTATCGAGTCGTTTTCGGAAATGAAGGCTCATCAATCGGTGTGGAGTGTTTTTTAAGTACAGATTTGAAATAAAACTAATACGAGTAGACCTCTCTTACCAGTTTTATTTTTACATGAATGTCTGTACTTTAATCCGTTTTTCTACATAATTTCCGCCAATATTAAGGCACTTATGCCAACGGCCTTGCCGCAGTGGTAACACAGGTTCCCGTCAGATCACCGAAGTTAAGCGCTGTCGGGCTGGGCTAGTACTTGGATGGGTGATGGCACGCGGGGTGCATTCAGCCTTTGTGAGGCAAACTGAGGAGCTACTTGACTGAGAAGTAGCGGCTCCGCTCTCGTAAACTGAAATACGGCCGAGAGAGCGGTGTGCTGACGACGTGCCCCTACATGTCCGCATTCTGTGACGCCTGTAGGCTGGTGCTGACACGGCGGCCGGTCGGTACCGATGGACCTTCCAAGGCCTGTTCGGACGGAGTTTAGTTTATTTTAAGGCACTTATCGTATCGTATAATCAGCTTTTAAGTACCACCCTCGTAGAAATCCGCCACCTTATTAGATAACCATTTCAACATTGTCCTTTTCACATCCTCATCGTCGTGGTGCCACTGACCATCCGGATGCCTCTTGACATACAAGAAAACGTGGCAGTCACTGGGTGCTAGATCGGGGCCGTACAGAGGGTGATCAAAGTGTCCCAGGCCAAATGATACTGTCAGCTCTTGACTTCGATTGGCTGAGCTCTTGACTTCGATTGGCTGTTTCGAGACGGACATTGTTACGAAGGAGGATGATCCTCTTATTCAGCATGCCACATCTTTCGTCTTGGATAGCACAGCGCAGTTTTTTCAGGTCTCACAAGACGCCGTAGAATTTATGGTGTCATCAGCAGGCAAAAAATCCAGAAGGAACACCCCTTTCTTGTCCCAAAAAGTAGTACACGCACTTTTCTAGGCTGAAATTGTTTGCTTGGATTTCACTTCATGTTGAATGCCGCAATTCCATGGCTTGCTGCTTGGATTCTTATGCAACTTAAGCCATCCATATTTCATCGCCTGTGACAATTTGGCTCCAAAACACGTCAGTTTCCTCATTGCAATGTTCTAGGAAAGTCAAAGAACTGGCTAAACGTTTACTTTTGTGTACCACAGTCAGCATATTCGGTATCCAGCGTGAGCACAACTTTCGATAATTTGAATCTTTTGTAAGAATTGTAAAAGTCAAGTAACATCGAAACCGTAAGGCGTATGTTATCTCCTTTTTCATCAACTTTATGCACCAAATCATCAGTAATGACTGAAGGTTGTCCACTTTGTTCCTCGTCATACACAATCGAACGGCCACCTTTAAAGGCTTTCACCCACTTCCCTACCATCCCTTCGCTCATAATGTTTTCTCCATACAACTCAATGAGCTGACGATGAATTTCAGCCATTTTCACACCTTTATCGCTAAGACAACGGATAATAGCACGAATTTCACAGTCGGCGGGATTCTCAAAGGCGACATTTCAAATACTCACAAACAAACGTAAACACGCCGAATGGCTCTGTAATAACGTTTGTGGCTTGCCAACGGAGTGCGGTACACAGCGCGAATGCGCCAAATACTGACAGCGACGCTGCAGCGGCGCAATTTCAAAAAGCTATTTATTTTAAAAAGGCGTCTCGTACGATTATCGTAGTCTTTTATATCTTATGGTTCGAATAATTATTGTCCGGTTTTGAAGCTCCAGCAGCATCCGTGTTTGCAGACTAAACTATACAGGAGGGGGAGGGGAATTATCCCTAACTACACTGAAGCACCAAAGAAATTAGTGTAGACATGCGTATTCAAATGCAGAGATATGTAAACAGGCAGAACACGGCGCTGCCGTTTGGCAACGCCTATATAAGACAAGTGTCAGGCGCAGTTGTTAGATCGGTTGCTGCTACTATAATGAAAGTTTATCAAGTAAGTGAGTTTCAACGTGGTTTTATAGTCGGCGCACGAGGCATGGGACACAGCATCTCCGAGGTAGCGATGAATGGGGATTTTTCCGTACGACCATTTCACGACTGTATCGTGAATATCAGGAATTCGGTAAAACATCAAATCTCCGACATCGCTGCTGCCGGAGAAAGATCCTGCAAGAATGTGACCAAAGACGACGGAAGAGAATCTTTCAACGCGACAGAAGTGCAACCCTTCCGCAAATTGCTGCAGATTCCAATGCTGAGCCATCAGTAAGTGTCGGCGTACGATCGATTCGACGAAACATTATTGATATGGGCTTTTGAAGCCGAAGGCCTACTCGTTTACTCTTGACAACGGCACGACACAAAGTTTTACCCCTCGCCTGGGCCCATCAACACCGGCATTGGACTGTTGATGAGTCTCATTTAAAATTGTATCTAGCGGATGGACATGAGCGAGTACGGAGACAACCTCACGAATCCAGTGACCCTGAATGTCATCAGGGGACTGTTCCTGCTGGTGGAGGCTCTGTAATGGTGTGGGGTGTATCCAGTTGTAATATGGGATCCCTGATACCTCTAGATACGAGTCTTAAAGGTGACACATACGAAAGCATCCTGTCTGATAACTTGCATCCATTTATGTCCATTGTGCATTCCGACGGACTTCGGCAATTTGAGCAGGACAATGCGACACCCCACAGGTCCTGAATTTCTGCGTAATGGCTCCAGGAACATTCTTCTGAGTTTAAACACATCCACTGGCCACCAAATTCCCTAGACATGAACAATATTGAGCACATCTGGGATGCCTTGCAACGAATTTATGGACAGCCCTGGAGGATTCAGGGTATCAGTTCCCTCCAGCAATACTTCAGACAGTGGTCGAGTCCATGACACGTCGTGTTGCGGCACTTATGCGTGTTCGCGGGGACCCTACACAATATTAGAGAGGTGTACCATTTGGCTCTTTAGTATATAAAAGTTAATAAAAGAAAAGAAAAAATTGCTAGAAAACATTTATTTATTACCTCAATAACGTACAGCTGGAAGTTTAATTTTATTACGATCAAATCCTGCAGACGACGTCCCTCGTTGCCAATACACAGCTACAGCCGGTCTCTGGAGTTCTGCAACACTCTACGAAGCATCTGCTGTGTAATACGGCCTATTTCATGGCTTATAAGGTCTTCGGGGCTCCCAGGGTCCTTCAGAGTTGTTTATAAAGTACTGCTGTGAGATAACTCCAAGAAAGAAGTCGTACACACTTAAGTCAGGCGAGCGTTAGGCAATTTAATGTTGCCGTACCGTGAGATCAAACGACCTGCGAAGACGCATGGCTGAGAACAGAACTTTTATGGAACAACAACACCGATCTTCTTACACGTACAATGTTTTCAGAGTCCTCTGTGTTCCAACTCTCTTTTCATAACAATGCCACATCGACGAAAGTTCTCTACCCACAACAGAATCAATTTACAGTCGGGATCACTGTTACGACGTGAGATTCGTCTACGTCTACGTCTACGTGATTACTCTGCTAATCACAATAAAGTGCCTGGCACAGGGTTCAACGAACCACCTTCATGCTGTCTCTCTACCGTTCCCCTCTCGAACGGCACGCGGGAAAAACGAACACTTACATTTTTCCGTGCGAACCCTGATTTCTCTTATTTTATCGTGATGATCATTTCTCCCTATGTAGGTGGGTGCCAACAGAATGAAAACTGGTGATTGAAATTTCATGAGAAGATCCCGTCGCAACGAAAAACACCTTTGTTTTAATGATTGCCACTCCAATTCGCGTATCATGTCTGTGACACTATCTGCCCTATTTCGCGATAATACAAAACGAGCTCCCCTTCTTTGTACTTTTTCGATGTCATCCGTCAGTCCCACCTGATGCGGATCCCACACCGCACAGCAGTACTCCAGAATAGGGCTGACAAGCGTAGTGCAAGCAGTCTCTTTGGTAGACCTGTTGCACCTTCTAAGTGTTCTGCCAATGAATCGCAGTCTTTGGTTTGCTCTACCCACAATATTATCTATGTGATCGTTCAATTTAGGTTATTTGTAACTGTAATCCCTAAATATTTAATTGAATTTACAGCCCTCAGATTTGTGTGACTTATCGCGTAATCGAAATTAAGCTGATTTCTTTTAGTACTCATGTGAATAACTTCGCACTTTTCTTTATTCATGGTCAATTGCCAGTTTTCGCACCATACAGATATCTTATCTAAACCATTTTGCAAGTCGTTTTTATCATCTGACGACTTCACAAGACGATAAATGACAGCATCATCTGCAAATAATCTAAGACGGCTACTCAGATTGTCTCCTATGTCGTTAATATAGATCAGTAACAATAGAGGACCTATAACACTTCCTTTGGTATCGAGTTCGCATAGCACCCTGTACTGCAACTATAGCCCGGTTTTCAGACAAGTGGAAACAGAGTCGTTCGACTACGCCATGTTTGCAGCAAAAAGCGGTACCAAAGTTATCGTCCACGGCCACTGTGACCTTTGAGATCGTGCCCACTCTTCCAGCGCCCCCTCTTTCTTCGCAGTACCAACTTAAAATTAGGAACAGTGCGCTGCCCCAGCCTGTAGAAATTCAGGTCCACGTATTATGCAAACAACTGTTGTTTATAACTGCACCAACATGTTTCAGAACCTTTTTGCTGTCATCATCAGGTGCTTTCACTCAGTGCCGTAAAATACAAAAGTGTTTTAGCTACTAATTGTTCTAACGAAATTGTTGTTGTTGTTATTGTTGTGGTATTCAGTCCTGAGACTGGTTTGATGCAGCTCTCCATGCTACTCTATCCTGTGCAAGCTTCTTCATCTCCCAGTACCTACTGCAGCCTACATCCTTCTGAATCTGCTAAGTGTATTCATCTCTTGGTCTCCCTCTACTATTTTTACCCTCCACGCTGCCCTCCAATACTAAATTGGTGATCCCTCGATGTCTCAGACCATGTCCTACCAACCGATCCCTTCTTCTAATCAAGTTGTGCCACAAACTCCTCTTCTCCCCAATTCTATTCAATACCTCCTCATTAGGTATGTGATCTACCCATCTAATCTTCAGAATTTTTCTGTAGCACCACATTTCGAAAGCTTCTATTCTCTTCTTGTCCAGACTAGTTATCGTCCATGTTTCACTTCCATACATGGCTACACTCCATACGAATACTTTCAGAAACGACTTCCTGACACTTAAATCTATACTCGATGTTAACAATTTTCTCTTCTTCAGAAACGCTTTCCTTGCCATTGCCAGTCTACATTTTATATCCTCTCTACTTTGACCATCGTCAGTTATTCTGCTCCCCAAATAGCAAAACTCCTTTACTACTTACGTGTCTCATTTCCTAGTCTAATTCCCTCAGCGTCACCCGATTTCACTCGACTACATTCCATTATCCTCGTTTTGCTTTTGTTGATGTTCATCTTATATCCTCCCTTCAAGACACCATCCATTCCGTTCAACTGCTCTTCCAAGTCCTTTGCTGTCTCTGACAGAATTACAATGTCATCGGCGGACCTCAAAGATTTTATTTCTTCTCCATGGGTTTTAATACCTACTCCGAATTTTTCTTTTGTTTCTTTTACTGCTTGCTCAATATACAGATTGAACAATATCGGGGATAGGCTACAACCCTGTCCCACTCCCTTCCCAACCACTGTTTCCCTTTCATGTCCCTCGACTCATAACTGCCATCTGCTTTCTGTACAAACTGTAAATAGCCTTTCGCTCCCTGTAGTTTACCCCTGCCACCTTCAGAATTTGAAAGAGAGTATTCCAGTCAACGTTGTCAAAAGCTTTCCCTAAGTCTACAAATGCTAGAAACGTAGGTTTCCCTTTCCTTAATCTAGCTTCTAAGATAAGTCGTAGGGTCAGTATTGCCTCACGTGTTCCAATATTTCTACGGAATCCAAACTGATCTTCCCCGAGGTCGGCTTCTACCAGTTTTTCCATTCGTCTGTAAAGAATTCGCGTTAGTATTTTGCATCCGTGACTTATTAAACTGATTGTTCGGTAATTTTCACATCTGTTAGCACCTGCTTTCTTTGGGACTGGAATTATTATATTCTTCTTGAAGTCTGAGGGTATTTCGCCTGTTTCATACATCTTGCTCACCAGATGGTAGAGTTTTCTCAGGGCTGGCTCTCCCAAGGCCGTCAGTAGTTCTAATGGACTGTTGTCTACTCCCGGGGTCTAATTATTATATAAAAAAAAACAGTTAATGCGTGTTGTGGAGACGCACCGAGAAATACGAGACATGACCAATTCAACTCACAACAAGCTGAATTGCGATAAAGGTTTGAAGTTGATCACAGAATCCGACTTCCACGTACACGCTACTCGCTACCTACATCTCGAACGGCGCAGCGGAGCCCGGAGTGCGCTATTTACAGGGACGGTGAATAAAATGTCGGAGCGCGGCGGTAACTGGATCCGGGCCGCCTCGCGGCGGGGAGCTGCCGTCAGCAGGCGCTCGAGTGCCGGAAGGGGGAGACGCTTCCTCTCGCGGACGACCTGTTCCACCGACCTCCCCCTTCCCCTCCCCCTCCTTCTCCCCCTCATCAAGCTTTCAAGCTGTCTCTTGTTCTCCTGGCACCCTCCTTATCGCTCTCTCCCACGGGCACACTCTTGCAAGACGCACCGTTCGCCAGGGACCCGCCCTGAATCGCTACTCCTCGACAAACGACGACTTCTGCGCAACGAGTGCCCTAATACTACAGCGTCCGCCGCTCTTCCCTTGCCGGCCCTTCTTTTACTTTCCTTTTTCCAGCAACAGATGAACAACACTGCTTGGTGCTTCGTCACTGAAACTAGGAATCATCGCCGCCGGTCACCCTGGATATAAATGGGTGTAACACACAGGCGAAGGACAAAAATATAGAAACAGTGCAATACGGTGTAGGAAAACCGTTGGCATTCAAAAAAGCTTCCCGTCATCTCTCCATGGATAAATACAAATCCTTTGTGATTTTCAACGAAATCTTATACCAATCTCCCTGCAAAATAGTGGCAAGTTGGACTAACGATGACGGAGGTGCATTTTTTTTTTTAATTGAGGACAACTGTGTGAGGCGAAATAACAAGTTTAATGTCGCAAAATTTCTCACCAAATCACAGCTTTTCACACAGTTTTCAACTCGCCAACACAAGAACAGCGCAATGGATAACGCATCTTGCCAAGATCAGAAAGTGAAATAAGTTTATACACGACAATGTTAAATATTAACCCTCTGAAAGAACATTAATCCTAAGTACAATATTATGAAAGTTTAATTGGAAGTTTCTTAACATTTTTCCTAAGCACAAAATATGTAAGTTTAGTTGGACGTTTCTTTACAAAATTGGTCTTACACATACGTTATGATGTTGGTCTGTACTACGAAAATCGTCCGATTCCGGTTCAAAGTTCGGTACTATTTAGCATGACAATCAAGTCTACGGTGGATGGTTAGTCAAGTGACAAATTTGAGTGCAAGATTACCCAAGGCCGCTCGAGTTTACAGTGGACGCAAGCTGGTGAACCAATAAAGTTTACACCTCGGCACGCGGTATTTACCTTAAGCAGCAACATGCTGCTGTCTGCAAAGCCGCTCTCTCCCACTGAAATTCCTACAAAACTAATCTGGCCTTTGCTGAACTTTCCAGCAGAAACTTTCCCTATGTTTCTCATTATGTGAGAAAACATGTACTCAGCACTAGTCTTATTATGTGGCGATATACACGTGCATGGTTGGAGCAGCGTGCACATTATAGTGCCCTCCCAGTTCTTGCAAGAACAGTTAACTAATTTGGCTGGTTGATTTCTCCACAATTGGAGCTAAATGTTGCTACAGCTAATTCTTTAGCTGGAGTGCAGCCGCTGTGAATGCAGTGTTCACACAAATTTCTTCTCTGCACCGTACGCAGCGTTAAGCTCTACGTTCTGCACTTGACACCTTTTCAGAGAAGAGTCCACCAAAATTTCTCTCTTCTCCTACTCATGGCAGGACTGCTCCCTCCACTTGGGTTCCTTTTTCACGTCACGGCTTTTTTCGACCGATAGCAGGGTTCCTCTTATTTTGTAGGATCACCCTCTACCAGTCACAACGTCTCTTCTATCAAACTGCATCGAAACTTCAGTATTTTTCTCCTTCCTAGTGCATTTCTGCCAATCGGACGTTTTGTGCCCATTCTAGACACCTAAAGTGCATTGACCTTTCTTTGTGCCACACTCACTGGACGAAAATGCGTCACTTGCTTTTGTTCATATCCCATTGGAATTTCGAAACGCAGTTTTCTAAAGCTTCTTCTCTGCCCTTGTACCGATGCCTCGCTACCGACGGTCCTCCAGCTTGAATCACCTGGTCCGGGGTCGCTGTCCTCCTTCCTGCCACCCCTTTAAGTGGTTTCCGGTGTAACTGTCGCAGTGCGGCTTCACTACGCCGATGCGGAGTTGGCTTTTCAAAACTAAAAAACGACTCGACTCACTTTCCCTGTTCTACCTTCCGCTCAAAGACATGCATTGTATAGGAATGGTGTGTTAATTACCGTCAAATGACTATCATCCCTTTTTGCAATGCATATTGATAGGCAAATGTCCTCATAACATTTACATTAGGTGTCATCTTCACCTTTTCATTGCGATTTGTAAAGGTCTCATGTAAGGTGCGAATCTGACCATTTATGCTGCCACCTTACAGATGTGCATAGTGATCACGAATTTTTCTCTGTAAAGTATACCACAAACGCTCAACAATACCGAGGTCTGGTGACTGGTGACCAAGGGAGATGCGACAATTCATTCTCATGCTCACAAAACCAACTGTGTAAACAGGAGCCACTGTTGACTTGAAACACAGCATCATCATTGGGGGACAGACGTTGCACCATAAGACCGAACTGACGAGCCAAAATGGTGACATAATCCTTGGCAGTAATGAGACTTTGCAGAGTAATTATGGGGGCCCACATAATACCATGATGTGGCTGGACTACATGACTGTGAATCGATTCCAGAACTGCACACAGGTGGGGGTAGCAAAGTGCAATCTATAATTTTGGCTGTTCAGGTAAAATAATTTATAAAGGCAGGTATCCTGGAAAAATGCGAACACTCCTAACGCATCTCAACGCACAAGCTATAGTGATAAAAATGCACGGAAATCCGATGCATGGGGGAAAATATAAAAAATACTTGTGGTAGTGTTTTGCTATGCACGAAAGCAGTATCTTCATACTGCAACGTGGATTTCAGGGACAATATTGTAGAATTGTGGATTTTGGAGAACGAAGATCTCCTCTATAAAAATCAACATGAATTTCTCAAACAGAGATCTTGCCGATTTCAGCTCGCTACGACTTCTCCAGAATATTTGACAAAGCTCTCTTTGTTTGCGTAGCAGTTTTCCAACATGAATAGTGAACCACGATGGTTCTCTTCCATCCCTTAATACCTTGCTCGGAACATACTTGTCTAAGGCATACTGAACGATGATTTTGAATTTGTTCTGTTTTTGCTCCACATCCTCGTCCTCCGCAGTGAATATTTTGTCCTTGACTACTCTGATACGCTACATTAATTCCTACAAATTGGGAGCGGTAGCGTCCAAACCTGGCTTGTGATGGTTTATTTTGCTTAAGAAAATCTGTAGAGTACAACGGAGAAATCCTAGCATGGGTGGACAGTGAAAACAAGACATCCTTCGAAAAATTAAGTTGGCCAGACGGTGTGGTCGAGCGGTTCTAGGCGCTTCAGTCTGGAACCGCGCGACCGCTAGGAGGGTCGCAGGTTCGAATCCTGCCTCGGGCATGGATGTGTGTGATGTCCTTAGGTTAGTTAGGTTTAAGTAGTTCTAAGTTCTGGGGGACTGATGACCTCAGATGTGAAGTCCCATAGTGCTCAGAGCCATTTGAACCATTTAAGCCATTTTGAAAAATTAAGTTGAAAAACCGATAAAATTGACACACGCAAAATTTATCCATATAATTCCCTTCATAACTGAATTTAGTTACTGCACAGGTTACCTACTTCATAAAACGAAATATTTTATCCTAAATGTGCTCTGTAACATTATGTGTTACTCACCACACCGTCTGGCTGCAACCAAGAAATCTGCTGAAATATCCGTGAGTGGAGACGGCGGGTGACCAATCGTCAGGCGAAACGACCCCGTGACAGCAAACACTTTGCCCAATTGGGTGGGTGCTAAAAATGCCAGCGCCCTTCTCAAGCCCCGCACCAGTTTACCAAACAACATTCGAAAAAGAGTTCGGTGGAAAATTGCAAATTACTCCCAATGCGTGACTGGCCAATCGCAAGACGAACTTTTAAAATGTGTGCACTAACTGTTGTCTCCGGTCTGGTCACATCAGGAGCCAGCTGTGAAAGTCAAGATTCAGCAAACGTTGCCTCACCTCTACAACAAGAACCAAGATAGCTATACTGATTCTACGATCCCACATGCAGTCTCTGTTAACTACACTTCTAACAGCAACCATGCGCAGGCAGGGTGGCGACTCCAGCGAGCGACCAAATGGTGTAAATTGCCCTGAAGATGACCACATCACGGGTTGAAACCGGTTGGTGGAAAAATAAATAATGCGATTGTGACTGTCATTTTGAATAGTTGATTATAAGTAAATTAATCGCTGTTTATCTCTATACAACTGTGTTGTCTAAAAATTTATTTTTATTATTCTTTTGTGTTAATTATTGGAAGTCATGTAGTCAATGTATAGCGGTCAGATTGCGTTGGGCTTTTATATTGTGAGTAATAAATAAATAGGTTAAGTCTGAGTTGTCTTTGTCAGGGCAAATTTTGTAGGTCAGTGTTTAAAATAATAATAATTAAAGAGGTACTTTCAGTTTGACTCGATTATTGAATCACTGAAATAACACGACACATCCTCTCGACCAGTAAAGTCTCCATTCGTTTGCTACTTCCCTTCTGAGTGCTTTACTCCTTTTTTTAATTTTTTTTATTGGCAGTGTACCTAATATTGCCTCATATCACTTTTCAGCTTTGCAGTGACGAATCAAAATATTGTTGGCATTAATACGAGGGTTGTCCAGAAAGTAAGTTCCGATCGGTCGCTAAATGGAAACCACAGTGAAAATCAGAAACATTTTATTTGCTAGAGTTAGCTACACTTTCCAGATACTTCTCTACATAGTCGCCGCTCTGACTTAGACATTTGTCAGAGCGTTATACCAAATTTCCAACACCATCGTCATAGAAGGCAGCCGCCTGTGCTTTCCGATAATTCTCTACGCTGGTCTATATCACGTAGCCTGCTCCCAAGTGTTGTCTTCGTATCCAGCGTTTCATGTGAACAGAGATGATACTCAGGACGAGCTAATTAGGACCTGTGTTGTGGGTGATCGGACACTTCCCATCGGAAAGATTGCAGGAGCGCCTTCACTGCCCCTACAGAGTGTGGCTGAGAATTGCCATGAAGAAGGAAGTGCGTGGCAGGTGTGTTAGGTGGGCTGCATTCATAAGGCGAAGCCTCTCAGCGGGCACTCCAACTTGGCAGCTTTACTCGCTCACAGTGCGCTCACAACTGAAAAGAGCGTCTTGATGCAATCGACGGTCATACTACAGACACTACCCAACAAGTCTGTGCAAAGCTTCATCGGGTGTTTACTGTGCTGTCCATTTCGCGACGGGCCGGAACTTACTTACTGGACAACCTTCGTACAACCATTAATGTAAAAGCGGAGATTCCAGGAGCTACATTTCGCCTATATGCCCGGAACCAAAAGACCGTTCGTTGTGTTAGGCACCGTTCGCCGCGATTACGTCATCGGAGCGCTAGGCCGAGCTCGGCCAGCGCCCGCGGCGCGCGCACTGACCTCGCAGTGACGCGGCGGCTCGGCACGTCCCCGCAGGAAGGCGGTCATTGCCGGCGCCTTCTCTGCGCCTCCGCCTTCACCTTGGCCCAGTAGCGCCGCCCCCGCAGGCGCAGAGCAGTACGCCGCGTCTCTCGTCTTCTGCACACATCGCGGCGCCTTGCACAGCCAAGGCCTACTTCGCAACCGAACGCCACCTCCACAACTCTTAAGCCACTACTGTTGCACTATGAACTTAGTGTGTTCACCACAAGCGTACATGTTTGTAACTGCAGACTGGTTCACGTTGCCCGATTACAGGATACACGCAGGACAACCCTAGCGTGAACCCACGCATGCGCCACGAAAGGCAATACCGCGCGAATCTCGAAGGGGACTGTCTGATTTCTTGTAGAGCCTTTCATGCAAATTAACAATTTCTGATACCTCAGTGTTCCTATTTATGAAGCAATTGTTTTAATTTATTATTATTATTGATTATGAAATAAGTGCGCCCCGATAACTGAGTGGTCAGCCGCCACGGTAGCTCAGCGTGTTCGGCCAGAGGGTATAATTATCCTCTGTAATGAAAAAAACTGAGTGAATAGATCAACGAATAACCTGAACGCACATCATCGGACGTCCGCCACCAACAAATTCAAGGAACAAGATAGAACAAAATGAGATTAAAAAAAAAGTGGTCAGCGCGGCGGTCTGTCACGCCAAGGGGTCCGGGTTCGATTCCCGGCAGGATCGAAGTTTTTATCCGCTCAGGGACTGGGTGTTGTGTTGTCCTCCAAACATTTCATCATCACCAGTGGAAGGCAACGGGAAACCACCACTGGAATCACTTCCCTAGACGCTCATGCGGTGGACCTCTCTGACGAGGCTTCCCCCGTGACAAGACCTGCCGTAAGGCAGAACACAAAGGTTTTTTTTTAATAAATAATTTTTTTGTCTTATGTAACTATTACAGAATTATCTTACTACTGTTATGGATTATGGGATGAACTAATCGTTTTATATTATGGCACTTGGTAGCACAAGAATACACTGCCGGAAAAAAATTAGTACACCCTGTTAGAGGTTTCCAATTCAGTCAAGATTTACTGTTGCGACTGTGCGTATGTCTGCTCCTGGTAGCTGAGTGGTCAGCGCGATGGAATGTCATGCCTACCAGCCCGGGTTGGATTCCCGGCTGGGTCGGAGATTTTCTCCGCTCAGGGACTGGGTGTTGTATTGTCCTTATCATCATCATTTCATCCCCATCGCCACGCAAGTCGCCGAAGTGGCGTCAACTCGAGAGACTTGCACCAGGCGAAAGGTCTACCCGACGGGAGGCCCTGGCCACACGACATTTCCATTTACTGTGCGTATGGAATACATGAAATTATTACGTTTACGGGTGAATAACACAAGCGGTTCCGAGGTACAGGGTATCGGCCAAAGCTGAAACACCCATATTAGTACGTGGTGTAGCCTCCAAGAGCGGTAGTGCAGGCGCTGACTGTGGCATCCAGTCGATCTCACATGTGTCGACTACTGTCCTGGGATACGTTATGCCACGAGTGCTCCGGCTGTTCACGTAACTCTGTAAGAGCTGTAGGTTGACGAGTCACTTCGCGTCCCATCGTATCTCACATGTGCTCGATTGCAGACAAATCCAGAGATCATACTGGCCAAGGAAGTTATTGCACGTCTTGTAGAGCATATTGAGTTTCACGAGCAGTGTGTGGGCGAGCATTATCCTGTTGAAGCAACACATCTCCTTCCTATTGCAAGAACAACAAAAGACCAGGTCTAACAACATTCTGCACGTCCTGATCGCTGGTTAGTGTGCCCTCCAGAAACACCAAAGGTGAACGAGAGTTGTAGCTTGTCGCACCTCAGACCGTGAGACTTGAGGTGGTGCCAGTGTGTCGTGGACGACTGCATTCTACGAGACAGCGCTCACCAGGTCCACGTCGTACGCGCAAACGACCATCACTTGCGTGCAAACAGAATCTGCTTTCAACGCTGAAAACCACGGCGTTCCATTCACTCTCCCAAGTGATCCACTGACGGCACCAGTCGACCCGTTCACGTCGATGGTGTGGCATGAGTAGGAAAAGGGCTAGAGGAATGCATGCCCGTAGTGACACTGCTAATAACCGGTTCGCAACAGTTCGTGTTGACATGTATGGCTTACAAGCCCTCTTATCTGCGTTGTGGTAACTGTACGATTTATAAATGCTGCCCATACAATACGACTATCCTGCCAGGCATCTGTGCTACGAGCACGTGCAGAACCTCGTCTACGGGTGTGGCCGCTGATACCAGCACCGTTGCACAGCTGAAGCATTGCTTCCAACTTGTGTGGCAATTCTCCGAAAGGACCATCCCGCCTCTCGGAAGGGCACAGTTTGACCCCTTTCAAAGTCGCTCAGTTGGCTGTAGGAAGCAAGAGAGCGTCCCCGTGGCATGGTTATTTGATGGCTTCACACGTTTGCACCACACTGAGCCTTCTGGCTGTGAGCATTACCTATTAAAGCGTAAACACAGATGGCACTCTGGAAGCTGTGCCTCTACACTATCTGGTGGCGGACGGCGTTGCAACCGTTATCAGTATCATACCCAGGTGGCGTATGCCATCATCGGATTAAAATCGACGTCGTCTTTCCAGATGTACTAATTTTTTCCGGAAGTCTATGTTAATCTAAATTTACGTTTATACAGCATTTTGCACACGGAGAACGCAGTTGTTTTCGGCGCTGCTGTCCTACCTGTGTCTGCAACCCTTAGGAAATGTGTGGTAAATTCTTATGGGACCAAACTGCTGAGTTATCGGTCCCTAGGCTTACAAAATGGCTCAGATGGCTCTAAGCACTATGGGATTTAATATCTGAGGTCATCAGTCCCCTGGAACTTAGAACTACTTAAACCTAACTAACTTAAGGACATCACACACATCCATGCCCAAGACAGGATTCGAACCTGCGACCGTAGCAGTCGCACAGTTCCGGACTGATGCGCCTAGAACCGCTCGGCCACCGCGGCTGGCCCCTAGGCTTACAGACTACTTAATCTAACTCAAACCAACTTAGGCTAAGGACAATACACACACACATGCCTGAGGAAGGACTAGAACCTCCGACGGGGGGGGGGGGGGGGAGGGGGGGGAGCCGCGCGAACCGTGGCCAAGGCGCCTAAGACCGCTCGGCTACCCCGCGCGGCTAACCCTTAGGATTAGGGTACGGTAACGGAAACGAAAAGCCAGACGTTGTTGGGTTCAACCCTGGCTGGGAACAAGAGACGAAGGCATTGGCACATACTCGCTGTTAATGAAGGAACTGAGGCCCGGAGATCCGTAGGAATTTTAGAACTTTGCGAGAATAGACGTGGTTTATTTCGACAACCTGCTGTCGATGATAAAGGAAGGAATTCGCTCAAGTGACACAGCAGTACAGAAATCAGTTTCGCCTCGTCGGAAGCAAGAATTAAACCATCATCATGATACATTTGTTAGTTCATTTTGGACCGGTCTGTCTCGCCGACTATTGCCAGTTTCTCCTTCCTGGCACGCTGAAATAAAGCGAAAGATGCAGTCAGGTCAAACATCACCTTTGGTTTCTAACAGCAACACATATAAACATCGAAAACCACACATATAAAGTTATATTTACAGTTACTCAGAAATGAACTATTTCGGACGTACGTTTTAGTGATATTGGGTCGTGATAATCATGTAGACACCTTTCCTCAATAAACGCCTGAATTAGGACGCTAATGCTTGTCTGGTCCATTCCATTTATAGAATACGAAACAATCTGTACAAAGCACACTTTTCGCAAACAACTTGTGTAATAAAAAGTTGGTTGGCAAAAAATATTACTTTTATCCAATTACTACATTTACGAAAATTTAATCACGAAAAGATTGGCAAAATCCCCAGTATGAAAACCTGGACTTAGCTGCTGGCCGCCTGTCCACAAATGACAACAATAGCAAGCAGAAAGTCTACTTGAAGTACCTCATTCTGCGCATGTGCGAGTCATCGCCGTCTACTGCGTGTGTGATTATTTACGGGAGTTTAGATGCGCTTTCTATTTCCGAGCGCAGGCAGCGTGTCTGATAATTGTCAAAGTTTCATCCGTTTTTCTCTATATAGCCGTCGCGCTAGACCAGAACCGTTCGTGTTGGATCGTCGTCTAATAACCCCTTTACTTACTGCATTAGACCCGCACCATGTTCCAGCAGGTCTCTCATTTCTTACTAGCACGTATTTAATGAACGAGTTGCCTTGACACCATTTTACTACAGCATCAGTAGAAAATCATTCCTATAGTAGCAAACAGTTTTGCCAAAATTTATATAAATTTTTTCTGGGCTGTAGACCTCGCCAGGTAGTAAAGTGTACCAACGTTTCGCCACTCTTTCATGTGGCGTTCGTTAGTGTTTGTGCTGTATTTTTTGGGCAAAGCAGCCTTTACGAGGGCAGTCACAAATTGTTATCTAACATAAGTACACTAAGAAACTTGATAATGATATTAGTCATCCTCTACATATTCGCCCTTCAATGTGACACATTTGTCTCAACAGTGGACTATAGACGGGCCAGACGGTCATTTCGGAGTGTCAGTTGTCGCTGTTAGGGTTACTTCTTTATACCAATTACCTTTAACAGTTTTTTATAACTGTCACTTATTTTTACTACCGAATTGCAGTACAGTTAAGTCTATGAGCCCGCGAAACTTGAGCTGCTATATTTCCCTCAGCACGGTACGCGTTAACTTGGACTTATAATAATTCCTCTCCAATGTATTTCTTAAGGGCACGACTTTAATTTTTGTCGCTAGGCAGTCCAGAAAGGTAGCCGACTGACAGTGCTTCGTCGCGCACCAGCCCAGCTGTGTGACGTCACAGCCCATTTTGAAACTTTTTTGTTAATTAATATTTTTCAATTTTTGTGATTTTGTAAAGGGACAGATCAAGATAAGATGAATAAAAAAATGGTTCAAATGGCTCTGAGCACTATGGGACTTAACAGCTGTGGTCATGAGTCCCCTAGAACTTAGAACTACTTAAACCTAACTAACCTAAGTACATCACACACATCCATGCCCGAGGCAGGATTCGAACCTGCGACCGTAGCGGCCGCGCGATTCCAGACTGTAGCGCCTTTAACCGCTCGGCCACTCCGGCCGGCTAAGATGAATAGTCTTTATGAGGCACTCAGTGATGTAATTGTTAGAGTAAAGGACAAGGACAGTGTTCTGCTCATGGGTGATTTTAATGCCAGGATTGGAAATCGAACAGAAGGGTATGAAAAGGTTATGGGTAAATTTGGAGAGGATTTGGAGGCCAACAGGAACGGGAAACAACTCTTGGATTTCTGTGCCAGTATGGGCTTAGTAAACACAAAATCCTTTTTTAAACATAAGAACATTCGCCGGTATACTTGGGAAGGCAGGGGAACCAAATCTGTCATTGACTATATAATAACAGATCAGGAATTCAGGAAGGCTGTGAGGGACACACGTGTATTCAGGGGATTCTTCGATGACACTGATCATTACTTAATCTGCAGTGAAATTGGGATTGTGAGGCCGAAAGTGCATGAGGATAAGAGTGGAGAAACTTCAGGATAAGGAAATCAGGCACAAGTACATAACAGCGATCTCAGAAAGGTACCAGTTAGTTGAATGTAGTCAATTACAGTCATTGGAAAAGGAATGGACAAGGTACAGGGACACAGTACTAGAAGTGGCTAAAGAATGTCTTGGAACAGTGGTGTGTAAAAGTAGGATGAAGCAAACAGCTTGGTGGAATGACACAGTCAAGGCAGCCTGTAAAAGGAAAAAGAAGGCGTATCAAAAATGGCTACATACTAGAACTCAGGTAGACAGAGAAAGTTATGTTGAAGAAAGAAACAAAGCCAAACAGATAACTGCAGCATCCAAGAAGAAATCTTGGGAATACTTTGGAAACAGGTTGGAGACTGTGGGTCAAGCTGCTGGAAAACCATTCTGGAGTGTAATTAGCAGTCTTCGAAAGGGAGGTAAGAAGGAAATGACAAGTATTTTGGACAGGTCAGGAAAACTGCTGGCGAATCCTGTGGATGCCTTGGGCAGGTGGAGGCAATATTTTGAAGAGTTGCTCAATGTAGGTGAAAATACGATCAGTAATGTTTCAGATTTCGAGGTGGAATGGGATAGGAATGATGATGGAAATAGGATCACATTTGAGGAAGTGGAGAAAATGGTCAATAGATTGCAGTGCAATAAAGCAGCTGGGGTGGATGAAATTAAGTCGGAACTCATCAAATACAGTGGAATGTCAGGTCTTAAATGGCTACACAGGATAACTGAAATGGCCTGGGAGTCGGGACAGGTTCCATCAGGCTGGACAAAAGCAGTAAACACACCAATCTTTAAACATGGAAACAGAAAAGATTGTAACAACTACAGAGGTATCTCTTTAATCAGCATTGTTGGTAAAATCTTCCCAGGTAGTGTTGAAAGGAAAGTGCGAGTATTAGTTGAGGACCAATTGGATGAAAATCAGTGTGGGTTTAGGCCTCTTAGAAGTTGTCAGAACCAGATCTTTAGCTTACGGCAAATAATGGAGAAGTGTTATGAGTGGAACAGGGAATTGTATCTATGCTTTATAGATCTAGAAAAGGCATATGACTGGGTTCCTAGGAGGAAGTTATTGTCTGTTCTACGAGATTATGGAATAGGAGGCAAACTTTTGCAAGCAATTAAAGGTCTTTACATGGATAGTCAGGCAGCAGTTAGAGTTGACGGTGATTTGAGTTCATGGTTCAGAGTAGTTTCAGGGGTAAGACAAGGCTGCAACCTGCCTCCACTGTTGTTCATATTATTTATGGATCATATGTTGAAAACAATAGACTGGCAGGGTGAGATTAAGATATGTGAACACAAAATATGCAGTCTTGTATATGCGAATGACTTAGTTGTGATAGCAGATTCGATTGAATGCAAAGTAATATTTCAGAGCTAGATCAGAAATGTAAGGACTGTGGTATGAAGATTAGCATCTCCAAAACGAAAGTAATGTCAGTGGGAAAGAAATATAAACGGATTGAGTGCCAAATAGGAGGAACAAAGTTAGAACAGGTGGACGGTTTCAAGTACTTAGGATGCATATTCTCACAGGATGGTAACATAATGAAAGAACTGGAAGCGAGGTGTAGCAAAGCTAATGCAGTGAGCGCTCAGCTACGATCTACTCTCTTCTGCAAGAAGGAAGTCAGTACCAAGACTAAGTTATCTGTGCACCTTTCAATCTATCGACCAACTTTGTTGTATGGGAGTGAAAGCTGGGTGGATTCAGGTTACCTTATCAATAAGGTTGAGGTTACGGATATGAAAGTAGCTAGGATGATTGCAGGTACTAGTAGATGGGAACAATAGCAGGAGGGTGTCCACAATGAGGAAATCAAAGAAAAACTGGGAATGAACTCTATAGATGTAGCAGTCAGGGTGAACAGGCTTAGATGGTGGGGTCATGTTACATGCATGGGAGAAGCCAGATTACCCAAGAGTCTCATGGGTTCAGCAGTAGAGGGTAGGAGGAGTCGGGAAGACCAAGGAGAAGGTACCTGGATTCGGTTAAGAATGATTTTGAAGTAATAGGTTTAACATCAGAAGAGGCACCAATGTTAGCACTGAATAGGGGATCATGGAGGAATTTTATAAGGGGCTATGCTCCAGACTGAACGCTGCAAGGCATAATCAGTCTTAGATGATGATGATGATGATGATGATGATGATGATGATGATGATGATTGTGATTTTGTTTTATTGTGTTTCTATACATAAATTCGCGAAACGTGCACTGAGATATTGAACTATTTTTGATTTGGTAAGGTAGTCATGCAACTCGATTCTGGTTCACGGTACCAGGCAAATAGCTACAGCATACACGTTAACGGTCACTGCATGTTTGGCGGCATACGGATCTCGTTAAGAGCAATAACAATCCATTTACTTGTAACTCTGTGGTAAATTTCTGACGACCGATGGCTGTAGCCATAGACGTAATGCAACACTTGTTTCACTCGGATATCTGTCGTTTCTGGAAATATCATCGTCAGCTACGAACTACTGGAGTCCAGGACACAGTTACTAATGTCCAGGTTACCTGTAGTTGTCGCCTGTAAGTCTCAGAGAACAAGAATTGTGAGTGAATAGTATAATTGTCACAGAAAAATACTTAAATTCATCTACTGACTGTTATTTCTATAGACGCACGAATTCCTTATCGTCATTCTATGTAATGAGATAGCACGAAGGCGTAGTACACATGGATAAACAGATGACATGCAGTCTCGCAGCTATTTCCACCGGGCTACAGAATACCTTCTAGATGGCACGTCCATCTTATCTGTTCTTTTATCCGTGGTCAGATCTCAGATGACGCAAAGCGTAGAAGGCGCCACGCTCTTTTGACATTTATTAAAATATCTACCAGTAACAGGTGAGCGGTTATTACAGTAACTGCTACTTCTCAGTAACCCGTTATTTCTGTCAGCTAACTTATTTTTGGTGACCTTTACCGTGGTGGATTTGGCGGAAATGTTGCCTGTGGTTCTCCACATTTTAGCTGTTCAAAAAAGTTCCACCTCGAAAACTGTCGTATCTCTGGAAATGCTTGCTACGCAATGGTTTCCTCAGAGGAACAACTAGTTGCTTGCCCGTCGCATTACATGGGCTTGAGGCAAAATTGGTTTACTACAATGGATCAGCGTGTGTTACCGCGTCCCACACAGAGCGACGTTGGGCGTCGTCGTGGAGCAGAGACACCCTCTCTGACATCTTATCTCAACATTTCGCCTTGACTGTCTCCAGTAGTTTCACCAGGAGATTCCTGTAGTATGACGATCCACAGCATTTGCTGCGACGGGTTTTTAGGCCACAAGATCGCTCATCGTAAATATCAGGGGCGATCAAGAAGTTTCCGTTTGAGGACGTTGCTGCTTCGTATATGCAACGTTGCGCGATTCCGATGTGAGTATATAAGCATCGAAATATATGCTAGCGATTAGATTTGCATTCGTGTCTTTCCGACGTGCGAAAGGCAAATGCGGAAATGTGAATTACGGCAACGTTATTACCAAACGCGTCCGAACAGGACCACCGTTCCCTTATTCTTTTCTTGGCTGCCGAAGGATAAACAGCGGTAGAGATCCATCGGAGACAGGAAGAACGTGTGTGGGGCAACATATCTGTCGAAAACCACCGTTGTAGAACGGTGAGCCAAGGGGTGCTGATGCTACGTGATAGCCTTCGTCACCATATAGCAAATGACGTAACGAAGTAGTTACGCCGACTTAAGCTGGAGGTAGTCGAGCGTCCTCTCTATAGTTCTATCTCTCCACACGCGATTACCACGTCTCCTGTCCCTTAAAAAAGGCCTTGAACAGTCGGCGATTCCTGTTAAACGAGAATCTAGAGCACGCAGTTACGGACTTCTTCATGCCCCAGGAGAAGGTGTTTTGCCAAACGGATATCTTCAACTTGGTGTGTTGGTAGGATAATTGCCCCAATGCTTAGGGCGCCATTGGCTCATTGGGGTGCTGGCTCTGGTCTGTAGGCCCTTCGAAAGAAAACTGTTTGATCGCCTCTTATCTAACAAAAATTGTGATTCAGACACAATTCCTGTAGTACGATTCTGTGACTGTTCGTTCCTTACGAACATATTCTGCCCGCAATCAGAACAAACGCTCAGCATCATTTTACCTGATAAGTGGTCTTAAAATTTTTCAACGGTGGTGAATCCACAGGTTTCCCTGCTCGGTTTTTTTCTTTACTTCAGGGGTATAGTAGATGATGATTAGGGGTCCAAAGACTGGCCCCACGCAGCTGAAACTTTTCCACTGCTACCCCGATTCGACGGGCTTACCGAACCGCTGCGGAACCCGGCGGATGGCGACCTTTGTCGTGTCAAAACATCGTGCTGCATGCTGATAACTGACCGGTGCTATTTTTTTTTACGATTCCGTATCTCAATCGTATAAAAACGGAACTCTTACAGCATCCCTTCGTTGTTCGTCTGTTCAAAAGCCTTTTATCAGGAACGAGTGGACGTATCCAGTTGAAATTTATGTGGCATACTAAGGTCTAAAGACCTTTGGTGATGTAAAAAAGTGAACTTCTAATTCAGTGCAATCAAAAGATGTAGCCACGTATGTCACATATTTTGATTCTCACTAACTCACTCATCAAAACTTACAGGGTATCCCTTCGACCTAGACTTATGAAATTTGACTAAAAGCAAACTTACTCGGGGTTCGTTTTCTGCAGTTTACCTCACGTTATCAAAATCACCCTCTATACTGTCTTCAAAAGAGCTCCTGTAATTCCTTAAAAGGAGCGAAAATAAGATTCGTCGATTGACTGGATTTTGAAAGTGGAGGGAAAGAGAGTACTTTTTGTTATTGTAACTGAAGGCTGAAATTTTGTTCACCCACGTTGCTGAATCAGGAGGGAGCTGCTTTTGTGACGTGGTGCTGTTCTCGCAGCGTCAGATGGCGGTTAGGAAGTGACAGCACGGTGTGTGCTTCCGCTTAAGCAGACTGGTTTGTGAACAAAAGGAGAAACCTTGAAAAATTTGTTAGTTTTTTAAATGGCGAAGCTCAAAGATTAATAGCTGTAAGCCCATGAAATGCTTACCATGTTTTAACAGATATTTTGGGAATAATTTGAGATATGAACCACACTTTTTTTCCTAAATTATATTTTGTGTTGCACGTGAAATAAAGCATGTTAGGTAACTATGTACGGCAAAGGTACACATATCTCGAATTAAAATCAAAGTAGAAGCTTGATTTTTTTCTGAACGTCCTGTATTATATTTAAAGCAGACTTCTAAAAAATATTCCTGTCATATATTACGGGTCAAAAACGTTTTAATAATGATTATCAAAAATTTCAGTAATTAACTCATAGTTTTTCTTTCAAAAAGATTTTAATTTACGAATTTAAAACATAAGAATAGTCCTCATTTTAGTTAAGTATGTTTAAGACCGTGTACACCATTTTAGATCTCTATCTTTAATAGTTTTAACCGATGTGTACCAGAACATAAAAACGTGAACTTCTGGGTAATTAAAGCTACAGTTTGTTTCTCTACCTACCCTGCACAACACTAATGCATCCCAGGTCCATATTCGTCTTGTTTCTGGTGTTGTTCTCCCTCCCTTTTCTTTTTCAGACTTCTTCTTATCCTTTCTTCTTTGGTGGCGTCCAACGCTGATTTCTCTGCTTCTAAGAGTCTTTCGCGGTCAATCGCAATTTAAGTTCTTTGCGTATATGTATAGTGCACCAAGTACTCCCAGCATACCATAACCTTAAACCTTAACACTGCACCATCAGTGAAACACAGAAGAGCGTCTAAAGCATCTATTTTCCCTGCTAGGAGAATTTTTGATATCTATATCTACATCTACATCCATACTCCGCTTGCCACCTGACGGTGTGTGGCGGAGGGTACCTTGAGTACCTCTATCGGTTCTCTCTTCTATGCCAGTCACGTATTGTTCGTGGAAAGAAAGATTGTCGGTATGTATCTGTGTGGGCTCTAATGTCTCTGATTTTATCCTCATGGTCCCTTCGCGAGATATACGTAGGAGGGAGCAATATACTGCTTGACTCCTCGGTGAAGATATGTTCTCGGAAATTCAACAAAAGCCCGTACCGAGCTACTGAGCGTCTCTCTTGCAGAGTCTTCCACTGAAGTTTATCTGTCATCTCCGTAACGCTTTCGCGATTACTAAATTATCCTGTAACGAAGCGCGCTGCTCTCCGTTGGATCTTCTCTATCTCTTCTATCAACCCAATCTGGTACGGATCCCACACCGGCGAGCAGTATTCAAGCAGTGGGCGAACAAGCGTACTGTAACCTACTTCCTTTGTTTTCGGATTGCATTTCCTTAGGATTCTTGCAATGAATGTCAGTCTGGCATCTGCCTTACCGACGATTACTTTTATATGGTCATTCCATTTTAAATCACTCCTAATGCCTACTCCCAGATAATTTATGGAAATAACTGCTTCCAGTTGATGACCTGCTATATTGCAGCTAAATGATAAAGGATCTTTCTTTCTATGTATTCGCAGCACATTACACTTGTCTACATTGAGATTCAATTGCCATTCCCTGCACCATGCGTCAATTCGTTGCAGATCCTCCTGCATTTCAGTACAATTTTCCATTGCTACAACCTCTCGATATACAACAGTATCATCCTAAAAAAGCCTCAGTGAACTTCCGATGTTATCCACAAGGTCATTTATGTATATTGTGAATAGCAACGGTCCTACGACACTCCCCTGCGGCACACCTGAAATCACTCTTACTTCGCAAGGCTTCTCTCCATTGAGAATGGCATGCTGCGTTCTGTTATCTAGGAACTCTTCAATCCAATCACACAGTTGGTCTGATAGTCTACGTGCTCTTACTTTGTTCGTTAAATGATTGTGGGGGACTGTATCCAACGCCTTGCGGAAGTCAAGAAACACGGCATCTATCTGGGAACCCGAGTCTATGGCCCTCTGAGTCTCGTGGACGAATAGCGCGAGCTGGGTTTCACACGATCGTCTCTTTCGACACCCATGCTGATTCCTAAAGCGTAGATTTCTAGTCTCCAGAAAAGTCATTATACTCGAACATAATACATGTTCCAAAATTCTACAACTGATGGAAGTTAGAGATATAGGTCTATAGTTCTGCACATCCCCTCTTGAAAACCTGTGCCCTTTTCCAATCTTTTGGTCCGCAGCTCGTGGTCGTGCGGTAGCGTTCTCGCTTCCCACGCCCGGGTTCCCGGGTTCGATTCCCGACGGGGTCAGGGATTTTCTCTGCCTCGTGATGACTGGGTGTTGTGTGATGTCCTTAGGTTAGTTAGGTTTAAGTAGTTCTCAGTTCTAGGGGACTGATGACCATAGATGTTAAGTCCCATAGTGCTCAGAGCCATTTGAACCAATCTTTTGGATTGCTACGCTCTTCTAGAGACCTACGGTACACCGCTGCAAGAAGGGGGGCAAGTTCCTTCGCGTACTGTGTGTAAAATCGAACTGGTATCCCATCAGGTACAACAGCCTTTTCTCTTTTGAGTTGTTAAAACTCTTATTTGGGTTTTGAGTTCTACCATGTAATTACGTCTCTAATAATGGTGTATCGCTAAGGCAGTAAAGACTAGAAAGTCATAAAAAACAAAGAAGTGAGAAAAAATTTTTGTTTTTAACAGAGCTATCAACGTGGCAAGGGTGCGTCGTCATGCTTGCACACACTTTTAAATTCCACAAATTTTTGGGCTTCCTTCAGTACAGTTTTCTCGAAGTAAGTTTTTTCTTGACAAACTGCCTATTGGGTTCTGTCTCGGGTTCTTCGGCCAGAACCCGAGTCAGAAGCCAATAGGCAGTTTGTCAACAAGTGGCCACGAAAGCCTTTACAAGTTTTTTCTTGTTCAGAAAACTTTTTAAGATAAAAACTGAACAGTCGTTTTTGACACTGTTCACTTCTTGGTTCCCTTAAGTATTTATGGCCGCATGAAGTGGTAATCAGATGAAATCACTATTATAAGATTGCCCTAAAAATCAAAGAATCTCTATGTGCCTCATTAGTGACTCCATTAATAATGAGCTCCTATATTTAGGTTCAAATGGTTCAAATGGCTCTGAGCACTATGGGACTTAACATCTGAGGTCATCAGTCGCCTAGAACTTAGAACTAATTAAACCTAACTAACCTAAGGACATCACACACATCCATGCCCGAGGCAGGATTCAACCTGCGACCGTACCGGTCGGTCGGCTCCAGACTGTAGCGCCTAGAACCGGACGGCCACTATATTTAGGGACTTGACTAATTCATGCAAGTATGAGCCACGAGTTAACCAAAAACCCAAGTCATAGGACATTGTTAAGCAGAAGTGCCCGTAGTCTCATGAAACCGGAAACAACAGTCGCGAATAGAGCACGGAACGTGACTGGAATTTCGGTATGAGAACACGATACCTGCGACCCATATACGGATGCCATGAAAGAAAATTTCGTTCGAGTAGTGGAAGATATCCTAAAGGAACCTCTCCGACACAGCTTGGCGAAGAAGAAACACCGTCATGACAAGTGTGCGGAAAGAGGAGGAAAGAGGAGACAAAGACTAAACAGTTAAACACATTATTTAGAAAAGGGTGGGTTAATATTTCAATATAAGGTCTGCCCATAAGGAGTGTGGCTTACCACCGCGACCAGTGGATGTGGCTGCTTGGCAAGAGTCTCACTCGGCTCGCGACATGGTGTCGCAAGCAGTGCGGCACAGAAATACTCATCCCAGCTGCGAGCACATATCGACGTGTTGTAAGCACTGGCGCCTCCGCATTCGCTTCAGCCACGTGCTCCGTGGCCTTTGTTCTTCTGCCTGACGCAAGGCCGGTCTTTTTGTACAGTAGCTGTGAAGTCTTCCCTTCTGGTCGTGGAATGAGCAACGCTGATTGTCCATTGTTTGAGAACACTGAGTACCAAGTGACCTACCGCCGGTCACAAATAAGGACTTGATGTCCGATTTGTTGTATGAACCAGTAAATTCCGCTTGTGACGGATGTGGGATTTTGTTAACTGACGACTAATAAACATGTTGTTAGTTAGTTACACGTTCCATAGGTCATTTGGACCATTCTTTTATCGAAATGACGTGAGACGAGACAGTTTATAGCCTACGTATATATGATTAATGTAATAATTCAACATATATGACTTGGAGAAATTATTTTAAGTTAGATTTCAAGCCTGCTTTGTTCCCTCTCAGACATTTTATGTTATTGGGCAAACCATCACAAAACTTTTTTTGCTACATATTGAACTCCTTTCTAAACTACTGACAGCTTTAATAGTGTGTAATAAGGATAACTTTTACCTCTAGTGTTCAAGATGTGGACATTACCACTCTTCACAAATTGTGACACATTATTTATGACGAATTTATTTACTAGCGATTACATGTATTGAGAAGCTACAGTTAAAATGCTCAACTCATTTCATTTGTACAATCAATACTTTCTTTCTAAGTTATAAGTTACACCAGAAAGTTATTCTATAAGATTTTACTGATTGGAAATATGCTAAATATGGCATGAGGTTTATTTGTTTCTAAGACTAGCAATTAGAGATAAAGCAAAAGCAACAGAGCTTAAGTGTCGAGCAACTCAATTATATGCTTCTTCTAGTTCAAGTTCTCATCAAACTGTATACCCAAAAATTTGAAGAATTCCACCCTGTTTACGAACTCCGGCGTTCATGAGGCACATCAATTGTTGGTACAGCTGTTTGTTATACAGAACGGAATATAGCGTATTTTCTCAATATTTGCGGAGGTCACATTTCCAGAGAAGAACTTAACGGTTCTCTGAAACACATCATTAACTATCTTTTCTGCTCCTTTCTCTCTGTTGCAATTTATTATAATGTTAGTATCATATCAATTCTCCTTGATGAACATTAAGTGGAAGATCATTGTCTATAAGGAATAGGTTTGCACTGAACATTGTACATTGGGGGACTCTCTTATGACCGCCCTCCAGTCTCTTAAATTTTCTCTCCTTTCAAACTTGTCTGAATTATTCGAAACAACTTCTTGCATTCTGTTTGTTAAGTGATATTCAAACCAGCTGTGTGTAAAGTCATCACCTCCATAAAACTTAAATTTTTTAAGAGTGTTACACAATCCATCTCCTTGGAAAGAACCCAGAAATTTCAACTGCTGATATTTTATTAATTAACACTTGATGAGTGAATGTGTAAATAGCATTCTCAGTCGACCAACCCTTGTGGGATCGAATCTGTGATGCACTACATAATTCGTTTCTACTTAAATGTGAGGCTACACTTGCGCATGTTAAATTTTCAGATATTTTGGAAAAAAGTCATTAAGGAAATTTGACAGCCATTACGTAAGTTTTTCTTGATATCTTTCCAGTGAATTACATAAAAATTGCATATTTTGATCGGTCTACAAAAGCTCCCTGTGCCAGTGATGCACATTACTTATTAAGTTACAGCTTTTTCAGTTTTCTGTTTGGAATACCATCAACCCATATGAGATTTTGTTTTTTAGAATTTTAATAATTCTATTAATTTCAGTTAAGTTAGTTCTTCGTCTAGCTGCTTAAAGTTTCGTGAAATGGCATTTTTAATATATTCTATTGCTTCTTCAACTGAACCATTTAATCACATATTTGCTACTACGTCTATAACATGATTGTTATAAATACTTGCAAGTTATGAATTCTGAGTAACAACTTCGTTATTTAGTTTCAATTTTATCGTATCTTGTACACGACTAGTTGTCCCGTCTCCTGCATCACAATATTCCATATAATCTTACTGTGTGCGTTATTAATTCATGCCAAGATGTGCACATTTCTGGACATTTTAATGACTTTCCTTAAAATATCACAGTATACTTTTGTAGAAAACAAGTAATAATCAGATCTTTGCTTATGTAGGACTTTACATTTTTTTTCGTCTTATCTTTCGTTAGGTTTTAATCCCTTCACTTACCTACACTATGTGATCAAAAGTATCCGGACACCCCAAAATCATACGTTTTTCATATTAGGTGCATTTTGCTGCCACCTACTGCCAGGTACTGTATATCAGCGACCTCAGTAATCATTAGACATCGTGAGATAGCAGAATGGAGCGCTCCATGGAACTCACGGGCTTCGAACGTGGTCAGGTGATTGGGTGTCACTTGTGTCGTACAACTGTACGCGAGATTTCCACACTCCTAAACATCGCTAGGTCCACTGTTCCCGATGTGTTAGTGAAGTGGAAACGTGAAGGGACACGAACACCACATAAGCATACAGGCCGACCTCGTCTGTTGACTGACAGAGACCGCCGACAGTTGAAGAGGATCGTAATGTGTAATAGGCAGACATCTATCCAGACCATCACACAGAAATTCCAAACTGCATCATGATCCACTACAAGTACTATGACAGTTAGATGGGAGATGAGAAAACTTGGATTTCATGGTCGAGCGGCTGCTCATAAGCCACACATCACGCCGGTAAATGCCGAACGAATCCTCGCTTGGTGTAAGGAGCGTAAACATTGGGCAATTGAAAGGTGTAAAAACGTTGTGTGGAGTTGCGAATCACGATACGCAATGTGGCGATAAGATGGCAGGGTGTGTGTATGGCGAATGCACGGTGAACATCATCTGCCATCGTGTATAGTGCCAACAGTAAATTTCGGAGGCGGTGGTGTTATTGTGTGGTCGTGTTTTCCATGGAGGGGGCTTGCATCCCTTGCATATCACCAAGCAGTCTGTGGCGATGGTCAGACACACAAGTCAGGACAGAGCAGTGCAGCGGCCGTAAGGGATACAGGCGCTAGGAAGGCACAGTTGATAGCAAGAAGGCACGGCGGAAGACGGCTGTAAATTCCTCTGGGAAGGTGCGAGTAATCCAAGCTCTGTCGCATACCCAAAGCGTGTCCGGCACACCTCGACTATGTAACGAATTCCCACGTGCCGCTGCTGGCACTGCATAGTCAACTCAGCAGACGCCGTACCCAGGTTTGCCTCATACCTCTTCCTCCAAGCCGCTAAGAACCAATTGAGAGCCACCGCCTCTGCTTGTTACGCCAGACCACTTCCGTCTCGTTTAAGCAAAGATGTCGTTTCAGGCATAACACGACTATCGATGGTCGTCGCACGGCTCAGTTGCAGAAACTACACTTCCAAAACTTTACTTCAGTTGGCGTTGCAGTGTAATAGACACCTTCAGGTTCTAAGCTGAAAAGGATCTCTACTTTCAGAGATGGTTATTTTTAATACAGAAAACATATATTAGAGGTGATCTAATGATGATTCGAATTGAGAATAGCGAGTAGTAATCGAAACAGTGTGAACTTGCAGATAAAACAATTGATGTCGAACTAAATAAAACAGCTTGCAATACGCCAAAAGGAAAAAAGGGCAAATAAAATGCACCATTTTGTGGCATATGGTGACCCATAATGAAAATACATTTCATTGAGCATCGTCATGGGATCCTGAGGTAAAAAACACTTTTCATCAACTTCCGAGCCCTACTCACACGACTTCAACGAATGTGTGCAGGATAAACTGCTACGTGACATAACCCAACGGGAAGACAGGCATCCAAGCTTGCTTTAGCCTGATTGGGTTGGACACAGCTTGGCTTGAATGGGAGTAAAGCAACCCGCTCGTTCTACAGATAACGTGCGGCGGCTTGCCTGCCTGACCAACAGGGAAGCACGGCCAGATTAAAAGCGGAATGTGTACACCTCTGGTGAAAGCTGTCGTAGGAGAGTGGGTAGCAGAATGCAATGTGGGAACTGTAGTAAATGGTTTCAGTGTGGAAATGTAGTGGGGAGGACTCTGTGGAGATCGCTGACGCCCGTCCTGGAACTACAAAATTTGCGACAGAAATTGCAGAGACGTGGGAAGATCTGTGTTCTTCAGGCTCAGCTGAGGGAGATGATGAGAGTGAGTTAAGGTTGTGGTGAAGGAACTGCTAGTTGGTATGAGGGCTATCAGAAGAGGACGCAGTGTGATGGTTTTGTTGCGGCTACTACCTACAGGTTGAGGGGAGAGGAACCTCAAGATGATACAGGAAAAGGATATGTGCAGCAGACTCTGGCCGCGGTTAGGAAGGTTACGAATAACACTACTATTAGCAAGAAGTGAGTACGACTGGTAGGGAGCAGTCATGGCAGAAGTGTGGGCCGTCTGTTACAGGAGAAGTTAGGGGAGGGATATCAGGTCGCTAACGTTTGCGACCCGAGTGCGGGGCTGCATCAGATGATCGAGAGTTCAGGTATTTGTGCAAGGATTTCATGAAAGAGGATCAGGCAGTGATAGTGTGGACGACAGAGAACAGTCTGCACAGGGACATGACATACAACACAGATGGTGACCTGAATAAGATAACTTCCCTACCTACTGACACCAATGTGAGCATGGTAGGGCTGCTCCAGCAGCATGATCGGCCTCGTCTTGGCAGTGCTTTGAAGTATGTCTGTGCAAAGCGGAAGACAGCGCTGATGACTGTTGGTTGGGTGCACATTGCGGTGGTGCTGGTGAGAACATCGGGAGATGGGTCTACACTAGGCACGCTCTGCACCTTAGCAGGTTTGCACAAGACAGGTTGGTGCAGTTGATTAGTAGGAGTATAGTGGATGGGTTGTAGGGTCATACATGGTCAAATATCTGTTGTCATGGCCAGGAGAACTTGGCTTTTTCTTTTGGATAAACCGTGTCAACAGGCTCCCCTCTCTTAGATATATCTCAACCACTTCAGAGAATTCTGCACTGTGTATTCAGGAAAAAATCATGTGTCACACTGGAGTATACAAGCGCCACAGAAATTTGGGCAGAATTATCTGTTGTTCATCAAAATTTGCAGTCCATTAAAAATAAAGTACACCAGCTTGAAGTTGAGTTACAGCCTTTGAGCAGCATGGTAGTATGCATTACAGAGCTCTGGTATAGAGATGATAAACTGCAGCATCCGTTGGTTGGTTGATTGATTTGGGGGAGAGGACCATACAGCAAGGTCATTGGTCCCACCGGGTTAGGGAAGGATGGGAAAGGAAGTCGGCCGTGTCCTCGCAAAGGAACAGTCCCGGCCTTTACCTGAAGCGATTTACGGAAATTTCAGAAAACCTAACTCAGGGTTGCCGGGCGCAGGATTGAACCGTCGTCTTCCTGAATGCGAGTCCAGTGTGCAAACCACTGCGCCACCTCGCTCGGAGAAGTATTAGTGTTATCATCACATGAATGTGCAAGTCGCTAGTGTAGATCTACCTTCAAGGCTGGGGCGTTGGGGATCTATATCAAGGCTGGAACATATTTTAAAGCTAGAGAATATCCGACCACAAATAGTTAGAAAAGCATTTTGAATTGTCACCTATGGAAGTAACAAAGCTAGAGTTTTGTAAGAAGCTAATCATTCTAAGTTTTTACCGCACACCTAGTGGTAATGTGGACACTTTCTTCAACAAATTAACTGAAGTCCTTGGAAGACTCTAAGTCACCAAAACTAGCATAATAATAAGCGGAACCATGAATATTAACACAGATATTGAGGGTGGAATTAGTAGTAATATCCTAAACATTCTGAGCACCCTCGGTGTGGCACAAATGGTAAACACTGCTACGAGGGTTACAAAAATTTCAGATTCAATTTTAGACCATGTACTTACGGACAATGACAGGGAAAATGGTAAAGTATTTATTCGAGAGCTTGGAATTCCGGATCATTACTGTCATATGATAAAGCTAAAGACAGGCTCGATGAAACTGGCAAAACTACAGACCTACAGAAGAGTTTTCTAATATCTTAAGATACATACTTTTCTAGGGCTTGGACAAAGCAAGCTTGGGATAAAGTGTGTATGTAAAGGAATCTGGATGCTAACTTATCCAAATTTTCAACCTGCTTAAATTAATTTTTGACTTGACGTTTCCAAAAGTAGCAATTTCTACAACTGCAGATAAGGAAAATAGCTGGGTAACTGTGGATATTAGAAGGTTCTCACGGACACATAAATTTCTTAGTTCCTTGCAATGGCACTGCACTAATTCACGCTTACCACAGGTGTAAAAAAAATGTAGGTGGGCTCTGCTTGTGGGAAAAAAATCATTCAATGAAAATCAATATGTATAATGCAGGAAATAAATGCATAGTGATGTGGGAGGTTATAAAGCAAGAATATGGAAAAAGCAGGCACAGGTAAAATAACATACAAATCAAAGATGGGGATAGAATAAGAGAAAATCCTCAGGAATTAACAAATTTTGTAAATCATTATTTCTCTGATATTGCAGAGAAACTGCAGCGAAATCTTCCTAAGACACGTGTAGCACCCCCGATGACTCTCACAACAAGCACAATGATGTCGTTTCCCACAACAGAGCTTGGAGTTAGAAAGACAATATATCAGTTAAAAAATAAGAAGTCAGCAGCCACAGATGAGATTCCTGTTCTGGTGACGTGCATAGATAGCACGCAGAAGTGGAGGAAGCACAATACCAGCCATTGCAGAGTTAACGAAAGTGGTCCTTGAAGCTATTCGTAGAGATGACTGTGTTATGGCATTTTCTTAGACTTTGTCAAGGCTTCTGACACTGTTGGCAGTGTAATACCATTGAACAAACTAGAAACACTAGTGTGGAAGGGACAGCAAATGTGTGGTTTCAGTCTCATCTGGTAAACAGGTGGGCAAACGTGGAGTTTGTTTACACGTCGGCTGATGATTAATTTGTAGTAAAACAATTACCAGACAAGAAATATGTAAACATAGGTGTTACTCAGGGCAGCGTATTGAGCCCAATTCTGTTCTTTATATATATTAATATAGTGTAAGATATGAAGAAAATGTTCCTTTTGCAGACGCTAGCAATATCATAGTCACTGATGAAACATTAGAAAAAACGAGCAGTATACACTTTAGCATAAACAAAGGGAGCAACTCTGTCAATTTAAGCATAAATGATAAACTTATAGATAGTGTAGCAAACAGTAAGCTTTTAGGGATGAACATTGACTTTCAGCTAACACTGAGTGAACATACAAAGTTGCTGACTAAAAGAAGTCATCAGCATGCTCTGCTTTTAGGGTCTCAGCATCAGTTTCTAACAGCCAGTGTCTTGCGCTGTCATGCTATGGCTGCACACACTCCATTCTTAGCTATGAGATTCTTCTCTGGATATCGAAGGCACAACACATGAACATGGTTTTTAAGCTGCAGAAAAGGACCGTATGAATAAAAACTGGAAATTGTAGTCAGGCTCATTGTAAAGAGTTATTAAAAAATTAGGCGTTCTTACAGCACCAAGTGAGTATACATACCAACCTGTGGTACATATCAGGGAAAAGATTACTAAATACTGAATTCATAATCATGGGACAAGAGCTAGTTTGAAGCTACATTTTCCCAGGGAAAACAAACAAAAACCTCGAAACAGTGTTATATAACATGGAATAAAATTGTACAATAAATTGCCAAAGGAAGGGAAAAAGACTACCAGAAAACATTTCTTTAATAAGGCAGCTAAAATGTTCTCCACAATTAATGGATATTAAACACTTAAAGATTCCTTAGAGGACTCAGAGTACGGGATAGTAATGAAGAAGATACTACTAGTAATGAAAGGAGCACCTTTCCACATTTCAGTAAGTTGTTATGCGTTGCTGCTTTCACAAGTACCGTGGTGAAGATGTATGATGCATGACATTAATGTCCGCTGGCTTGGTTTTTAAGGTGGGGAGTTGAGTGTGGAGTCCGGAACTGAGGCAAGGGACACAGCAGCATGTTCCCCGTGCAGGAGTCATCGGTAGGTGACTCAGTGTGAGCGGCAGTGGAGGGTGGAACTGTGTTTTACGTTGCAAGTGATAAAAAGCAGTCCAGGGGTCACCAGTGCGTGTCCTCAGTGTGGGACAGTGAACAAGAAAACTTTGTTTAATTTAGCAAGTTACCTGAAACAGTTTGTATATAAATGAAGAAATATTATACAACAGAGAATTACTGAATGAGGCTGTGCAGCTGTTAGGACGCTGCCCCCACATTCGGGAGGTTGCGCTGTTCTGTGCGGTCATGAAGATTTGACTTTTCCGTGGTTTTCCTTGGTAGCTAAGGCAAATTTTGGGATGGTTCCTTAACCTGGGCCACAGCCGAACACCTGTCCTATCCCCACGGGCTACCAGTCCTGTATTGCTGCCAATTAAAATTGGAACTAGGAAGAAGCAATGCCACATGCTGCTTTTTTGTTAATGAGTAATATAAGAGAACTCAAAAATTGTAGCAATACAATTTTAAATTAGTACGATGTGGGATGCCAAATTATTTGCGAATTTCACGCATGTGCTAGAGAGTGCAACGTTTGTTGTGGACGAGTTGATGAGCCGAAACCTTATCCGGAACATATTTAATTTCACCACAACAGATCTTGCTTCCACTCGTGGGAATTAAACGACGTTTATAATTCACGGAAATATGTCAGACAGAAAACTGAGTATAAATGTTAATTCAATATTTCACCGTGCAGTTCCTTCCCAGTTTTCGCTCATTTGTCACACATTGCGACGCAAGGGTATAATTTCTAGCAGCCTGGAATTTAAGAAAAAGAGGAAGAAGAAAAAGCCGAAGCTTGAGCTTAGCACAAACTGGCATAGCAAGCGAACGCAGGAAACAACTAGCGCAAAAGTTTAAGCCCTCTAAGGGATCTCGTCAAAGAGATAAGGGGGTATGATGGTCTGCTGAATGTCTAAGGAATTTTCAAGTATGGCACGTTGATGTTAGAAGCTCAGAACCTATTCGACGAGAGGCTTAAGCAGAGTTTCACAGAAATTTCCCAAAGAACACGCCAGAAGCTGATAAATTAAGAACCTTCCGAAAAGCCAGCAATATTATCTCTGTTTATAAGTAGCTCCGTTTACGAAGTGTGAGAAGCATAGGAGCGAGATGAAAGTTTCCAAGGTAATTATTTAGAAGGTGAGGAAGTTAAAGTAGGACACGTAAGGCTAGGCAGAAGCTCAAGTTGTCGAACTAAATGCGAATGCATAGCCTGAGGATAGTAATTCTGTACGAGATCCAAATCAAACTTTATGAGCAGTCCTACTACTGGCGGTGAGACTCGGTTTATCTCTAATGGGGGAGCGAACCTTATCCTACAACTTTATGGCTTGCAGTTATCTGTGCTAAATCCGCTAATTTTAGTTAATGTTTTTGTTGTTCCTTTAATTTATAATTTGATGAACTCTCGTTATTTTTCCCTTTTATTGCCATTTTGAACATTCTAATGTAGGATAAAATCTCTGGCCTCCTCTAAGTGCCCAAGGGCGAGGCAACAGTACTATCTCAAGGCTTTGACGATGATTTAGATACACAGAAATTCTTATCGCAAGCCAGTGTAATGCCAAATAACTGCACAACGGGAATGGTATCTCGCCTTAACCCCACAATTAAACACGATCTCTGCAGAACACTCGTCAGCACAACTTAAGTTGCCTTAGCAGTCAGATTTCTACTTACTGTGTAGTGGAGGAGCAGGACAGATGAATCGCATCTTAGTTTGTACAATGATTCGCGTCGCACACTCGTCTGGAGGGAAACATGTATTCAGTTTTTTTTTTTTTTTTAACTCTGCCGCATGACATTTCACAAGGGGTCAAAATCATTAATTTTTACTTGATTGCGGTACCGTCATTGCATGAATTCTTGTCTCGTAAGAAAAGAAAATACTTGGTGCATGAGGAAAAGTGACAATCCATCTTTATCGTGATCTTCATGATGGATTATGCACCAACTCCGTTCAGAATAGAAATTTAACGTCATCCTTCCAATTCTTTCATAGGTGTCAGTTGATAGAGCAGAACAAGGCCTTTTTTCTTCCAATAATACGATGTGTTACTACTAGCTGCGTTTTTGTTGTCCTATATTAATGTTTAATTTCTGTTACTTTCATTTCTTATTTCATCTTTGAGTGTATATTTCAGGAATTTCGTTCCACTATGTAAATATCTCTCTTCTCCTTTTACTTTAGAGCTACTTGTTACAACCATACAATAGCACAGGTACTTACCATTACTTTTAGAAAAATTGTTTTATGTCCTTTCCTGTTTTTTTAGTAAATTGTCTGTTTATAGTGTCCCCTATAATTCATCTTTATCATAGGAACCCACACATCCTAAATAGTTTCCGTGTTTCCTGTTATAGTTGTCCAATCCCTTTGTGTAGACAATGGATAAAAATATGTTTCTCGTCTCTTCTGTATAGATTAATGTAAATAGTCGCCGCAATGACGTCCATTCCTGAAACCATGTTGTTTTTCTGCTAAAAGGGACTCTTTAATTGTGTTTAGATATCAGGCGCCTTGTTATAATATTAGTATCAGCTTTATAAGGTTCTTTGAATTGACGTATTCTCCCATAATCGCTACATTCGTTTCTGGCACCTTTCTTAGAAAAGGATATCACGATTGCTTCCGCCATTCCCCCGAGATCGTCTTCCCACTGTGGCATATATTAAGAATTAATTCAAACATCTGGTTTATTGTTGTGTCTGAGAGACACTTGAAGATTGTCGCCACCTGGAACTCTTTTTTCATATATTTTAATGCTGACATCAATCCTAGCGATGTCAGCAGGTGTATGCATTCCAACCTAATCCCACTGGGTTCGTTATTGCGTTTGTTGAAATTGCCCCATAATTCCTTGTAGCATTCTAAATAAACGTGCCTTCTCATGCATTAAATTTATGTATACTCCATCCCCGAAATATAGTTACTGTTTCCGCAGCTTGGGGATTGTAAGGTGGGTTAGTAATCATCCCCCCCCCCCCCACCCACACGCACACACGCTCCTTCCCCAGCACTTCAAATTCAAAAAGGAATAGTCGAACGAATAACTGATGCTGTATATCCATAATTCTCCATGACAGTCACTGAATAACGTTTCCTCAATGTCAAATCCACGCAAATTTGGCGGGAAATACTCATGACTTTCTTTCATTTTCATATGGTGGCCCTTGTTCATCCTGAATAACTGTAGCATTAAAATCAGTCTCAGATCAGACGAAAGGCAATACTATTGCTCATTGCGTACTCATGAGGAATATTGACGTCCTCCATTATTCCCGTAATTCATAAGAAATCCTCGATGCCAGTCAAAACTTTTGTGTATGGAAACTGCAATTCAAGGCATTAGCAATTCGTAATGCTACTGAATTCAACTCCCACATCGGTTTTCCCGATGAGGTAGACATCGCTGATCAGAAACAATGCCGCCATCTCTTCTCCTCACCTCTGTCATAACTGTACAAGAGACAAAAATTCCCTCCACGGTCAGAATTCTAAAGCACTCTGAGTGGTAGTGAGCGTTTTGACTACTTTCGTAAAAGATGAGATCAATGAGGCTCGAAGTGAGAGTAATGAAGTAATAGCTCTGTTTCTACTTTCACCCGTCTCGGCAACAATGGCCGTGGAAACTGTGGGAGCCGCCTCGGACGATGACGTAATTCGGGGCGTAGTACGCCACGTCATTAGCGACTTCGTAAAAGTCTTGTAATGGCGCTCATCATTAAGCCACATCAGATTTCGCCTCGCCTGCCCTGGATAGCGCTGGGGTGGAGGCGGTAGGGCGGGGTTGTGACACCTGGGACAGCGGGGAGCGTCCGACGTGTGCGCGCTGTCTCCACTAATGGCCCTCCGAAGCGATCGTTGGCGGAGCAAATAACTGGCGTCGTCGTTGATGGTGCACGGCCGCAAACCACTGCTTCTCACTGGTTCGCGTCTAAAATGCAGTCCTAAAATCGAAACTGCTGCGATGTGAAACTTCTGTTACTAGTATTGCTAATCATCCGGTCTAGGAGTCGCCTGCTCCAACGCGAGAGAGAGATGAGACGGATACAGTAACTACATCGACAGCTCAAAGTCCTTTGACAAAATTCTCATCACTACCGACCTGTTTCACTTTGGCATCACTTACCAATATTTTTGAGAAGGTGACGTACTTTATAAGGGACGATCAAAAAGTTTCCGTCTCAGGGCGTTGCTGCAGGGTATATGCAACCCAGCGCGATTCCAATGCGGGTATATAAGCACCGACAAGCAGTCAAGGGATTAGTGTAGCATTCGTGTCTTTCCAATGTGCGTGCGGTAAAAAAACGTGGAGCCGTGAGCTGTGGCGACGTTATTACTAAATACTTCCAAACAGGATCAACGTGGCGTTATTTTTTGCTTCGCTGCCGAAGGACAAACACAGGTGGACATTCATCAAAGAATGAACGTGTATGGAGCAGCATGTCTGTTGAAAACCACAGTGGTAGTATACTACGACTAGTGGCGCTGATAACGCACTTCCCCATATCACAGATTTCGCACCCAGAAGTTACATCAGCTCAAGTGGGAGAACCTCGAGTACCCGCCCTACAGTCTCGATCTCACCCCATGCGATTACCACGCTATCGATCTCTTATAAGAGTCATTGAACTGTCAACGATTACTGTCTGACGAGGATGGACTGCATGGCCTTCGAACAGAAACTTTTTGATAGCACCTCACAAAATAACATCACACCTAAGCAACAATAATATTCTCAGTAAGTTTAAGCTCGGATTTCACAAGTGTTGCTCAGCTGAGGTGACCATTTATACCTCACTCGCTAAATTTTACCAACATTAAATAACAATACAGCGCCGGTTGGTATTTTCCGTGACCTGTTATTTTCTGTGACCTGTCCAAGGCATCTGTGTGAATCACAGCATTTTCCTACTTCTTGAAAGGATAAAGCTCAAGCCGAAGTTTTGTGGAATTAATGGTGTAGCCAATTAATGGATAAATCATGTCTTACCCAAACAATTCTGGAAGTTGTACTTAATAATTCACATAAAGTCAGACCGGGAGTGAGGGAAATCACACAGGTTTCCACAAGGCTCAATGATAGATCCACTCTTGTTTCTCAAATATACATATAAACTACCTTCTATCTAGTATACAACAAGTAGAATTAGTTTCTTTCGTGGATGATACTAGTATTGCAATCGGTACAAACATACCTACAGTAACTAAATAAAAGGTAGATAATGGTCTTAAAAGTATTATTGAGTGATTTTGCGCGAATGGTCTCGCTTCCAATTTCAAAAAGACACAATATACTCAGTTCACAACATCTAGAGGTACTACACCAATATTAAGTGTAACACACGATGGAGAAATAATAACTAGTGTAGAAGCTTCAAAATTCTTAGGTGTCCATTTTGATGAAAATTTAAACTGCGAGTAACACGTTTTGGAACTCTTATTAAAAAATTTAGTTCTGCCATATTTGCACTTCGAATCATTGTGAATCTTGGAGAGAGACAAATCAGTCATCCGACGTATTTTGCCTGTTTTTATTTAATGATGTCATATGGAATAATGTTCTGGGGTAACTCATCTGTCTGACTTAAGCAATTCTGGAAGTTGTACTTAATAATTCACCTGATGTAAGACCGGGAGATTCTTCTAGCCGGCCGCGGTGGCCGAGCGGTTCTAGGCGCTTCAGTCCAGAACCGTGCGACTGCTACGGTTGCACGTTCGAATCCTGCCTCGGGCACGGATGTGTGATGTCCTTAGGTTAGCTAGGTTTAAGTAGTTCTAAGTTCTAGGGGACTGCTGACCTCCGATGTTAAGTCCCATAGTGCTCAGTGTCATTTGAACCTTTTTTTTTTAATTCTTCTAAGTGAGGGAAATCACACAAGGTTTCCACAAGGCTCAATGAACGATCCACTCTTGTTTCTCAAATATACATATAAACGACCTTCTATCTAGTATACGGGCTACAAGTGGAATTAGTTCTTTTCATGGATGATACTAGTATTGCAAGCAATGGAAACATACCTACAGTAACTAAATAAAAGGTAGATAATGTTCTTAAAAGTATTATTGAGCGATTTTGTGCGAATGGTCTCGCTTCCAATTTCAAAAACACACATATACTCCGTTCAGCACATGTAGAGGTACTACATCAATGATAAGTGTAACACACGGTGGGGAAATAATAACTAGTGTAGAAGCTTCAAAATTCTTAGGTGTCCATGTTGATGTAAATTTAAACTGCAAGTAACATTTTGGAACTCTTATTAAAAAAAATTTAGTTCGGCCATATTTGCACTTCGAATCGTTGCGAATCTTAGAGAGACACAAATCAGTAATCTGACGTATTTTGCCTGTTTTCATTCAATGGCGTCATATGGAATAATATTCTGGGGTAACTCATCTAAAGAAAGAAAGCCATTATTGCTCGGAGACATGCTGTGAAAACAATATGTGGTGTTCATCCACGATCATCTTCTGGAGATCTGTTTAATGCTTCACAATTTATTTATCCCTTCAAGAATTTATTGTAAATGATCCACTGCAATTTAAAAGGAACAGTGACGTATGTAGTTACAATACCAGAAGGAAAAATGAAATTAATTTTCCTCATTAAGACTGTCCTTAGCACAAAAAACGGTGCACAATGCGGCCACAAAAATTTTTGATCACTTACCCAATGTTATAAAATGTCGGACAGACAACAAAATTACGTCTGAAAACAAACTGAAAAAAATGGTTGCTTGACATCTCCTTCTATTCCGTAGCAAAATTTCTATTTTGTAATCTTTGAAATGTGGTGCTTAGGAATTACTAACTCAGAACTGTGCTTAAAAAATCATAAAGGGTCTGCAGGTAGGTATATTTACGTATTAATATGTAATGTGAATGTAAAATGATAGTGGTACAAATTATCAATGGAACACGAAGTCCACTATCTAACAATAAGCACTCTTTCCCGCCAAACTTCTCTTTACTGGCACAAAATTTCAAAGTTTCTTGTGAACTCCCTTGATTCTATTTTTTTCGTATTTCCGTCATTGTTTCTGATAATTTGCTATGTAATTAACTGTCGGTGAAGATGATGATGCATTTGTTTGGGTACTCTACATCCACATTTTAAGCGCCCCCTTTATTACTCATAAGAGACGAGAGTGTTTACAAATTGATAAAGCCATTAGAACCAGAAAGCATCAGGTTCACAGAAACGTGCAGATTTTAAAGACAGGATCATGTTTGACGAATAAATTGTCTGCCGTACAACAGGGAAATCTATGGAGTTTGTATTCAGACGCACAGAATAGGATTTTTGTCATCAAAACACATTCACTCCAAAAGTGAAGGGACTGTAGTCCTTGTTCGTAAGCGCCCTGCAGATTTTGAATGTCATTATATCGCTAAATCCCTAACAAAAGTACCGTGGATTTTAGACACACTTATCATAAACGTCTTAGTAATTTGTATTAGATATCTACAGTGAACTTTGTTTAAACCTTTCAGGAGATAAATGCTGGTGCATTTCCCTTCTTTACGACAAGTGTAGCAGCTCATAACTATGTCTTTATTTACTTTTTATCGAAAGAAACGAAGGGGTAGCCACAGCTATCTTTTAGGTTTAGTAATGCAATAGTCCGTATCGCCAGGTCTCTGTTTTAAGGAATTATTTTACGGTTGCATTTTGAAACAGCTTCATACTTCGCCAGAATGAAAGTGTCCCGATAATTGTTGAATTTAGAGCCATGGCAAGCAGATAATCAACGAGTTATCATTCTATGAAACATGTTTAGGGAGTAAATTCTTGCGTTTTTATTTTCTGGTACCACACGTTTACATTGGGTCCACTCTTAGGTAAAATAAAACACCTACTCTGCATCGTAGGTACTAACACTACAGTTACCCATTGTGACTTCATCCAAATAAGTACAATTGTTTTCAGATCTGCATAGTCCGGAGGTAATGAATCACACTTCCATATACAAATCTTACCTGCGGCGTAAAATTGCTCGAAATGTATACTTCCAACGAACTGAGTAGCAGCGCAGTCCTACACTACCAAATTAATCAATCACTTTCTCGTGAATATGTTCCATATATACGCATAAATTAGTCCTTTGCTGCTAACTCTATAGTGCACTATGTCTCGATTTTCACCCACGCATAAAGCGCCTCATACAAGATTCTGTACTAGTGTGGTAACTGCAATTAGACCTTCGTGGTACCTACTTTACTTCCAGTAATGGTTTTCGATCTGCATCCGTAGCAACAGCAATTCGACGCCATTCCCATTACAAGTAAATAAATGTGGGAAAACAGGGCATTTACAGCTAATATTAAAATTTCTATCTTAGCTCACAGCTATCGACGTCGCGTGATGGTTGATGGGAACATGCGCAGTACATTGTGTTCAATTCATAGACTCTCCTACTCTAAGAAGTCTGCTTGAGAAACTCAGTAAAATGCAAATACTCTAAAAATTAATGCTCAGACACCGGCCATTCTTTCTCGTCGAAAGGAATAATTGTTTCGAAAAAAGGAAACTTTCCTTCATAACGTGACAGCGCTGTACCTCCTGGGGGACCATACTAATCCAGCAGCCAACCGTTTTCGGCGAACATTTTATAAAGTTCTTAACGATAAATAAGCATTGTTTTCGTCGCCAAGGGCAAGTAGCACTTCTCCAGACAGCACATCCGCATTTCGTGGTCTAGTGGTTGCCGGCACGGTAGCTCAGCGTGTTCGGTCAGAGAGCTGGTTGGCTTCTGTAATAAAAAAACTGAGTGAAAGGATCAAAAACGAACTTGAACGGAGGTCATGTGACGTCCGCAACGACCAAACACAACGATCAACAACAAAAAAATTAAAAAAGTGGCTAGCGTTGCTGCCTCTGGATCACGGGGTCCCGGGTTCGATTCCCGGCCGGGTTGGAGATTTTCTCTGCCCGGTAATTGTGCTGTCCTTCATCGTCATCATCATGCAGAGAGGACTGTAAAATCGAAGATAGTGTCTCTAAGAATGTCTTATATGTGACCAACTTGCTACTGCAGCAAAATACTCGAATCATTGAAATTATGTTTACAGAAGGATGGCATTTACGTGTAATCTTAAGCATTCTCTCGCATGCTGTTTCCAGCTGCAAATTCACTACCAGTCCAGAATTCTGCAAATATTTAACTCTTGCTTATTGCGATAACTCGAAGACAAACACGCTATATTCCCATATATTTAATACAGATGTTGTTGTGGTCTTCAGTCCTGAGACTGGTTTGACGCAGCTCTCCATGCTACTCTATCCTGTGCCAGCTTCTTCATCTCCCAGTAACTACTGCAGGCTACATCCTTCTGAATCTGTTTAGTGTATTCATCTCTTGATCTCCCTCTATGATTTTTACCTTCCACGCTGCTCTCCAGTACTAAATTGGTGATCTCTTGATGCCTCAGAACATGTCCTACCAATCGATCCCTTCTTCTAGTCAAGTTGTGCTACAAACTCCTGTTCTCCCTAATCCTAGTCAGTACCTCCTCATTAGTTATGTGTTCTACCCATCTAATCTTCAGCATTCTTCTGTAGCACCACATTTCGAAAGCTTCTATTCTCTTCTTGTCCAAACTATTTATCGTCCATGTTTCACTTCCATACATGGCTACACTCCATACAAATACTTTCAGAAACGATTTCCTGACACTTAAATCTATACTCGATGTTAACAAATTTCTCTTCTTCAGAAACGCTCTCCTTTCAATTGCCAGTCTACATTTTATATCCTCTCTACTTCGACCATCGTCAGTTATTTTGCTCCCCAAATAGCAAAACTCCTTTGCTACTTACGTGTCTCATTTCCTAATCTAATTCCCTCAGCATCACCCAACTTAATTCGACTACATTCCATTATCCTCGTTTTGCTTTTGTTGATGTTCATCTTATACCCTCCTTTCAAGACACTGTCCATTCCGTTCAACTGCTCTTCCAGGTCCTTTTCTGTGTCTGACAGAATTACAATGTCATCGGCGAACCTCAAAGTTTTTATTTCTTCTCCATGGCTTTTAATACCTACTCCGAACTTCTCTTTTGTTTCCTTTACTGCTTGCTCAATATACAGATTGAATAGCATCGGGGATAGGCTACAACCCTGTCTCACTCCCTTCCCAACCACTGCTTCCCTTTCATGCCCTTCGACTCTTATAACTGCCATCTGATTTCTGTACAAATTGTAAATAGCCTTTCGCTCCCTGTATTTTACCCCTGTCACCTTCAGAATCTGAAAGAGAGTATTCCACTCAACATTGTCAAAAGCTTTCTCTAAGTCTACAAATGCTAGAATAGAGATACCTGTTCATTATTTCTCATTTTCTTTTTTTTCTCAAATATTCGATAAACGATTCGTTTTGATGCCTTCAGTGAGTCTGGTATTCTCGTGATCTGTGTGTCCCGTCACAAAATCGAACAGGAAATTTAACTCCATACATCTTTCTGCTACGATCACTGAAATGTGTACAAGAGCCACAAGTTTCATTGTCACATTCGAATGAAAGGTTTATGTTTCCTCTCACATTTTAACGTTTTGGGTGATTTAAATACATGACAAAATAAATACAAGTAGCCATTTGGAAAACAGTTTGCTCATATACTTACGTTCATGCACCTGTGGACCCACAGTACACGTCGTCATGATGGAGATAATTAAGTTTTGGGAAAACAAGACAAAGTTGTCTGTAAATGCCACTTCGGTTATAACTTGAAAGACTAATACTTGAATGGATAAAAACTGAGCGATTGTTTGAAGTGAAAGCCGGATAATTCAAAGCCTGTCAAAATAGTGGTAACTGTACCAGCAAAAGTAGTCTCCCATTTTCAATACGAAGTAACTTTTCGAAAACTCCACTCGCAGCATCTCGTGAGAAATATTGCTCCTTTAGATCAAGATCTATAATTGCTCCCACCTCTTCCCAATGCAAGTCTTCAACTCTGAAATCATGGATGTTGTTTCGTGTAAACCGCAAGTAGCCAAATCTTTTTATTCGTCCCACGGAAGACGAATACTAATAACGACGTTCTTGTTCTTCAGAAACAGTTCTTACTCGTTGCAGCTCTCTGAGTCGTACTTCTCACGGAGAAGTTTTTGACAGCTTCTACTTGAAAACGTTGGCGATAAAAGCGAAGTTGAATATACCGAACTCTGCGCGCAGTTCCGCCTGTCTTTTATGCCGCGCCATTGCCTCTGCGCAGGACGGATTTCGCTTTGAATGACTGACATTCGTCATCCTTCCTTCTCACTCGTGTAGAATAGAGTCAAAGTTACGAATGAAAAGTAAGCTGTAAGCTGGTAGGAGGGTAAGCGAGGTAGCGCCTGTGTGGCAAGGGACGGCAGAGGGGAGGAAGTGGAGCCACTGACGTCGAGGTAATCAAAGAAAGCGTTTTTGCATCGGACAGGCATGGAATAAGCTGCGACGTTCTTCAAGAACAGTTCCGACTGCGAGAATCATGAAAGACGTAATATGGAGTCGACGAAGCTGAATTCACTACCGACATCTCCGCAACAGTTCGAAAGCACACCCGCGAAATGCCAGTTTTCTGCAAGGAGATCGATCATTGTTCTTCTTCATGACTTTTTTTTTTACCACCTCAGCACTTTTAACACTTTAATATATGACCACATTAGTAAGTCAACGTTTCTGTGGAGCATTTCAGAAAATAAAAATATACGACTGAATAGGCGAGGGCGTGCTGAAAAGTAATGCCTCCGAATTTTTTATGCGAAACCTCTATAGCTTTACAAATGATACTAACTTCATTAACATTGTATACTTTGTTATTCATGTCTCCTTTTTTTGTTTCTCATCATAGTCACCCCAGCGACGAACACAGTTTTCCTAACGAGAGACCAGTTTGTCGATACGGTCGCTGCAGGATGATGTAATTTGTTGCCGGAGCCACAACCCCTCTCTGCTTGCACCGCTTCATCACCATCAAAGTGAGATCCTCGAAGGTGTTCTTCAAGTTTTGGAAACCGAGCGAGGTGGCGCAGTGGTTAGACACTGGACTCGCATTCGGGAGGACGACGGTTCAATCCCGCGTCCGGCCATCCTGATTTAGGTTTTCCGTGATTTCCCTAAATCACTCCAGGCAAATGCCGGGATGGTTCCTCTGAAAGGGCACGGCCGACTTCCTTCCCTAATCCGATGAGACCGATGACCACGCTGTCTGGTCTCCTTCCCCAAACCAACCAACCAACCAAGTTTTGGAAACAGGTGAAAATCGGATGGAGCCAAGTCGGGACTGTATAGAGGATAATCGATTACAGTCAACCGAAGGTGTCGAATTGTTGTGGATGTCGCAGCGCTCGCATGTTGTCTGGCATTGTCACGCTCAAAAGAGGCTTCTCCATGTGTAAACGAACTCTTCGAATTAGAGCTTTCAATTTTCTGAAAGGTCTCGCAGCACCCTGCTGACTTTATGGCGGTGCCTTTAGGTGTGAATGCCAAATGCACCTCACCTCGAACATTCCACAACACTTAGATCATGATTTCGCCTTCTGATGGTATGGTCCTGAACTTTTCGACGTCGACGATCCTTTGTAGTGGAACCTCATTGATGCTCTCACATTTTTGGGGCCAAAATCGTGAACGCAGCTTTCACAACCTGTCATGCTCAAAATGCAAAAGACATTGTTGACAGATGTCCAGTGTCCTGTGTTTCATGTTAGGAAGGGGCAATCGAGGCATCTATTATGCACACATTTTAGTGAATCGTAGTTCAGCAATGATGGCCTGTACATGCTCTCGTGATATACCAGACGTATCTGACTGTAGTATCTGTCTTATCCGAAGATTTTCTCTGATCAGCTCATCAACCCGATTCCGATAGGTCCCGTCGGTTGCCATACGTGGTTGTCCACTGCGAGCTTTGTCACACACGTTGAGGTTAGCACCACCGTTTTCTTCATTACGAGCACGAACAACGCAACGTCGCAGATTACTGATGTCAATACAGTCGTCATCGTACACAGCTTTCATTCTCATATGGATTTCAATTACAGTCACATTTTCTGCTAACTCCACTACAGTATGCTGTTTCTCACGCACCGATGTATTTACGTTACACACCGCCATGTTACACACTACAATTCATAGTCATCTGGCGGCAAAGATTGAAAGTTGCGTCAGCGAAACGGGAAGTCGACCGTGTAATACGCATCACAAGTACTACCTCAACCGAAATTGAGAGAAGAATAAAAAATTAGGAGGCATTACTTTTCAGCAGTCCCTCGTATATAATGCATGAAGCAAATATG